>NC_043960.1:44016974-44386974 GCF_902148855.1 Sphaeramia orbicularis | reverse complement strand
GCTCCTTCAGACACTAAGCCTCTGAAGCAGCTTCAGCTTACAAGATTAAAACCTGGAACAGAAGGTTGTTCTTATTATACATGCATAAAAACCAGGCCTAGGCCTCACCACATTGTGAAATAACAGATTGGGAAGTATTGGGAACCAGGCTGTGTGCTATTAAGTTAAAAATATTTGACAAGTGAGACAAAATCCACCACTTATAAATAACACAAAGAGTATTAAACATTTTACCAAAAAGGATAATGGATTTTTTTTTTTTTTTTTTTACCTTTTTTAACTAAATTTCTTGTATGTGCAAATGTAATGCGTGTTGAGCACTGAAACAACTTTATATTATCTTTAATTTATTGACTATTATGTGTATGTAAATAAAGCTGAAAATGCCAAATTAAGTATTCCTTTTATTATTATTATTATTATTATTATTATTATTATTATTTCAACTAGGCGATTACTAAAAAGCATTTATCATCAAATTCACTTAAACATCTTAAAATAACTTGCATCACCGTCTAACAGACTACAGCTTAGACGCCATTCTGCATCATAAGGACTTTTATTATTGTTATTAAATTATAGTTTTCCCTTTGGTACAACTTTCTATATTTGAGTAAAATAGTGCGCAGTTTTTTGTTCCAACTGATAGTTTTTTAATACGAGCAGCTTATTCACAGTCGGAGTAAATTTCCAAATATTTCAGTATCAGTGAGAAGGTCAAATGGAAGTTGAAGGAAGGTTCACTTCATGGCTCCGGGAGTTAGTGTCAGGGTGATACAGTAGGCTGCAGTAACATGAGCCTGCAGCATCTGCACTCTTTAATTCTTTCTCAGCTCGAGTAGCGGTAGGTCAGACTGACTACTGCTGAGATTTGAGAGGAATAAATCCGCTATCTCCGTGTTGATCCGTGTCCTGTGGTTTCGTCCACCCGGCCTCAGGCATCTGCAGCCTGACAGATAGTTGGCGTGCGCACCGCAGTCCGATTTACGCACAGAACAAAAAGGGACAAGACGCACCACAACAAGTACGCATTTGTCCCGACGTTGATGGTTGTAAGTATTTTACTTAAAAAAAAAAAAAAAAACACTCGGTCGCATTTTACAGCTGGACTTACCTGCCGTTGACGCGGATCATCTAAGCTGTAATTTAAGTGAGTGCTGCTGTGGGGCTGCGTGTACTTTAATTTACAGTCACTAGGAGGAGGTATGAAAGAAGACTGAGTCCACTAGTGGAGAGAGACTTAATAAAAAGAAAAAGAAAGAAAGAAAGAAAGAAAGAAAGAAAGAAAGAAAGAAAGAAAGAAAGAAAGAAAGAAAGAAAGAAAGAAAGAAATGG
The DNA here is from genome assembly GCF_902148855.1 of Sphaeramia orbicularis. Taxonomy (NCBI): domain Eukaryota; kingdom Metazoa; phylum Chordata; class Actinopteri; order Kurtiformes; family Apogonidae; genus Sphaeramia; species Sphaeramia orbicularis. The sequence continues at coordinate 44,385,639 of NC_043960.1, read as the reverse complement.
AATTAAAATAACGGATAGACTATAATGCAAATATAAAAAAGTATGGGCTGCCTACGTGGAGCCTATAGAATTTTGCGACTGCACAAAATAAATCCGAATAAAAGGAATTTAAAGGACCGAGTGACAGAAAATGCCATTTAGGATTCAAGATTTCCATTTGGCCCCTGAAAGAGACTTAACGCCAATTGTCCTGCTGGTCATCTCACTCGATCGAATGCAAATGTGGAGGTCTATAGGGCCTGGTGCGGGAAAGCCATTGATTTGAGATGAATACAGTGGCTACTCTCAGGCCCTTCACAGTTATTAGGACTAATAGAGAAACTAAAATAGTGAGAGAGAGAAGCATAGATCAGCACAAATGCTCTAAATAGCTGGCTACTCCACAGGCCTCTCGGAGAGTTTGGCTTGCAATTTGCATTCCTTTGTGTGACAACTTGTAATCCTCCCCTCAGCATGCCAAGAAACACACAACAGATTTATTGTCCCAGTCAACAAATCGTTTAGGTCATCCCAAACCTATTACTGCCTAATGCAGTGGGAGCCCCCCTCCAGCCCCATGATGCACCGCCTGGTCTCCACCGCCGGAGGCTCGCAAACACAGACCCTCCGCCGCACGGCTACAGGGGCCCCCGCGGCTCCACACGCATTTGTTTCGCGTCCCGATCTATTCAGTTTTTTTTTTTTTTTTTTTTTTTTTTTTTTTTTGGGGGGGGGGGGGGTACTTCTGGAGCTTTACTGGGGTTGGGAGGGACGACACAAACCGTGGCTGAGGCTGAGACAATTTAGTGTCGGGACAGCGGGACGGCTCACACGGACATGAGGTTTCCACGGCTGCAGGGCCACACAGGCGGCGCTCCCACTCTGACACAAGTGCAAGTTTGTGAAAACGCATGTTTATGGCTTTAGAATGACGTCACAGCAGCATCAGTGCCACAAAGCCAAACGTGTAGAGTTGATGTTTTGTTTTTGTTTTTTTTTTTTTAATATTAAATATCTGTGAGGGGTGAATAAACATGTAGTAATTAAAGCGGGAATGAAGTTCAGGTAATTTTTTTATTGTAAATATAGCCTATACAGCATCCCTTTATGACTTTAAACGAAAAAAATCACCTTGAAATATTTTTACACATTTTTCCTTCATTTTTTATTTATTTGTTTTTATTTTATTTCTCAGTTTATTTTTATCCGTGTTACAGCTTCCATTTCCAGACATGCGTATCTAAAGTAAATCATCAGTCGTCATATTGTTTTTGGACAGTATGACCTAAGCATGACAGTTGTTTTGTCCTGTTATTATATTTGATGGAGCGCAACCACATCCTCACGTGTCTACAGGAAAACCATAACAACAGTGTATTTTTGCTTGTCTGGGACAGTCATGAACTGACTGACTGACTGACTGCTGTTTGTTTGTTGTTTGAGGGAAGGCGGAGGAAATGTTTTTATGGACTATTTAATGTCCTGTTCTGTTTTTATTCCGGACAGATTGATAATTCACCACTCTATTTAAGGTAAACAGAGAAGACTGGGCTGAATTGAGTCTATTGAGGGAGTTCTGTTCAACTGAATCCGTCTGAACTCAGAGAAAGACTTGAACGGGTGACAGAGGAGGAGAGCCTGCAGCCCATCTGTGTGTCTCGGCCCCACGCCGCAGGACTCAAACGTGGGGTCAGGTTAGACAGAAAGAGAAGACGGAGGGGAAGATCTCTCCCCCACCAGTCATCTTCCCACAAACACAACGGGCCTTTGATTCGTTTGTTTGGACACACACATTCATGTCTAATTGTTGTTTTTCTTTTTTAGTGTGCCCCACAAGGCGCGCATGCATCATGCAGGACAGGCAGCGCATATGGCATCGGTACTCCTCTAAAACCACACTAAACAGATCCACGCAGGGCCAGCGTTTCCCATTGCATGCAGGGCAGCAAGCTCGGGCTTGTGGCCCAACGAGCGTCAGTCTTTCTTTACGCAGATCAACACAGCCATAATTATAACGGAAGTCAATGTCCGTTTTAGCATCAGTGAAAAAGAGAGAAAATACACCCAACAAGCGTCTCAGGCACGCACGCATGCGTGAAATCGCGATTTTGTAAATACAAGAAATGATGACTTGAATTTTACATAGTCTTGTTTTGTGCATAGGATTTTTTTTTTTTTTTTTTTTTTTTTTTGTATTTTTTTAACCTCCTAAGACCCAGCTATGGGGTTTATGTGGACAAGAGTTTCACAGCTTTATTTAAAAAAAAAACAAAAAAAAAACAACTGTCCACTGCAAAGGACATCCCATAAAAATAAAAAATAAAATGCATCTGAAAAAACTGTTGCATCATGACGGCGCCAATATAGGTAATTATTTAATTTTTAAAAAGACAAAACGTGAACTTTCCTGACATTTCCTGGGTCTCGGGGGGTTCAACAGAAAATAGTCTGAGCAGTAAACTGATATTTTTACTCAAAAAAATTAAAACGTTTAGCGTCAGGCATAAAGTGTGTGAATCATATTGACTAGTGTGTGTGTGTGTGTGTGTGTGTGTGTGTGTGTGTGTGTGTGTGTGTGTGTCTGTGTGAGAGAGAGAGAGAGAGAGAGAGAGAGAGAGAGAGAGAGAGAGCTGTGACTGTGCAGGCCAATGCTGCAGTCATTATCTACTGATGCACTAATGACTTATGTGAAACTGTAGCTAAATTACACCTATGAGTATGCCTTTAATTGCCTGGCAGGCAGAGCCCCCACCCCCCACCCCCCCTCTCATTTGTTATAACTCTCACATTCGGTAGCCTCCTATTTCTCCTGCTTTAACAAAGGCTGATCTGATTACATTTAACACTCACTTCAGGGTCCAGCAGAGGCCGGGGTTTCACTCATTTTTACTCATGCCCTAATCCGTCTTTATCCTTATTTAAACGTCGTTTGTTGTAGTACCATAAATACGACATTATGCAGGTGAATGAAGGGGTTAAGGAAATAATTCTCCATCATTGTACCAACAAGCGCATATGGACATGAGGCAGCATCATGTAGTTGAATCTGAAACATATGTTTTCCATTTCCATACAGTCAGTGACGCTGCTGTTATAGACCAGCACCTGTGCCGCCACATAACATTATCCATTACATAATTCACATCCAGTTAGACTAGGACCTTTAACCACAAATTATTATTATTATTATTATTGTTATTATTATTATTAATATTAATAATAATAATAACAATAATAATAATAATAATAATAATAAATAAAAGTATAATGTACATTTTTTACCGTACTTTTCTTTTACTGCTGCAGCCTGTCAAATAATTCTGATAATTCAATAACTACCATGGGAAAAAAAACTCTTTATAGCAAAAACGTTTGCAAATGTTTTACAACTACATTGCGGTGCAGCTGAGCTCCGCTAAAGTGGCTTTCTGGTATTAATTTATTTTGTCAAATTTAATTTGCTGTCGGGAGTATGTCAAGGCCAATGAAGTCTGGCTTAAAGGAGGGATGTTTATAGTTTAGGAGGCACAAAAGCTGGTGGGTTTCAACATAGAATGACCTTGTGTATCAGAGGACTTTTTTTTACACTTTATTTTATTTTTTGTGTAATTCCTCTTCTTTTGAACTTTGCAGAATTTCTACAGTATTACAAGATTTGGGTGAATAGTTAGCCATAATGAATAATATCATAGGAAATAATCCATTTGGTATTTCTACTTTTTTATTATTAAACTAGAAAACAGAATTCATAAAAACAAAATGTTTAGAAATACTGTTAAACTTTAATGTCTGATTTTAAAGTTGAGTTAAATGTGTCCTCAAAATGCACAAGGTTCTGCAGCCAAGGAGTCCTATCTTGAGGAACAAAAGGCCTAAATTAAATACATCTCCCTGAAGGCAAATGTGAAGCCAGAATGACCTCAGCGACACGAATTTCGTCTGAATACATTTGTCTGGCCACACGGCTCCTTGCACACATGCCCTTGGTTAGGTCGTCTCCTTCAGCGAGACTTCCCACAGATTCTCCGGGTAACTCAATCTGTCGACAATCAATATGCTGCCCAGAGCCTATTGAATAAATACATTATTCAATTATTTGGAAAACTCAGAATATCCCACGAGACCAGGAAATCTAATGCAGAAATAGTGCACTCTCTCAAAAATGATCCAAAAGAAATAACTTGAAGAAGGAAATCTATCAAAATTTTGACAATATTTTCAACATTTCCTTTCAAAAAAGTTTCAAATATAAAAGTTCTTCCAGAGAAGTAGCCTAATCCACTTTATCAAACATGGAGAAGTAGTAACAGAGAAGCAGGTGTTCTTGGTTGTCATACTATGGGTTTAAGGAGTCCATCAGCCCAGGTCCCCTATTCTACAGCCACGATTCACTTCTTCCCTCTCCTGAACAGCTTGTTGGTCTCCACTCCCTCCCTCCTCCTCTTCTTGGGCCTTTGATCAAAGCTGGCCTCTCTGCCACAGCTGCCCATCAGGGGGCTCCTCACCCTCAACTACAACAACAATGCCTGCTGCGAGTCCCTCTCTGATGCACACTCATGGGTGCAAACACACAGGGGCAAAGGCAAGAACCCACACACAGATTAATCCCCCCATCTTTCCCAGAACTATCATTAACCTCTACGACCAAGCAAGTGAAGAAGATGTTGTCAACTGAGATGCTGTGAAAAGAAACTGTAATGAAATTATTTATTGTTACATAAATGTACGAACAACCACGGAAAAAACAATATGCACAATCTGAGAAAGAGTGACAGGGTAGTGTTTGTGCATCTGTGTGGGTATGTCCAGGATTGCACATGACTTCACAAATTCACACAGGTTCATATGTGTTTCTGCCAAGTGAAAGAGACAGCGAATGTTATCCAGAGTACATGCAATGCTTCAACTGCGCAAACACATTATGCGCTGGGAGCTGCATTTTCTACATACAAACAGACAGAACAAACAAGCACCACAGCTTGCTTACATATGTAAGACTGTACTTAGTTGCACCTGTAAGCTTTTATCTAAAGGCCTGGTGCCCAAGTTGCTTCCTCTTCTGTACTTGACCTCAAAACTCCTCACATTTGGCATGCACATCCCCAATTATAGGCATAAGAAGCCCTTTGGTCTGCCTTCCAGAGGCCTGAAGAGCATTCCAGGGCACCATTTTTATGAACTCTTATGTTATTGTGGCAGTGAGTGTTTGTTGATTTCTTTTCTTTCTTGAAGAAGAGTTGTAGGTTTCTCTTTGAAAATTCAGTGTTGCTCGCCATAACTGGAAGTAATCCTGTTGAAACATCTGGTGATGACTCAGGCTGCATATCAGATACACATCATATGTGATTCATTATCCTGAGGTCGGCCTGTCCAGGGCAAATTGGACTTTGTATATTTTCAGACAGTCCCATACATATACATGGGACCCGGCTGTGATGACACATCGGGCCGATGAAAGTGTTTCCAGTGTTTGTGTCCCACTTCAAAGGGGTTGATGGGTACCACCACTGGTGATGTGACACAGGAAGCACCTTGGGCTAATCCTCTCCACCCTCACCTGCGCCCCTGAGCACCTATCACCATACAGCCGCCCTTCCTGACAACACTGGGGTCGATTAACTAATTAAGTGCCAATTAAAGCATTAACTCCTTCCCGGAGGTTATGAGGTAGCATCGGGCTGGGACATGGAGCAAGTGGCCACAGGGCTGCACCAGAACAAGTTCAAAAGGGTTTTATTTCCTCAAACACAATGACAAAGAGCAGACTGGATGACTTCAGTATATTTAAAATGCTGTCATTGCTTGAGATAACAGCTCAGGAAATAAAATACAGATTCTTTTCTCAACCATTAAATGTTACATTTAATGGATCACAGCTGTAAATTTAAAAAAAAAAAGTGATAAATGTAAATAAAACCAGTCTTGGAAAAAAAAGAAAAAAAGATTCTAAAAAACAATATAAAAATAAACCGAACAGCTGTCTACATGGATGTATAATTTTATCATGCAGGTGGTTGGCAGATGAAGTCTGCTGCCCAAGATGGTTCCAAAAACATCAGACACACACATAAGTCTCTGAAAGTCCACTTATCTTTTGATACTGCCTGAGTTATTCTGCTTAGGTAAACCCCAACCACCTGGCACTTCATACAGGTTGGAAAACGCAGAAAGAATTATTTCAGCATACTATTTGACCCAGATGTGGGCGTGTTACCCCTCACATAGACACAACTACTGTTAACACCTCTCGGTCTTTGCTGAATACAGTGTTCTCTCTGTGTGCATTTTTTTCCCTGTGAACCCCTGCTGTTTGCCTGGACTGTGCTTAAACCTTCAATGGTCAAAGTTGAAGGGAAACAGAGTCAATCAAGTAAAAGCATGAAGGGTGATATCCATACCTCTTGAGAGTGTAGAGTGTAGAGGATGAAGGGCGAATGCATAAGTAGCAGTGCAGTCATGCCTGTGATCATGTAAAGCTTAAATGTGTCCTTTTTAGAGTTGAGGCTAATTTGTTCTCCATTTATGCTGGTTAACATGTAGTTTAAAACTGCATTTAATAAAATGATTAGGCAAAATGTACCCTCAAATGCTTCTTTTTGGATCATCACTGCAATTTTATGGCTATTTTGAAATTTGATTTTCAAGGAAATCTACTTGGTCGATTGACTTGAAAGCGAATTAAACTTTGCTGCACCGTAAATGGGATAGCACCCTTAGGAAAATAACTTCCTGTACCGAAGACCTAAGACAAAAGGCTAGGTCTGTTACCTATATGTCCCTCAGAGCAGCTGTGATCTAACTGCACTGTGTCTGCTCCCAGCGAGCATATGTAAGGGTTGGCCTTGGCCCTGTTTGCTCCCCACAGGCCCAGTTATTGGACGCTTTTCCTGCACATTTAGGACCAACAGGCTGTGTCCCTGGCTCCCCCCTAACACCGTGTTTACCCAGGCTGAACGCCACCTCCCTTTCAGCAGGTTCACGTGGAGTTCTGGGGTTTCAACTGGCCAAGTGACTCCTGCGTCAAGAAATCACATCATCATGACACGGCAGAGAGAGAAAAGAGTGAAACTACATCGCTGCTGTTGTAAAAAAGAAAAAAGAGGGGGAAAAAAATTCAGACTGCTCTTAACTTTCCATTCAGCGAGCAAACAGAAAGCTTCACAGGAGACGGGTGGGAGGAATGTGGGCAAAGAGGCAGCCAGTGAGGAGAGGACAGATGAAATGGATCAGAGTGAAAATATTATCTGAGCTGTGGTAACTAAATGATGCAATTCTTTCTGAGTGAGTAGGTTAAGCTTTAAGATGTAATCTATCTCACCTTTTAGGCGTTTTAGCAAGACAGAGGATAATTAATGTGAGGCAAAAGTTTTCATAACTTCTGTGGCTTCCAAGGCATTCATACAAGTGTTATGTGAGACCGGAGGAGAGGGAAAAAGACACCATGGGAGTGAAAACTGTGAGGAGGAGTGACATAGAATGGAGCAAAACAAGGAGCCTGTAGGAATGTCCAAGAAAACACAAGACAACAGCCCAACACAAGTGACTGCAACTGTTACGCATTATTATCCTTTTGCATGGCCAGAAATTCCTGCAATGCACATAAGTATGTACAAACGTATATATGCACAGATAGACACAAATGGACAATCCAAGGAATGCTGACAGCAACTGCTCCTTATGTGCCTTCAGTGTAGAGAGGGAATCTGAGGAATGGTACCATGAGGAATTTCAGATATCTAAAGCAATCTTTCACTTTCCTCCTAGTGAAGGAATTTAAGCTCTTACTGTTCAGTGAAAGCACCGAACATCTGAGACTCATTCATCAACTCATGCTGCTTGTGTGCTCAAACGCTATCTTGATACAATGCTCCAGTTAAACTAAAAAGGACAAATGTGCGCTCTATATGCAGAATTACAGCAGGTCGCAGGTTAACACTTAAGCCAGCAGCCTCTTATAAAATATTACCCTCTAAACTCCAACTGTTCTGTTCTCTCTCCATCTCTTTTTTTCCCTCTATCTCTCATCTCTCCATCACTGAATGTTTCTTCTGGCACTCAGCTCCCCTGTCTGTGTGTATCAACAAACACAAGAGGAGGAACCAGCAACTGTATTAACAGATGGCCAGAGTCAATAAAACACACACAAATCAAGTGTTGGACACATCTGTTGTATGTAGAGTCTGACTAATCTTTCTGTGTGGCACGGCAGGAGTGATGGAATCACAGCAGCTCAGTCAGATTAGAGGGGACAGGGTCGATCACCCAGGGGACAGCAGGGAGCTTTGTAATGGATCTCAGAATAAAGATAAGACCTGAGAAAGGCCGGGGGGGTACATGTTAGAGTCTGATAAAGTCAGTGAGTGTGGATAAGAGCCAAAAATAAATGTTGTGTATCCATTAGTGCACTTCATTGATAATTGCTTGTATAGCTATTATTTAAATAGTGTAATTGCAGTTCTTACAAAGAGTCTTGAGCAAGACAACAGCGAAACCTACAACACCTGAAACAAAAAATAAATGTATATATGTAAAAGGGTGGAGTCAGTTTTGTTCAAACTATACTGTAAGGCAGGGGTGTCAAACATACGGCCCGGGGTCCAAAACTGGCCCGTCAAAGGGTCCAATCCAGCCTATGGGATGAATTTGTGAAATGCAAAAATTACACTGAAGATATTAACAGTCAATCATCTTAGTTTAGGGGCGACATAAAGCCCTATTTTGGTCTCAAATGGGTCAGACCAGTAAAATACATGCACATAATAACCTACAAATAATGACAACTCCAAATTTTTCATCTTTATTTTAGTGTAAAAAAAAAAAAGTGAAATTACATGAACTAGCCTTTCACAAAAAATGTGAATAACCTGAACAAATATGAACAACCTGAAATGTCTTAAGAGACGAAAGTGCAATTTGACCAATATTCTGCCTGTTATTCAATGTTTTGTGTATTTGTAGATTTACTGTGATCTGTAAGTTGTAATGTACATGTATAAATGATAAACTGAGGCATACTATTATTAAAACTGCACTTATTTTTCTTTAAAAATTCCAGGTTGTTTATGGTTATTAAGGTTATTCATATTTTTTAGAGGTTAATTTGTAAATGTAAACATTTTCAAGATGTAATTTTAGTTTATGACACTAATTTCACTGTTATTATTTTACTGGTCTGGCCCACTTGAGATTCTATTGTGCTGAATCTGGCCCCTGAACTAAAATGAGTTTGACACTCCTGCTTTAAGGATTTAAGGTTTCTGATATACACATGCCTTGGTTTGCCAGTTCATACACTTTAGTGCTGAAATTAAGCCTGTAATATCTTAACGTTCATGTCAAGTTTGCTGGGAAAACTAACTCACTGACTGTGTGACAGAGTGAAGAATTTAGCAGCTTATAGCACATAATAAATATACAGAAACTGTAGAGTTTTAAAAAGAGGGGCAGACTTAAAGGTGGTGGAGACTTTCGTGACCAATTTTTCATCAGATCTGTAAAACTTCAGTCATAGCCTAAGTATCATGAATTTTTAAGTCTTTCTGTGATTATTCACCTGAATCTCTTGCATTACGGTGAACAGTTTCTTAGTGCCATCCACCATAAACAAATCGTGTGTTTACAAACCAACCCAGGTCGTCACTCGGGCATCTTCGGAATTTTGTCGTGACGTGCACTGTGGGAAACGGAGGTTCGCGCAGCCACCTGACAGCGGCAGTGGTAGCGCAACCATATGGTATTACATGGATGAAACAAACACGCAGAAACATGGAAACGGCTGGAGGAATATGTGTAGAAGGAAGGGAGTTCCTGCTGTTTCCGATTGTGTCTGTTACAGCTGCCGCTGTCAGGTGGCTGCGCGAGCCTTTGCTTCCCACAATGCACATTGCGACAAAATTCTGAAGATGCCCGAGTGACCTCCCGGCTCATTTGTAAACACATGGACTGTTCATGGTGGATGGCACTTCAAAATTGTTCACCATAATGCAAGAGATTCAGGTGAGTAATCACAGAAAGACTTACAGATTCGTGATACTTAGGCTATGACTGAGGTTTTACAGATTTGATGAAAAATTGGTCACAAAAGTCTCCAGCACCTTTAAGGAACTGGGCTGGAAGACATGGAGAGACAATTATTACAGCTATTAGACATTAACAAAACCTGACAAAAACCCTGTTAAGGGTAACTTTTTTTGTTGTTGCAATATGTTGCAATATGTACGGAGGTTGTTGTTCTTGACAAAACCCTTCTAAGCTATTGATTTATATGTGTCCTCTTAAAGCCAGACAAACAACCATAGCAGCCTTTGTTTCTAACTTGAGTCACCACTTGCATCACTGGAAAGTCCTGATGGGATTCCTAGGGAATAATAAGATTATGGAAAAGTCAGCATTACTGGAGTGATGTGACAGTGCAGCTCACTCCTGGTGATTAAAATTGTTAATCCTGTGTTTATCTGGAAACATATGAAACAACAAATGTACAGTAAGAACCAAAAACCAGTGAGTGAGCTGAAAAATAATGAATGCTGGAAAAAAAGAGTACCAAACATCAAACAGATGTAATCAGATGAGGTTGATAAGCATCCAGGCCTCAGTTAATTCCCAACAAATTATCTAATCCAGATGTTGCACTCTTAGTGTAAACACAGTGCCCTGCAGAATCATAAAACAAATAAGCATGAAAAAGGTTTAAAGTTTCAAACAGAGCTTAACCCTGGACTGAGTCCTTTCCACTTAAAAAAAGGAAAGAAAAATCCACAAAACACACTCCCCCTTCACTGCCTTCTTGAAACAGGAAAATGTAAATATGGTAATATTTAGCACGTGTTTTAAAACAGATCAGTTTTCTCAAGCAGGGAGAAGGAGAGGGAGAGAGAGTTAAAGAGAAAGAGGGAGGCAGACTGGGAGGAAAAGAAATGAAAAAAAAAGAAACAGGCCCACACACGATAGCAGGCCTCCCCAGATTAGTGTGTGTGTTCCAGCCTGTGCAATGTGGACAGGCTGCGGCTTCCTCTGTTTGCACACAGTTCCAACCAAGAGCTCTGGCCCAGTGCTGATGGCCTCGACGCACTCCAAAACACCAAACTGGATCTGTCACACTGTGAGTCTAGAGAGTCAACAACAACTTAACAATAGGAAAACACCACTCCAATGGGTCATATCATCCATCTGTAGTATGCAGCAGCCATTTTTCATGGGGGGAAAATAGGAGGTGGAAGATAAAGGAGGAGAGAGAGAGAGAGAGAGAGAGAGAAAGAGAGAGACAGAGACAGAGGGACAGAGAGAGAGAGAGAGAGAGAGAGAGAGAGAGAGAGAGAGAGAGCAAAGGGAGGAGCAGAAATGGAAACATGCTGGACATATGGATGTGTTTAAGGACCACCAGGGAAGGGAAACTTGCATTTTCGCATAAACCCTGATAAACTCCAAATATGTAATTACACGGGGTTTAGGGCTTGTCTGTTGCCGATTCATTCAGGAATTTCTGGTTACGTCTCTCTGAGAGTTCGGGTGTAACAGGGCTCTTTATCGTTCTCAAGTGGCAGATCTGCTCAGCTTTAGTGCGGCCAAGCCTTCCACACACACTCAGTGTTGGACCTGCTCAGTGTGAGAGTGCCATTGTCCCCCCACCTATTTAACAAGGCGGTGTGTGAAAGAAGAAAGCAGTCAAAAGAAATGCCTCAAACTACATAAAAAGTAAAGTAGCGGGACCCTCGTAAAATACCTGCAGCACATTTAAAGATTTCATCACGTCGCAATATTTATAGTTCTTCAATTCCTTGTCAGTGTTTGTAGCCAATTTGTTGTGCTCCAATAAATAGACTGGCCTATTTATCAGCAGACCACATGGCAGCCATTTATGGTGCCTAACAAGAGGCAGATGTGTTTTGTATATGTTTTCACATGCAGGTTTGACGCGCTGACAGGCGGAGACAGATAGCTGAGATGTACAACCGTCCTGACTTGAGTATCAGCTGTAAACATCAGCTCTGATTAGACCGTGGAAAACACAAACATGCTTCTCCGGCCATCCCTGAGTCGTATTTGTCTTCCCATGACAAAGGTCTTTGATTCATACACTGGCTGCGTCACTCTGACTGCGAGCAGGACATGCACTGAAGGAGTGTGCACTGTTTTCTGCTGCTTGTGAGGCCTGTGAGGTTTTTTTGCTTGTGAGTGTGTGTGTGTGAGTGTGTGATGTCTGTCCTTGGGTATAAACACAAACTGTGCCTTATGTGTGTACATTTAAAGTGTCTATTTCTTTGTACTTCCCTGTGTCATGTGTGTGCATGTGTATATTCTGTGTGTGTGTGTGTGTGTGTGTGTGTGTGTGTGTGTGTGTGTGTGTGTGTGTGTCTGAGTGTTGCCAGTTACCCCAGCTATAAATACAAGATCCCCATCCGTCACTGAGTTTCTGGGTGGCTGCAGCGCCGCCATAATTGGTTTCAGATGGTCACCCAGATCTTTCTCTCACTGCTGCAGCGCCATCACACTGCCTGTGTGTGAGAAAAAGCCGCAGGGGAGAGGGAGGTGGAGAGAGGAAAAAAAGATGAGTGACAGGAGTGAATAAATACAGGGCGAGCACAGGAATAAACAAGCAGACACTAAATGTTTCTTTTGTCCTGAAATTCTTCTCAGCCTGTGAGAGGGGAATTTAACTTGTTAACTCAATAAGGGTGTGTGGTTTTCTAAGCCATGTTTTCATTTTTATGTGATTTATTAAAATCAGATGACAATTAAGAGACAGATTTTGGTCAGATGTGATGTAAATGATTTCTTATTGTGGAATGCATCTGGAAATATAATTTTTTAATAAACATTTTTACTCATAACAATTTGACATTAAAATTTTATAGGACTTTTTTTTTTCCATAAAATATTTTAACTAACTAAATGCCTTCTATTAAATGGTTACAATAATAATTTGTAGCTATACTTTAACCTTTGATTTAATAATCTGTTTATTTACAGTCTTAATGACTTGGATGAAGGAGGTCATTTCTCTTGATGTGAATCTGTTTAAAGATTTAGTGGAACTACAGGCTTCAGCACCCTTTCTCTATCTGGTCCCTGAGGACATTAAATCAATGGACATATTAACAATAAATTAGCAGACTCGGCCTATTGATTAACAAAGCTGAGGACACTGTGACTCAGTGACAGCTGGTAAGGAGCCTCTGTCTGAAAGGTTGGATCAAGGAGGAATTACAAGCAACCAAGACATGATTGTGTGTCCACATTTAAAGCCTTGTTGGGGGAACAAAAATTGTTAAGGTTAAGTTAAGGAATGTAGTGGCAGCTGTACAAAGGTAAGTGAGACACTGGCTGGTTTTAAAAGGATGACACTGGGTTAAATTTCCCGTGTGATTTCCCTAGACTACACAGAGACAACAATATACAGGCCAAAATCCTATGTGTTAAATTATACACATGCTAATAAAAATACTTCAGTGATTACATAATATAAGGGTAACAATAATCACCCTAGTCCGCTCTCTTATAAAACAATATCCAAATAATAATAATAATAATAATAATAATAATAATAATAATAATATATATATATATATATATATATATATATATATATATATATATATATATATATACATACATATGTGTGTGTGTGTGTGTGTGTGTGAAAATTATCGTCTTTATAAAGTTTTTAAAAATAAATTCTCACGAATCTGCACATCTGTGTTGGCCTGGGCTACCTGTTTTCATTACAGCCGCGGGAAACCAATGGAGAGGGGAGGCACTTCTTCTCTGTTTGGTTGGTGTTAATGTGGAGGCGGCTCACCAATTATTACAGACGTTTCAGAGTCGGCGAAGCCAAGAGCCTGCGGACAACACAGGAATCCTCCGCTGCTATAAATCCATTAAATCCCCTCTCATTAGAGCACGAGCTTTCACGGCCGCGAGGAGGGACGGCGAGCGTGGGCGCGTGCTGTTTCTCACACCGGGTGTCGCCCTGCCCTCGTGCGCTCCCTCCGCGCGGCGCTCATTACAGCTCGCGGCGGCTCTAATTACTTAACTTTGTGGAGAAATGACAACAACAACAACAATAGGGCACGCCAGGCTAATGTGAGCACCGGTGAAACACAACCAGGCTGTCAGTAAAAGGAGAAGACACCTTAGAGGCCTACAAATGAAGTAAGCGCTGTAAAATCCATCTGCTTCCATACACTTTATACCAATATGCTAGGCTAAGTGAGAGCAACTTGAACATGCTAGCTTGAACATTTACTATAGGTTATATAGAAAAAAATATTTTAAGACATGTGCAAAATCTTTTAAGTAGTTATTAAATTAATAAATATTGTTCCTATCCAACTGAGAACCAAATAGCACATTCAAGGGACCAATAACTGAGGGTATTTCCTTACAAGGAGCAATGATAGTATGGTCCAGTTCTCTGAAAGGCTCTTTTACAATATTATTGTATTTCCTATAATATAGTATGACACACTCTTACATTTTATTATTTAAATGGAAAGCAAGTGAAAAAGGAAGCTAAAATAACAAATCTCATATAGCGAATTTATTGCAATCCAAAATATCCAACAGGAGGTTCTCAGTTTCAAATAGGGAAAAGTGAGTTGTTTCTATAACACGGTGCAGCCTCAAACGTGATTTATACACAGCTACATAAATCACTGTGACATTTTCAACTGTGTCAGCTGAATCCTGTTTTTCACGGTGTATTCTACACTGTCTGTCAACAAGTGATACGTCTGTGTAAGAGGGAATTAAGACATCGGAGCCCTGAGAGTTCACGTTAAGAAGGAATATTTGGATTTTTGTATTAAACAACTGGAGGATTTTAGGATGGATTCAAGAGAGAGACAGGCAAACAGCAGTGGGAGTTCAAGCAGAGGAGGAGAGGAGAAATACCGTTCATGAGAGCAAGAGAGAGAAAGCTGGAAGATGGAGAAGTGGTGAGGAAAGTGAAAGGAGGAAGATGGGGAGGTGAAGGTGAGGACAGCAGGCACTCATCAGGAGGAGAGCTGAGGGTAGGCCGCAGAATGAAGAGCAGACCCCTACGTAGGCTAAATGGAGATACTAAACCTTTGCCAACCTGGATCACCCAAGATAAAATATTTACATATGCTATTGTGTGACAGAGTACCAGACTGAGTAGAATCTTAATTTGTTTTCTTCCACAGTAAATTAATTCCCTCCCCATCATCAGCTGAGTGAACCCGCAGTGATTACTGCAGGGTCTTTCTCTGCCCCCTCCCACAATAAGCACTTGAAAGATTTTAATGGCCCAAGTCCACCTTATAATTGTACTTCATCTGCGCCATACATTTCCATAGATTAAAGGTGAAGCAGAGACACTTGAGTGAGATGAACATTGACGCCTCACTGCCTTGTCTCTTCTCCTTTCTGTTTTATTGCTTCCTCCTCCATAAGCCCTTTCTTTCTTAACCCTCATTTCATTCTCATCTTTCTTGTCAATGGTGAAAACAATTCAAAATAAGATACTTACCAATGAAACCTAACTGATTTGACAACTGCAGGCAGTCAATTGTTTACCCTTTAGATATAGGCTACAATATTATAAAGAGGGTATTTATATGGAAAATGTAGATCATTAAAAGCAGTGTATATGTGTGCACAATATAGCATATCATACACTGAATATATGTATACACAGGACAAAGAGACTGGAAACAAGTCAAGAGGCCCTGTCTATGGTAACCATATGTAAAACACAGTCAAAGGGCACACAGTGTGAACAACATTTGGAGTTCAGCACAGATTGACACTGATTGTCATGCTATTACAGACAAATAGCAACACTTGGTTGGCAGTCGACAGTGCATAATCATGTGTGACTAACAGTGATGGAGACGATGCTACAAAGCGAAGACAAGATGGTGGAGCTACAGGCTCTTTGTGTTCTCTTCCATCTTCCTCGTCTCTGAGTAGCCTGTAAAGGAGGGGGCAGAATGGTAGATGATAAAAAAGATGGAAGCCACTCAAAGTTCAATGCAGAGATCCCCTTTCATCTATTTCAAGACAATCATGTTGGAGTCTACATGTACATTATAACAAACTGCCCAACTCTCAGGAGAAGTATCAAAAAGCAAGAAGTGAAAAGGTGGTGGCACCACTAACTCTGCATTCTTTTTTTTTCTTTTTGTTTTTTTTTGGGTTTGGCTGTGGAGGAAGAAGGCAAAAAAAAGCCTGACAAAATAAAGAATACTACTTGGCTTAAAGGCAGTAGTCCACACTTGGTCTTGTTCCACATTATTATCAAAACATAAACTAATAACAAATTTTTATCTGTGTGTTTAATAGGGGTGTAACGGTGTACTCGTTTGTACCGAACCATTAAGGTTCAGGGCCTTCAATACATTACAGAGCAGTACCGAGCGAAATACATGTAGCTTATGTGAAGAACGCAAACACTCACTTTAAGTTTCCACACAAACCTTGAAGCGGAATGCAGAGTATGAGCAGGATGGCTGTAAGCAGAACCCATGTGCAATATTTATGTTGTTTCCTTGTAAATATGGTAGGCCTAAATAAGCTATTGCTTCAGCCTACGCCTTTTCGCCCATGTTTAATATAGAAATCCACATTGTATGTATGTATATATTATGGACTCTTAAATGGACAAATAAATTACTAACTAAATATTTTATATTCTAGACAGACGTCTAAGCGGTACACGCATCATACACATGCTGAATGTGAACCAGTATGGCAGCTCAGAGCAGCATCACAGGTACAAAGTCAGAGTTGGAAGACCCTCCGTCTTCTCTAAGGTCTCTGATTTGGGAGCATTTCAGATTCCTTGTCAGTTCTGTCAATGGAGAGAGACAAGTTGACCAAACAAGAGTGGTGTGCCGGCATTGTTTTATGAAGATCGGTTATATTTAAAGATTTTCTTTAAATGAAATTGGTCTTCACTGTACAGAACACATATCAAACCAAAATTTTTCTGTACCATTACTCCCCTAGTGTGTAATAGTTGGTGGTTAGTTTATTCTTATTCTTAATAGTAGTAGTAATAGTAGTAATAATACTAATAATATTAGTAGTAGTTGTAATAGTATATAATTAATTGGGATATGCAAAAATAATTGATTAGTCAGTTAGTCAGAACAGGAGAATCATTTTTATTTGGAGTGGGAATGCTAGGAAATCTATGTTTAACTTCACAGAGGTGCACAATTAATGTTTATGGCACTGTTTCTGACCTAGGGCTGCACAAATTAAATGGTGAACTTGTGGCTCCTTGTTGGTAATTTTCTTATCATGGTTTGGTTGTAGAACACATGTTAGCAATGATGTCTCAACAATAGATGAGTCAACTTAAACTGTCTGAATTATGCAACTTCAAAAAGTAATTAAAACCTCCATTCTTAGGAATTAAATGTAGGCCGGAGAGTTCTCCATTGTTTAACCAGTTCCAATCTCTATGTCTCTTGTAATGAATCTGCCCTGAAATTTGAGGGACTTTGTCCTTGGTCAATGCCTTACCCTTCTACCAATTTTAATGGGAGCTGGTTGTGGCTGTAATGGCTGTAGTTTTAATACACTTTTGCCCATATAGTTGGAATAAAATGCTTTTGTCTCCTCTCATGAAATGACTGTGACAATGTGAATTATTCTTGACAGATAAAATGTGCCTGGGACTCAGTATGTAACCACTGCACCTGCTCTAAGGTGATTGCTGATGACTATAAATAGGAATAAAAGGAGGAATGTGTCTGAAAACAAAATTATTTCAACTTTATGGGAAGCTGTACTTCTAGGAGACAGATACAAATTGGAGACACAGAACCTTCTTGGCAAAAGCATGACAAACTTAGTATGAAAAAAAAATCATTTGTTAAGCAAATGCTAGCTTTTATTTCAACAGTTTTTTTCACTTTATATTTGCAGTTGTAATAGTGACTTCCCTGTAAATTAACTTCCAGATGATGTACAGACGGATTTTATACAATCTGTATTTAGATCATGGGCATCAAATGAGGCTTCCAGCTGTAATCATACTTCCAAGCCATATGTTTATTGTATATGTTGCATGTCTTCAGTCTGTCACAGTAATCTCCGCTCTTGCACCCTTGTACCTTACAAGCTAGAGAGACAGGAGCCAGATGTGACTCAGCAGCGATAATTAGTTAGACCGCACAGCAGTCAGTCAGTTAGGCAGACGTCAGGTCAGTCAGGGAGCCAGTCAGTCCACCACAGCCTATGTAGTCACTGTCTTGTCCTTCAGCATTTCCCATGGATGTACTCGACAGTGGTGGGCCACCGCAGCAAGAAAATTACCAGCACTGAGCCCAATTTCCTCTCTTCAGGCATCTAAGTATAGGGCCAATGTTAAGAGCTGTTTTGATGCTTGTACATGCACCAGAACTAAAACTGGAATGGATGGACAATTAACCTTAATTGTAAATAACCTCAGCCAGCACTGCAGCTGAATATGTCATTGAAGAGGAATTGTTGTCTTACTCATTAGGATGAAAGCCATAGACGCTATTTTTAATCCTGAAAAGAAATAACAATATAGTGTTTCTATGATTTTAAGGTTCATGTCTTTTGATGTTTATGTCTTGCAGTTGGCCACCATGCTCATCAGATAACCAGTGAGAGGCAGGTCCCCCAGCAGCCAGACAGTCAGACAGGACACAGAGTTAAGTACAGAACTGTACCTGCCACGCAGTTTGATAATGCATGCATTACACCCTCACAGTGGAGCAGCAGCCCATGGTTTAATGAACGTAACCTGAGCTCGCTGTTAAACAAACAGACTGAACCCGTGAAGAAAACCTCCACATCGCCCTTTTCTTCATCTCTCATTAAAATCGTTTGGGCCCAGAGTATGAGCCAGACTTAATGGCCGGCTTCCATTTCTTTAATCTTTCAATTACAGATACTGCTGCTTTTCTGCATATTTTCACAAGGAAACACTAGACATTGCTGCTCATGGGTTCGCCCTTTGTGAGAATATAGATAAACGATCTAATTGATTAAGCCTGACTTCAATACAGAAGGAGAAACACTGTCTGACAAAAACAAGTACAATCGAGTTGATTTTATTTATGAAGCTTAATATCACACATCACACAATTGTCTCAGGGGGCTTCTCAATCTTTATCCTTATCCTTAGACTGGAAAAAATACTAGAACAAGGAAAAAACTGAATAAACATCAGCAGCACAAAGAAGGAGAAACATGAAATAAGCATCCTGCAGACAGATACAGATAAACTTTAACTGCTTCTTTCTAACCTTCAGTGTTTTTCTGGTTCATCTGAGGAACCTTAACCTGGACAAGGGCAGCTACAAAAAGACTAGATTAAAACATATACTGAACAAACACAGGCAATCAGAAGTGACTGTCTGGTGTATGTGACATGTAATGAGAAAATATCTGAATCCCCCCGTCCTTCTCACCCACCCTCTTACTGTGTGCTTTGCCGCAGCTGCCTATCAAAAACTAATATCCTCAATTTGACGCTGGTGTTGTCCTTTGAAATTAGAAAGAATCTGTGTCTAATGCAATAAGCCAAACCTAGCTGCTGTGAACTCTAACCTCCTTCCCCCTGATCTCCACCTCACCCCACCCCTGTCTTTACTCTCCGTTCTCCTGACTCCCCAGCTCTGTCCATTTTGAGCTGCTGCAAAGAAGGAGAGCAGGATTTAGAGACCCACAATCCCCATCTCCTCCCTCCCTTTCTCGCTGCGCAAATCCCCTTTACCAACTCTCCATCTCCCTCCATCTTTCCTCTCTCCTGCATCTTGCCCCCCCACCACCACCCTAACCCTCTCACTTCGATCTCCAGTCAGTTTTAAATACAGTAACACAATCTTGGGGAAAGCTGATATAATCTTTTCAAAACTATAAAAGTCAGTCACCCAGAGAAACATCTGCACGGTCAAATTTAAAACAAACTGTCAGGGAGTCCAGTGTCCCCATAAAGAGGGAGCGGAGGAGGAGTGGTGGGGGCAGAGGGAGGAAAGTGGGGTGAACGATGGAAAATTGAGGTGGAGGGAGAGAAAGAGGCAATGATTTTTAAGAAGGGGACTTTTAGTACTTTCCACTCGGTCTTAACTTAAACACAAACCTCCCTCAGGCCATCCGGATGCTTGCAGGGTAAAGCTAACTCACCAGCATTGCTGTCTTTTCTTTATGGCTCTTAGAATTACAAAGTGATTGTCACTGTTTTACAGTCTGTTGACACCTGAGACAGCTGAACATGTGAAAATCCCACTAGGTAATATTTTAATAGGCTGATGTCAGCGCAAAATACATGTTTAGGTTTTGTAATTACCAATAGTTGCTGGTGTTGGTCATTTGCACTACTGTCCATATAGACGTCATCAACTTTCCCATTACGCACCTCCTCACCTTCTGTTTCTATTCCTGTATTTGGACAACTGCCACTATTGTAAATAGGTTCAATTTGTATCCCTATATCTTGTATGTTACTATATTTATTTTTATTCTATTTTGATCTCTTTCTTTTATTGCATGGCATTTATTAAAAAGATGACAGAAAAGCAGCATTGCAGTTTGCTGTATGTCCTGTGCATTTAGTATGTGTTACCTTTTATGTAATAATCAATACCACAGTTTATAAAAAAATCTTTACTAATGACTTTTAAACATTTATATAAAGGGAAGAAATAAAGAATATAATCAGACAAAAGGTAGTCTAATATGTTATAAACTCTTATATCACTGCCTAGACAGTGAAATAAACACAGACATGCTCATTTTAGATTAAAAAAAATGACTGGGAATTAGTAAAGTTGATCTATATCTGTATCAGAATTGAGAATTCAACAAATCCATGGCATGAATGACTGTACTGCATATATGTTGTGATGGAAGCTGAAGTGGGTCTGATTTCAGCCACTTTACAAATTGTTTGCCCATGTCTGCCTTAAGTAGTTGGCAAATATAGGAAGTTCTGGATTAAGTCTACACATCATTTGTACTTCATAACATCTTTAGAACTGCTCTTAATGTAATGCATACTTTGACACAGAACATGAACATCATGCTGCTGCAAAAAGCAGTGTGTTAGTTTTTCAGATGAAGGCTGATTTGTACAAGCTTTTAGACATGTTCACATGTTCAGATATCACATCTCAACAACTGTGGACCTCCAGATTTCCAGCAATCCTGTTTTGTATGATAAGGAGACAAAGAAGAAAAAGAAAGTAAGCTGAACAACCATGTGTGGAGCAGCTTTGCCAAGCAACAAGGCTATTGCAAGGATAGTGAGGAGCTTTTGTAACATTAATGTCATATGAATCATATCCATATACAATGTATACAATGTGTCTTTTGACCTGGACACTGCAAACAGATTCAAAGGAACAGAAGACAATGGAGAGTATTGGAGTGCACACAGGCTGCAGAAGTAAACTACACATGATGTTTAACCCTTTATTATCAAGCCCTGAGTCTATTCAAACTTTGTATTGAATACGCATTGTTGCTGTCACAAATTCACATTACTATAGCT
The DNA here is from genome assembly GCF_902148855.1 of Sphaeramia orbicularis. NCBI lineage: Eukaryota > Metazoa > Chordata > Actinopteri > Kurtiformes > Apogonidae > Sphaeramia > Sphaeramia orbicularis. The sequence continues at coordinate 44,364,164 of NC_043960.1, read as the reverse complement.
ATGAATGGTTTAGATGCTAAAATATCTGTGGGTATTTGGGGTTGTCATGACATTTATTTGTCTCACCCCCAGCATGCAAAGACCCCTTGAAGGATAAAAGAACAATAGCTGTGTCTCCTTTTTGTAAATTGTACAGGCAGAATGTGAACTTAGCACAGTGAGTCAGAAAAGGGACAAACATTAGTCTAATTGGCAAGGTCCATATTGTTTACTCATTTCTCACAAGAACACAAAGCTACAGTTTTGGAGCAGCAACTTTACTGTGAAGTTGCTAGGCAACCAGCAGATAACTAAGAAGTTCCTGCTCCTAGCCAAGAAGCAGTCCCACACATAAGGCCCCTTGAACATGTGCCTGGAGCATCTGTCCGTTGGTAAATCATTTAATTGGAGTGTTGTCTCCCTGATGTTTTCCAGGGGCTGAATGTGTGTATGACTTAGTGTTATCCCTTGTGTTTTATTATTTCTTTTGCACCCACATTTTCCCTTTTGTTAAAACTATTTACAAACCCTTGAATTACTCCTCAAGTTATACAGGAAATCTTTACATAAAGTACTGCAGTTTAGCGCAGTATAGATATATACACAAAATAATCCAACTACATACTATGAAGTGCAGGTAGATCCTTTCTCGTTAATGTTTCAAATAATCATGACTGACAATTGAATATATAGTAAAATCAGAATGGACATATTGGGTCTCGGAGGCCTCAAATGTAAACCTCTAGAGAAGACATTATCCTGGAGTGAATATGGCAAAACAATCCAACACACTTCAGTCCAATTCCCATGGGTTTTAGGTTAGAATGCCACTGAAGTACATGTTGAACAGGGGGGCACAGTGCCTGCTCTACTCTGCCCTGTCTGTTTTGAGCTGAGTGTTGGATTGGTTTAATTGATTTAATGGGAGAGCATGGAGTCACAGTGGGAGATGGGGAACACAGGATGCTTTAGGGAAGTCAAGTGTGTTGCACTACCTCAGTTCAATCTTAGACAGCCAGTGACAGCTGACAGAAACAGCCGATAGATATGATACATGACAGCAAACATAAATGCTCATGGACAAGTACACATGAGCAGAAAGAGCAACATACGCACAATTTATCTCTTACATATAAACACACAAATTCACACACACTTGTTCTCTGCCTAGAACATCATGCTCCCTGCTAATGGTTTGAATAACACCCAGAGTGGCATGATAAAGGCTTACTGTGTATTTATGTGTGCATTCACACACACTGCAGCAGCCGCACGTGTTAATGCCACCCTGAATGGTGTGTCTAATTACTTGGCCTAGAGATAGCTTTTAGCTAAATCACCCCGCCTTCTGAAGAGCCTGTATCAACAGTGACAAGGGCCTGGACAATTACATTAGCCCTCTCCCCATCCACTGGGTCCAGCACTAACAATCTGTGTGATTTGCAGCCGCTTCATTGTTGTCATCCCTCTCTCCATGACAATGATGTTTTCCCTCCTAGAGAGACAGAGACAAGGATGGGGCATCAGAGAGAAACAGAGAACAAGTGAGAAATTGCAAACGTGGAAAAAAGGTAACAAGAGAATGTGAAAAAAAGGGCAATAGAAGAAAAGAGAGAAATAGAGAGAGATATTTGTCAGTAGAGGGCTTACCTATGTTAATGTTTTCCCTCCTACTGTGTTGGAGGTAGCAGAGAGCTGGGTAAACCTGCATAACAGCTACAAGTGGAGTGAGCTGGTAACATTAATTGATAGTAGAGAGGGGTCTTCTTGCAGGATTGCTTAGCAGCCCACAGTGTAAAACACACTCACACACATGAAACCACATAACACAAGCACAGTAGCCATCCACACATACAAGCCAAAGCTCCAAATCACATTAGAGCCAAAGCAGAAATTTCATTCAGCTCTACTTAGGGGCTGTTACTTTTGCCAACTATAGCTCGCCAGCATAAGTAAATGCAGAATAAGGCTCCCAAAGAGGCCCTTTACCTCTGATTGTTGTACATTCCTCCCTTTTCTCACTGCCAGTCTTTCACACGTGCACATACTGTGGCTGAGCACACATGAAACACACAAACACAAAACATGAAGAAGTGAATATAGTAGTCACCAGGGAGTAACTTCACAGTGTTTAAAAATGAGATCTGATGGAGCATGGGGAGAAACAGAGCTGGAACGTCCAGGGTCGCAAAATGACCTTTGAACTCTCAGTCATGTCCAAAGTCTAAGGGGCTGCAGAGATGTGTGTGGGGAATGACGCAATACCTCAGAGAGACACTGAGCATTGGCAGGAAGTTAATAGAAAGGAAAGGAGAGCAACCATTTGGTGTTCACAGACAGAGAATGATTTAACAAAGAAGTGGGATAGAAAGAAGAGGCTGATGAAAAGAAATAGGTGAGATTAATTTAATTAGGGCTGGTAATATTTCTTAACGCTGCCGATTGCTTAATGCTGAAATGTTCTTTTCCTCCAACATGTTTACATTTTTTGAAACAGTCCAATAATCACAGTATTCCTGTCAGATGGGTTTTCTCCTACAGTTGTTATAAAGATGGAGGGGAGAGGGCAATGTGGACAATGTGGGAAATCTTAGAATAATCTCATGGTAGTAAAACTTCTTGATTAAAATTTAAAGTGAATTGAGAAGGAGTGTAGCACAGACACTATGGGGAACAGAGTGGTGCCAAGTGGGGTTGGATCACTCAACAGCAGCCTGTCCCACCCCATTACCCTCTGAGCTCCCCCACCTCTACCCTCTCCAAACCCCATCACCACCACCTCGAGGCGTCACACCACCAGTCGCACCACAATGACACCATCACTGGCTCTTACTGGGTGAATGGAGAGTGGGGACGGCAGGGTGCTCTTCACGTGGAGAGCTTTGCAATCACTATGCATATTTTATGGGTGCACTGTTTCGGTGTAGTTGTCTTCAGTGTGTCTGTCACTGGAGCACTGTTGTCATTTCATGAAAATATTACCTGAAATCAATTAAAGCATGTTTACTGTATGAAGCTATAGGGCTTGTATATCAGAATGTCCAGTGGACAACTAGCCAGTGGTGGAATGTAACAAAGTATTTGTACTTTGTTACTGTACTTAAGTAAATTTTTATGGATCTGTACTTTACTGAAGTAAAAATAATAATGCATACTTTTGATTTTTCTCCATTACATTTTACAGCAATCATCTATGCTTTCTACTCCACTACATTTCTACAATTTATGGTGATACTCATTACATTTAATGAACACAATTTGTTCAAAATCTTGTTGCGTTATAAGTTATAAGGTCGATGTTTTTTTCTTCTCTATGATCATCAGAACATAAACTTTGTTTTACAGTTAGGTTACATTTGTTTTTCATAGAGGCCAGGGTAAAGGACTTTGGAAAGCAACTTTTTTTGAACAGAATGTGGTGATACAAAGTTGATTAAAGGGCTCGGAATGGCACTCATACCTGTACTGCCGTATTGTTGAGAACGTCACCCCACCACTAGTGTTTGGTTACTGTTGGGTTTTCCTTTTACTGCTTTTATAGAGCACAATGTTTTGTATAGTTTTGCAAGTAAATAAATGATTTAAAGATATAGCACGTCTTAATTTGTTTAATTTAATGGTAAATTAGTGGGTAATTTCTAGTAGATAACTTGTCATCCACAGAATTATAAGTTAGAGTACGTACAGTATTGCAGAGAGCACGCACAATAAGTACACCAACCTTTCCAGCACACAACTGTATAGTTGCTTGTAATCATTATGAGCAGTGACACTGGCAGAGGCATAAGTCAGTATCTACATTCTTTATCAAAATGGCACAGCCCAGGCACTGAGACAACCCACTGCATGAGTACTTTTACTTAACAATAAAAAGTAAATTTAAAAGGAAGTACTTAGTATTTTTACTTGAGTAAGATTGTTGATGTAGTACTTCCTCTTTTACTTGAGTAGCCTATATAATTTGCAGGATATTTGTACTTTTACTTAAGCACTAAGCTTCAGTAGTTCCTTCACCACTGTAACTAGCCAATTATATCATATTGTAGCACAGGTTGTACATGAAAAATATCTAGCCTTTTGAAAAGAAAACATTAGTATTTAGTTTCTTGATTGAAGAATGAGAAAATGAAGACCTCTCTCTTAAATTGCTGACTATTCTGCACAGATTCAATACTCTTGGTAGCAGCTGTGACTGACCTGAGAGGCTGCATGAAAAGGCATAGAATTGATGCACTTGCTATTGCACCACTTACTCATGTATGGTGAAAGTCCAACAGATTGAAAGGTTTGCTCACAGTTAATGTTCCTCAATAAGCAAGACCATAGCATTGTCTCCTACACTCATATGTGGACAGAGCTTTGTAATACAAGTAGAAATATCAATTTCCCTTTGTGTAAACTTTAACCCGTAAAGACCCAAACATCCACCAAAAGTATTACTGATCTAAAATGTTTAATACTTGTTGATCCATTAATCCTATCAATACATGTAAATAATTGGTGCAAACTACAGTTTGTTATCTTTTAATGGTCATCAGATATGACCCATTTGGATGTTCAGAGACATCCTTAATAGCTTTGAAGGCATGATCATATCATGACATGACAGCCAATGCTGCCTCCGATTGGCTTGTCCTGGCAGCACTTGAATGCTTCGCAGATGTGTGATCATTACTAACATCGCGTGGTCGTCACCACCATGGACAACCCTCCCACCAACGCCACCACTGATAGCGGCATGCTGCCCCAACCATGGCCACATTTTGTTTCATATACACCACATGTACTACATTCTCAATTTAATGCTGAAAATAAAAAGTAGCTGCTAAATCTACTTTTTCCAGCCATAGTTTTACAAACTATATTTCTCCAGGGGTACTGGAGAACTACTTGTAATTTTAGAGACTACGTTTGCAAAGTAGTGTCCCCACCACTGCCAGTAAAACCTATGGAGTTTGACCAATGACAGTGGATGGACACACTTGATTTATGTTCAATTAATGATATATTGTTACTGAAAAAGTCTTTTTCTCCAGTTTTCTCTGTTTTTGATATAATAACCCTCAACTTTAATCAGAGCTTTTATGAACATGAGCAATGGAAAACCCCAAATCATTGATAAAAGATGGGATGGGTGGGGTCAGGTAGGGGGCATGGTTGTGGGGGGCTAAGAGGAGAAGGGAGAGAAGAGTGAAAAGTGGAGCGCTTTTGGAAGCACCCCGGATCTCCTGATGTTAAGAGGTGCTCTCAGAGGTCTGGGACAATGGTACCAGTCAACAACAGGAGCTGGCCTGGTTCTTTTTCATCTCTCATTCTCTCCCCCTCTCTCTCTCTCTCTCTCTCTCGCCCTCTCGCCCGGCCTCAGAGCCTCTTCTCTGTGCCACACAAAGGCTTGTGGTGGGGGGATAGCAGGGTAGACAGGTCGAGAGAGTAGCATGGCATTTTAATGGTGCTGGAGAGAGTGAGAGAGGAGAGGAGGTGGTGGGGTTGGATAGGGGTAGAAGCAGACACTACCCCCACTTCTCCCTGTAACACACACACGCACACACACACACACACTCACACGCACACACAAACAGGTATGTGCACAAGCACATACATGCATGCAGCACAGCAGCATCATTGCTTTTTATCTGAATGATTGCCCTCAATTAGATCTCTCTTCAGAGGAAGTGAGAACAGGCAGATATCTGCAAGAGGGTTGGGGGTGGGGGGTAGGGAGCGGTGGTCAAATAAAAGGAAGAGACAAGGAGTCAGATGAGGAGAGACAGAGGGGAAAACTATAGCCACGTTTACACAGAGATCCTGGAAAAAAGGTGAGATGGTGATCCCACCTTGTTTGCCACCACTGACCGATTTCCACACCCAAAGGAGTAACAGAGGTGAGACAGGCTGGACTTTTACACAGCGGACCTGTGTTTCAGAATCAAGGAGGCAGTAGCACAGCGTATAGTGTGACGTATAAGTTGCACGTCAGAAATACCCCAAGCATAGCGGTGCTACTAACCTCTCCAGATCGACCTATCTTTCACCGTTCCACAAATGTTAGCATGGATAGAGTCCTCCGCCCAAAGTGACAACAGCTTGCGGATCTCGGCGTCTCCACAGTTCAACATCTTTCTTGTTGTGTTGTAATGTTTGTTTACTGTACACAGCCTGTGCGAATTTTTAAATCCCCCGCTCACGCAATACGTCATCAAAACGTCACACCTTGGTTGTGGAAGGGGAGGTGTTCCATTTACATAACATTCCTGAATCCTGATTCAAACTTTATCATAGCTCTGTTACTTCCTCCAGAGGTGAGACCAAATGATCCACCACTTCATTTACCCAGACGTCATTCTGGAATAAAGGAGGAATATGTCTGGAACAGAAGTGCTTTTTAAAAGGGGCTTTCTACTGGGTAAAAGAAAAATGAACCAGCAGTAAACATAACATTTGAAAAATACAAAAGTTTCCATTCTGCCTGTTAACGACAACAACAGCAACGACAACAACAGCAACAACAACAACAACAATAATAATAATAATAATAATAATAATAATAATAAATAGTAATCATAATAATAATAATAATAGCATGTCAATGCCTCACTAACTAAAACCATTTGCATTATTTGTTTACATTATTATTTGTCTAGTGGGTGGCATTTTCCTTTAAAGCAGTGGTCTACATGATCTGTGTACATTACATTATAAGGATTATTAATAAAGCTCAAAATCTGTTCAAATAACAGTATGCTTATAGACCATGGCGGCTTTAATGGACATTTTGGCTGTCTGTGAGTGGAGTCTACAGGCCAACAACAGAAACACAGCGTCTCTCTCACACACACACACACACACACACACACACACAGGATATAGTATATCCAGTCGTTCCCACTGCTGCCCACTAAAGCCCTCTGTTTACTCTGTTTTGTTTTTAATCACAGCAAGCCTACACTGTAGATGTAATTTTCCACTCTGCATACACCTAAACACAAACACAGACACATAGAAAGATACACTTACACATTTACACAGACACACACACACACACACACACACACACACACATACTAACACGTACAGTACACTCAGCTCTACAATTACCCCTCAATTAGAGATAATAACATGACTACTTCCTGACCAATCACCTGCAGCCTTGTGATGACTCAAACAGTTTCGCTACACTCTCACACACACTCTCACACACACTCTCACACACACACAGGGTCAGATGGTTTGTAGAGTTAGTGGTGGCTGTAGAAATCATTGGTTATTTTGTCTGACTGCTGTACTTTGTGATTTTCTCTGTATCAGGCAGGTGGAGCTAAACCTTTCCATCATTTCATGGAGATAAATGTTAGCTTTTGGTGGTTTCCTGTATATGCTGACTGCTGTCAAGACACACATATACAACACACATATACAGTACACACATTTTTGTGGCAAAACAGAAATACTCTTCTCTGCTGTCCTGTCTCTCATGGATGAGGGAGAGAGTGCAGACTTTTCCCACTCAGTGGTTACCACAAGAGGCATTACATAAACTCCAGACCGCTTTGCCTTCCTCCTGTTTGTCTTCTTCATCTGTTCATTTTTGCAGTCAAGGTACGATTTATTTCCCCAGACAGAGACATCAGAACTTACCTCAGACCAACACGTACAAAGGCTGCTACCTGGAGGACATTGATCGGTATTTAATAACTGACTGTATTCCCATTGCAGCCATTTCCAACTTAAGTCTCACTCAGCCAAGGAAACTTGACCCCAAACTTAAACCAGCATTTCAGCCCAAAAAATCCCCATAGATATAGATTTAGCTAATCTTAGCTAGCAAAGCTGGAAATGATATCATTTCTCTGCACATTAATAATCCACTGTTTTCATAAAATGTGTATATATATAACATATATATGTGTTATGTGATACTTATAACCTTCAAAGATTAGTAGAGTAACTGAGCAACTATAATTATTAATGATAGAAAATGATCTATAAAGTTCATTTTAATACTGCTACGTGACTGAAAATCAACATTAAACAACAATATCATCTCTTGGATCAGGAAAGGATATAATTCATAAACGTGGAATTATTTTTTGCATTTTTCCCTTTCATTTAAAAGTATACAGAGTGAAAGAAATACTTAAACAAAATCACAATCTATATTTTTTTTAACCATTTTTACTGTGTCTATGAACCCTTTTCCACCTTGGGAGTATGTACGTATGTGAGTATGTGAGTATAAGACCATTTTCAGAAAGTGACACATGTTTCCCTCCTACCTTCTTTTAGGAAAGTTTATCAAGAATGTTTTGTCTTGAATTTTTGACAAAATATTTGATATTGTTATACAAGTCAACAGCCAGCTTAGCTCAAAACTTTCCACACTGTTTGGTCACCTACCAGGAATTTAATGGAATACATACAACAGTTTGGAACACAAATGTTTTTCTTCTGTCTGATCTTTGTGTTTTAAAATTCTTCACAATTATATTTTGAGCCCCTGATATGTACCTCTAAAAGTTCAGTGTGTCCCTATTCTGAGAGAATGGTAAAAACATGAAAATCTTTTCCAGGGATGACAAAGCCAGAATGTGACTGGATAACAGGAATGACCTGTGTGTGTACTTCTGTACTGCACTGCATAACACAGAGGTTTAATATTATCTCCAGAAGTGAAAAGCAAACCAACAAAAATTTCTGTATGTATTTAAGACAATGAAACACACACACTAACCCACGAACACCCTCCATAAATGCCTGCCATGTGACACAATATTGAGACAAATCCTCAAAGAGCTCTCCCCCTCGTGCTCATAGGATCATATAGTGCTCCCATACAAAACATTAGCGGCTTGACACTATCGCACCGGCTATCCGGCAGAGCCCCTTTCACACATAATTACAGGCTCTCATTTCCCCCCGCCGAGGGAACAGGTGCAGGGGGAGAGGGAGAATAGTTCAGGCCCACTGTCTCCTTGGGCTTAGGGCCTTTTCCTGGCTCTGAGAGGCCTGTATTGACAGAGACAGAGGGGGGACGCCAGCACCAATAAATCACTGCGAACGTGTAAATGCCACTGCACCGCATTCCGCTAAAGAACAGGAGGCCAAACGGCTACAAGTTCCTTTCTCTTTCTGTTTCTGTTGTTTTAAGGCCTGCACTCTCCTTCCACCCCCCACACCCCCACACCCCTTCGTCACACACTATCTCCCCCTGTTTTCTCTTCCTCTCCCTCCACCTCCACTTCTCTCTCTCTCTCTCTCTCTCTCTCTCTCTCTCTCTCTCTCTCTCTCTCTCTCTGTCTCACTCATTCTCTCTTTACACTCCCTCAAGAAGCTAATAGCATAATTTGAGGAAGAATGTTCCCGGAGTTTCCTGTGAATTCTGTCATTAGTCATCCGAATGACCTTTCTGTACCTCCCCTTTCCCCTCTGTGTCACTAACACAGCGCTGCATCAGAGCAATGGCTGATGGGGAGGAGGGAGGCAAATAGGAACCAGAGGTGAACTAGGAGGAGAGTCTGTCTACATACTGTAAGTGTGTATTCTTCTATGTACTCATGGTTGTGTACACAAATGAATTTTTTTGTGTGTTTGTCAGAAATGACAAAGGTATACATTCTTTTATTCATGTAGAAGTACTACAAGTACTGGTTAAAGTAATTTACTCAAAAGTAAAAAAGTACATTCTCTGAAATGTACCAAGAAAAGCAACTATTTGAATTAAATTTCTATGTAAATCAAACTAAGCTTCTTGTGTCATTCGAACTAAATGAATAAATATAATGACCATTAACTCGCAGACCTTGTGTAAAATTAGTTTGACATCAGTGACTTAAAGGGTAGGAGATCCTGAAAAAACAGTTCAAGCAAGGTACGTTTTGAAAATACACAATTCAAAACTCCAAACCCCTTTCTTCAGACTTCTCCCCGAACCCATGACTCCAGAGTACCGAAATGCATTGCACAGTGCTTGTTCCCGAGGGTTCATGAGTGCTGCGCAGCATCAATTCGCTAACCTTCGCCAACTTTTTCTCATGGCTCATTCACAGGTTTGAAAATACCTGACAGCACCATAATGAACCTAAACAATGAATATGGTTATTGTTTCAATGCATATTTATCAGAATATTAGATTAGAAGTTGGACTTTTCACTTGTTATTTTGATACGTGTTCTAAGTAATCTCAGGACAGTAAGAACAGCTGATTGTAGTAAGACTGATGTCAGGCTAGCAGCCCACTAAAGTTTGCTTTGAACGCTGAAATGTTTGCATTTCATGATTATGTTTGTCAGCGGAACAGCCCCAATTCATACATAGCTGGCTAATGTTACATTCCCTAGTGACTTATGTTAATGACATGAGCATAACCCTGTACATACGTACCATGCTGGTTTGTTTACATCTAGCTACTACAATTCCTTGCACTTAGGCAGGCCATGTCCACACGAAACCACAGCTTTTCCTATATGATCTTTTTCTTTGTTGTTTTCAAAAAAAGTGCTCCATGAACATGAAGTCATATCAGGAAATATCCGCGTCCCCATGAAACACAGTGTTAGACCAGTAAAAAAATTGCTACAGCATTACTAACATAGCAGTTTGTCCAATTCGTTATATCCTCTAACTTTGCTGGAAACTTGTCAAAATTACAACACAATGACGGAAACCAATGAATAAATGAATACTCTAAAAAATCATGAAGAGTTGATGTTATCTTACCTATCAAGTAGAAATAGGGCCACCATGGCATCACTTTGCAGCCTTTTCTGTTCCTTTTTCTTGGCAGTAGGCTTCTCAAATACAGTTTTTCATTTTCGAACCGTTGTTAGCACCTTTTCTGCCATAATGTTCCTAATGTACAAGTGTCTACCATATTTTAATTTAGTATGGTAGCTAATATAGCTAGCCAAGCTCTGGCTCTGGCTTCATTTCCTGTACAAGTGCTCCAAGCCTCTGAGAACATGTGATTTGTGCATGAAGAGGGGTTTGTGCAGAAGGGGGAGGGACAAATGGCAGTTGAGTTTGATAGACATATCACCATTCAATCATTTTGATGGGTCTGTTAAAATGATTGGATGGTGTTTTTTCAGTCCTGTCTGTTCCACAGGGGACTAAACATTTTTATTTTTATGTTTGAGCATTTAATTAATTGGTTGCAATCGTGGTGTGAAGGGGATTTTAAGCAATACAGTAAAAAAAAAAATGCTCCAGGAAAACATCTCCTCCCCTACCTTTAATTCAAAACATTATGAAATTAATATCTTTTTCCTCCAGTGTCCTTTTTCTTGACTGTTTCATCCTGTTTCACAGTACTTTTATTGTTTATATCATTTTCATCTTGTAGCATTTGCATGTGACATGCAATGATGGCTACACAATAGATCACATTTTGTCATAACATATTGATTTAGGCTGAAATCACTTTTGATGCTGAAAAAGGGCACCATGATGGAAAATAAATATGACTCAGACCCTCAAATGCATTAAACGTTTAGTGTATAAAATTAAGGAAATATACAGTATATAATATTCATGATTCATTAGTGAAGTCACAAAAATGAGAGCTGTTTCTGTATATAGAAGGAACAGTTCACGGCCCTCTGTTTCTATAGTAACTCAGAACAGACTTCCTCTTCTTTATGTTGGAGTGTCCACCACAGTTAATATTCCTTTAATGAAAAAACTCGGAGCAGACAAAGCAGACAGTGACTCCAATTAGGAACTTTTTTCTTCTTTCTTTTTTTTGCAGCCACCATAGTTATGGATGAGAGGTACATAGCTGGTTAAAATGTATATCTTCACCACTAGATGTCACAAAATATCCCACACTGAAACTTTAAACAACAAGCATGTTTTGCAAATATAAGAGGAAAGTACAGGTATTTCAGTCAACATGTAGGATGTAAATGTAAATGGTTATCAGAGAAATACAGCTGAAAACTCATCTTAAGTATAGTAAGTGTTTGTACTGTGTGTGCACATGTGTGTGTAGAGGTGGAAGCTCCCCTCTCAGTGGGGTGCCGACGCAGGGCCCCACTACTTACCCCCTGACACTGAGCTGTTAACTGCAAAAAGTAGAAGAGGAGATTTGTAGGGTGGATGGCTTTCCTCTCCCTCTCTCTCTCTCTCTTTCTCTCTGTCATGGTGGGTGTGCGATAAGAAGTGTGGTGGGTCGGAAGCAACCGCGAAAAAGAAAGAAAGAAAGTTCGTGTCACCACCGCCATCACAGCTGAAATGACTTGTTTATGTTCCTTTCAGCAGTAATAACCCAAGCAATTATTTGCTTTCACAGAGCAGTTACTACTTTTGGCTGCTCGTCCATATAAGATTTATTTGGACTGATTAAACAACAAGACGGAGAGGCTGAGACCGTTATGGTGCGCAGTTGCAGCAATTACATATACATAAACATCATTGTCTGGGATAAGTTGGCCTTTGCTGTGGGGTGCGTGCAATTAGCTACATGGGGAGTGAAGGCAAGGATTGTATTCAAAGAACAAACAGACAAATTTAACTCCAGATGATGTAACATTTGCTGGATCTGGAAATAGATTCTCGAGCCTGAAACCAATTATTTACAAAAGAGATTCTTAGAGATTGAGAGTTAGCTTTATAGCAGATGTTTTTATAACTTGTGATTGACTCTGTGTAGTAGTAGTATTATTATTATTAGCAGCTCTGCTCAGTTTTTTCCTCTATTGGCAGACCTTGTCTGTTACTCCAAAACATTTATGTTAACATCAGTACATCATTGGTTCTCATCATGTGTCCACCTGTAGAAACTGAATAACTGTGTTTATTAATGCATGATTGTGAAATCAATGGAGAACTTTCACTAAATGAATGAAGCTTAGTTCCTCCATTTTTCAAATTTTTCAAGCCATGACTCATCACAGCTCAAGCAACCAAAAGCTGTAACTCCAGCTGGACCAGAAGCCCTAAACTGGGTCTTTACCTATCCACACAATCCTCCTGTCCTCCATCCCAACACCCTGAGCCTCTGCACCTCCACCCTCCACCCCCCCCCCCCCCCCCCCCACATCAAAGGCCATCAATCTCCCACAGTACAGGGGGAAAGGCAAATATTTAGAGAAGGACTGAGCCCCCATAAATCTGTAGTAGGAGAGAGAGCGAGAACATGATACCCACCCTACTCCTCCAGACCTCCACCCCTCCTCCACCATGGTCCAGGTCCCTCAGCAGTCCTACGTCTTGACGGCTAGAGGAAGCCCTGGGAGGCCACAGGAACTGCAGAGGAAGAGAGAAGGAGGTCTGTGGCAACACCAGTGAGGAAGAGGACAGAACAGGGGGAGAGATTAAGAAAAAAAAAGCACCCTCCCACATACTACAACCGCACTTAGTAGAGACGTACACACTCCATTAAACAAAACACTCCGATACACTAAAAGAGAGATCACACACACAGCATGGACACATGGACATAGTAGTGGGACTCCTCTTCTTGGACTTTGATTTACTACAACCCTCAGTTCCACTTGAGTGAGACTCTAGAATATTAGTGAGTATTTATGTCCCTTTTCATTTGAAAACAATATGGCTTTCAGTAATAAAGAAAGGAACGCTGCACTGACAGGTCAGGGTTGGGAGGTCACTGGGAGAGTAAATTGGGGGCAGATGAGATTCTGAACAAAGCCTGAACTAGCTCCTACAAAAATGGCCCGGGAGAGAAAGGAGGCTGTCCCTCCTGGACAGCTAGAAGGAAATCTAAGCAGAAAGACAAAGCTATTAGTTTTCTCTCTGAGAGATTAGGGTTTTTTTTATATAGAAATCCAGGACAGAGGTTAATGTTTCTACTAGAGAATTAAATAGCGACAAACAAGGTCAAGTATTTGAAGTACTTCTGTATTTTGTTTTGTTTTGTTTTGTTTTGAAGGTTTGCCATTTTTTTCTGTAAACTAGTTTATGTTGAACTCTCATACAAAATAAAAGACCATTATCAATAGTGAAAAATATCATTGCAATTCTTGGGCCATTATTCCATAATTGCCTTTCACCGTACTGTTCTTCAAGTGGTCTGAGAGGGAACAAGTATTTTACCCAGTTGTGCATATTTTCAAGGTAAAGAAAATCTACCCTCAGCTAATCACAGTTGTTTTCAGACAGGTCAGGGGTTAAATACATGAATGACAGTTATAATTAACCAATACTGTTTAGATTGTCTCAGGCATAACCCTACTTCTCTACTCTGTGGTTCAAAACAGAAGCTTGAAAAAGTGTTTTCTTTCCACAGTGGCATGAAATGGTGTCGGTTCAGCTGAATGAATATTTAGTCTTTTGATTTGGACTGAGAGGAGAGAGCTGCAGAGGGAAGGAATGTACTTTTTTTGGCATTTTCCCCTGACATCAGGCCCTGCAGCTTTAATGAGCTTATCCTTTAATTTGCTTGAGGTTACTGTACCTACACAGACAGGGAATGCATACATTACGCTGTGGTGTACTGTCTCACACACACACACACACACACACACACACATACACACATATAAAATAGTATCTCTGCTGTCAGCTGTCAGAGCAGTATGAGGGATTTAAGCAGATTTGCTGGGCTCTGGATGCCCCTACTGACTGAGTGAGAGTCCCAGGGGTGAAGGGCATTGATCCCTGGGCAGAGTGTGTGTCCTGTTCCCCTGACAGACCCGTTGATTGACTGGTCAGACCCCCTGGGAGCCACAACACAGGCAGATGGAGACAAATAAATGCCTTAACACAAGTCTACATGTCAGCAGGGACGTGGACCATTTTTTGGTGAATACATGCAGGCAAACACATGTCTATATTTATATCAAACACACACAACTTGACCACTCATAAAGCCGCAGTTGCCATATTCATGAGTATGATCCGCGCTGAGCTGCATTTTCATGGCCCAGATCCTGCCTTTGTTCTGGCCTTTGTTGGCTTTTCTGCCTTCCTGTGCCTCCATCAAATGTCACGTCTCTGTAGACTCTGTATTTAGAACATCAGTGTCAATAATACATACAACATTATGGAAGCCTCTAGACCCTTTGCACAAGGCACATGTAGTGTGTGGCTTTGTGCTTTGTGTCTTTGCCTCTCCTAAGCAAACCTCCTTCATATCTAAACAGCACTGTTTTGTCTTTATTTGTGTTGAGATCATGGCTTCTCTTTAATAAAAAAAAAAAAAAAAGAAGTATTTTCCTTTGCCTTTCCTCTCCATCTTTTGATTTCTATTTTCCTTGGACTAAAGAATGAAGCAATTACATTTTGTTGGCCAACGGTACCAGCAAAACACAAATGTGTCAAATATGTAAGTGGGCAAAGGGATGTAGTGATGACTTTTTTTGTCCAGATGGTTGACGGTCAAAATACTGCAACATCATAATGTTTTTTGTCCATAAATCACACATATCACTCATACGTCTGTAAAAATATTTTAACCCATAAAGACCCAAATAGCCACTGGTGACCAAAACCAACTACTGATGTAAAACGTTTAGTACCTGTTGATCCACTAATTCTACCAATACAT
Source organism: Sphaeramia orbicularis (assembly GCF_902148855.1). Lineage (NCBI taxonomy): Eukaryota > Metazoa > Chordata > Actinopteri > Kurtiformes > Apogonidae > Sphaeramia > Sphaeramia orbicularis. Next base: position 44,348,680 of record NC_043960.1, on the reverse strand, counting down.
GTAAATAATTGGTATAAAATACAGTTTGCTATCTTTCCATGGTCATCAGATATGACCCATTTGGACGTTCAGAGGCTCCGTAGTGAATGTGGAAACGCCATCATCTTCTACAACACTGACTCACCAGTAAAACCCATGGAGTTGGATCAATGACAGTGGATGGAGACACTTCGTTTATATTCAGTTAATGATACATTTTACTGAAAAAGTCATTTTTTTTTCAGTTTTCTCTCTTCTGATATAACCTTTGAATTTACTCTGAGCTTTAATGAACATCTACATGGTCAGTGAAAAAAATATAGGGAAATACATGATTTATACTGAAAAAACTCAAACTAAAAAGGATAATATTACAATAAATGGTGATAAATAACAGATAAAAGAAAGGTTAAATATAGAGAAAATTTTATTTGGGAATGTCCACAAAAGTAGCACTGGGTCTTTATGGGTTAAGTGACAGCAGTTCACAGCACATCTCCATCGTCATTATGTTGTCCAGACAATTTGTATTTTCCTTTTTCCTTATTATTATTTTGTGCTTCATAAGATCTTATACAAAAGCAAATTTTGAAGGTATGAAGAACTTGCAGGAATTATGTATATTACATTAGCCACCAAATTCTACATTTTGTACTTGTCAGATATTCTTTCCTAAAATAGTTTGTCATTAACTGTTACTAAATAATAATTTTCTAGTAACTTAAGACACTGCATGAATAGATTATGATGAATGGATAGTGGAAGCATCTCATTGAACTTACTGTTGTTGCTTTTTGTCAATGAACCGTGCATGATGGGTGAGATTTAATTCTTATTTTCTCTCACACTGAAACACTGTATATTTCAAGTTTGTTTTTTCAGCAAAGCGGCAAAGTGATAACTGTTTTCTGTCCACTAATGCCTTTTTAAAGCAATCAGGTCTGGTCAAGTCACCTGTCTGTTGATGATTTACCATCATACACCCCTGTCCTTGCCTTTCCCTTTCTTTCCTTTTTGTCCTTCGAACACACTAGATATGACTGAGGGTAGATAAAGGTTCGGGATGTGCTGGGAATGGGCACCTAATTGCTTCTTACTGATCCAAATAGCACATCAGAGGCTGCGGCACTTCAGTGGACCTCCGAAGAGATCTGTTAGGTTGGGCCTGTATACCCTGCTGACCTCCCAGCTCGACCCCTCATGCGCACACATATTACACACACACCTCCACCCCTTCACCTACCCCGGTGCATTGTCTCTGGGGTTTAATTGGAGCGATGTTCTCCATTGTGAGCAGACTCAATGGCAGTGGAGGGCTCCATTGTGGGTCTGAATGAGGGCAGGAGTGTTCATTAGGTGAGTCTCTGAATAAGGCCTTCTGGAGGTAGGGGACTGAGAGCCAGGGGCTGCCGGGGACCTCCGGAGTGGGTGAAACTGCATGCTCTTCTCTCATCTTCTCTCCTGCTCCTCTGCTGTTGTCTCCTTTGCTCAACAGCCTGACGCTTGGCCCTGAAAGGCAGCGGCTCTGTTTGTTGGAAGGGCAGGCTTTGTCTGTGCCAGGAGGATGAATCAGAGGAAAGAAGAGAGAGGGGGGATCAAAGACAGACCACAGAAAAAACAAGGACCACCTCCTCTGATGGAAGGAGAAAAGGAACCAATGAGCCTCCGTCTGGGAGAAGTTTTATCATTTCTCAATGTGCTTTTGGACCCCGTCCAACACTGGTGGTCTTTATCAAAACACTTAGTAAAACACTACTGTAAAAGCGATACTTTATCAATCCCTGATGGCAATATTCCTTACACATGCACTCACCCGAGGAGGTCGAGGTACTGGTTCAGTTGCAGAGCAGCACTTCGGGTGTTCTTATTCCGGAAGATTTTGCCAAGGTTAGAACTTACCCGCACATTGTAGGCTCCAACAGAGTTTTTGCAGTTTCATTATTTCTCAGTTTTTTTTTTCTAGTTTCAGTTAAAGGTGAGTTAGTTTGTAAGTAAGAACCTGTAATATTATTCTTATGAGGACTGACCAGCTTTAGTTACTCATTCAGTTTTACTTACTTTTCACAGAAACCTAGAAGCTGAAAAAGCAATCAGAATAAAATAGAATAATGAGATGAAATATAATTTACAAAAAGAGTTAAATAAAGAAGTGTTAAAAGAGTTTAAAACAAAACAAAGCTTTGCTGTAATTCTATTTTATTTTCGTCATCAGTCAACATTTCTTGCTGTTGTGGTTTTAGTGAAGTTTCCTGTGATTATAAACCAGATGACCACCAGACCACCCTGCAAATACAACAGACATATTATTGAGAGAAAGCTTGTGCAGAAGCTACCCTCCAAAATAAATAATGGCAGTGTCAATGTAAGACGAATAGATTACTGTCTGGACTAATGGTTTAAATAATGTGGAGTAGGAAAAGTAGGAAAAAACTGATATGCGTGCAAAATTAACACTAGTGTCCGGTTTTATTAAATATTAAAATTGAAGGAAAGGAAACAGGTGGACATTTTCTCTTGTCCTACTGTTGCAATCAGCAAAATCCACACTCGGCACAGATCCAAAGAGGCAGCTGATCTAGACGAAGCAGTGCATTTGGGTTTACAGGGGTTTATCATGTAACAAAGAGAAGCCATGTTTCCTTTGTCTTTATTTCCTCTGGGAGCAAAACCCTTTGAAATAAGACTTAACTCGCTCAAAATTCTAATCAGCTGCATTTTAATTGACCTGAAAGAGTTCAGTTTGCCGTAGAAAAGTACACACCATTTAGTTTCAGTTAAGCCATGAAGTTTGGAGGAAAACCTTTTAATGTAGAAATTTAATGCCAACTTGGACGGTGGCTGTTCCTTTTCTCATTCCAGACTCCGGCGCTGAAACGTTTAAGCTGCCACAGAGCTGACAGCTTTTGGCAGACCACCGTCAGCCAGTCCTCCGGCCTCTGCCAGTGGCTGAGTGCTCTGTTGTTTGCATGGCGTGCAGTCGGACGACGTCTGTGTGACAGACTCGACTTCACACTGACCAGAGCCCCTTCCCTCGCTCCTGCCCAGCCGCTGATGTCATCATCTGTCCGCCACACATGCACACACACAAACACATGCATGGAAGGTCTCTGCTCCTCCACTCTCCCTTAGCCACTACCTTCCGCTGTTTACATTTCTCTTACAGCCCAAAAAACAATACCAGACATCTCGTTCACCGCATTGAGTACACACACACATATGCATACGTATAAACACAGGCCGACCTCACGCTTAATGCTAATCTGACATCATCAGAGAGGTGTGTAGGGTTACAAAGACGTATGTGTACACACAGAGCTGTGTTATTGCTGCCACACACAAACCCATATTACTGCGCTTTAACAAGGGTGCGTTCAGGTTTCTGAAACAGGATGATTCATCTGTCTCTCAGCTCCACTCTGCAGCTCACTGACTTCAAACAGACTGGCCTTCCTCTCCTCTCCTTCTCTGACAGTATTTATTTTTCTGTCTGAATGGCTGAAATGAAGTCCTGTATGGACAGTGCAGCGTCTGCCGCCAGCCTGGCTTGTCACCGGCATACCCGTATCCAGACACCAAATATGAATACAAATGCACACATACCACACTATATACACACGCAGCACCGGCCTATATGCAGTCACTTATAGGTGTTTGCAAAATTCATTTAAAATGAGCACTGACAAACCTGATCCACACTAAGAGGGTCTGTGGATGTGCGTCTGCATTTGGAGTCCCTTGTGACGGTCCCTTGTCCCTTCCTGTTTAGCCTGGACGTCTGCCGCACATAAACACTCTGGGGCCTCCTCTGCTCGGGGATATGTGGACAAAAAGTGGTGGTTGGGGGCGTCATGGTTTCAATCCCCATGGAAAGCCACCTCAAAGGAGGCCGGTATATGTACTGGTTGACCGAGGGGGCACAGGGGAGGTCATTGTGGAGGGATGCTCCTTAAGCTCAGCCACCTTGTTCGGTGCTAAACCCATAAAGACCCAAACAGCCACTGGCGACCAGAAGCATCTAATGATCTAAAATGTTTAATAAATTCTGAACCACCAAATCTATCAACATGTTGAAATAATTCAGGTAAAAACCAGTTTGTCAATCTTTTCGTGGTCATCAGATATGACCCATTTGGACGTTCGGAGGCTCTGTAGTTACCGTGGAAACACTGTCATCTTCTACAACATTGATTTACCAGTAAAACCCATGGAGTTTGATAAACGACAATAGATGGAGACACTTGTTTTATGGTCAGTTGTTGATATCTTTGCTGAAAAGTAACTTTTTTTTGTTTTCTCTGTGTCTGACATAATAACCCTTAACTTTAATCTGAACTTTTATGAACATCTACATAATCAGTAAATTAAATACAGGAAAATACCTGATTTTCATAGAAAAAAAAAAAACAAAATACACAGGGCAATATTGTAATAAATGGTGGTAAGTCACCTAGGAAATGTTAAATATAGAGAAAAAAAAAATTGGAACTGCCACAAAAGTAGCACTGGGTTTTTATGGGTTTAAGATACTTCATGGACTTTTCTTATCATTAAACACAGTTACTTATGTTTATGCTGAAATATCCTTGACAAAACACATCACATGTAACCTAAAGACACAACAGATCAGTCAAACTATGTTATATAGAATGAGATTTTTTTCTTCTTCTGGCCTGAAAAGGTTAAAACCCACAGTCAATTTGCACATAAAATCCAACTGGAAAGTCAGAACCGGGAAAGAAAGGTGTTGCACTGATAAGAGATAAATGCAAACAGATTCCATAAGACTGCAAAGTTCACCATAATAATACAAGAAACACACCAACTGCATTTAAATGGCAAAGAAACCTTGGATTATGTGATCCAGACCAGTGGTTTGGTTCGGGATGCAAGCATTAATAGCCAGCTTCAGGTGTTTGACAGATGTAAGCTATGTTTTACACCTGTATACCGTAATCGACAGCTCAGTATTAGATTATCAGATGATAATGAATTTTCTTTTTCCTCGAAATTTCACATGGCACCTCCCTCTGCTCACAAATCATTATGAATCATCCACCAGATACTATTTGTACCAATATCCAGACAAATAATCTGATAATTAACAGCATTAAATACCAAAATGGTGGACACACTGATCAACAGGCAGACAGACGGATGCTACCCATTAATGTGACTAATTAAGGCTGAATATTTCTTTCCTCACCCTCTGACAAATGTGTAAAAATGTGCCAGTACATTACAACATGCCTTGCATTACTTCATTCAGTGAGTGGAATGGCATGTTATGACTGCGGCATTACATTCTGGTATGATCTTTTGCACTGTGGCCTACCTGCGTGTCTCCATCTGCATCATCGTTAATGTCTAGTACGTGTTAGACATTTATTCCACAACAGATGACAAGGTTGTTACCTTTCTGTGCTCATTTGTCTCACAGCTGGGGTAAAAAACATGGCCTGATTTCCTTTGACATAACAGAATGTGGTTATTGGTCAGGGCTGACTGTTCAGTTTCTTCCTACAACTAATCTAACAAACTAATAGTAGTACTGCCAATGGTTAAATACACCACAATGAACTTTGAAACTTCTTTTTTACTTTAATAACCTGTTGGTTCAGTTTGTTTCTCAGGGAAAAATGACATTTGTTCAACCTGTAGTCAGTGGGTTATCCTTTTGTTTTATCCATTTAGCAATATAAGATGCATGCAATGGCGGATTTACCTACCGGCGCCCTCAGTCCTTCAAACAGCATTTAGGTCTGCAGGCTGGAAAAACAAACGGGCAGCCACAGAAGGTATGTAACGTAGTATTATACAATAGGAACTATAGAACTACAAGGACTGAATATTAAATATCTTGGGGTTGTCGTGGAACACAGACAGTGATTGAGTGAATCACACAAAGTTATCAAACATAGGCCTATACCTCTACTGTATCCTGTTGTTGCTAATTTTTACATTATTTAGAATGCAATGAAATTCAATGCCATAACTGGGGACAACCTTATTAAAGCCAATTATTTGCTTTGGTTCCAAAAGTGTTCACATTAGTGAGGTTAAATGGTATTAATTTTATTAATGTATGATAATAATGAAAAAAAAAAAAAAACAGTTTTATGCAGAGCTGCACGATATATCGTTTGAACATTGTCATCGCAATCTAAGTGTGCGCAATAGTCATATCGCAGGTCTCGCGATGTTGGAGGCAAATGAACTCAACATGTTCTCATCTAATTTCAAGGGTACCTGACACACACTGCGCAAAGTGATCCACCAATAACATCTATTTTTAATCAGTTTGCCGAAGCAGACCACGCCCCTGCACATGGAGTGAGTTGCTGGTAACAATGTAGTGTTTCTGCTGGTAAGGTTTTACAGTGGCACAGCGTCACGTCCTGCCCGCTGAAATGAATGTCTGTGAAGCTTCACGAGTGAGGGAAAAGATAAATGAGCGTTAAGTTTCACTTTCACTTCCGCAGACCAGATTACACACCAACAGATCAATTCCACAGGAAACACTGCAACATTGAAAAATGAGCAACGAACAAGAGAAAATCCCTGAAAACGAAGACTTGGTGCCAAAAAGAAAAGCAACGTTAGGTATCTAGAATTATTTTGGCTATAAGAAGGATGATATTGTAACACGTGTTGAACTGTGTTGAAAGTGCCTTGCACCTGTTGCCGCAACAAGAGGTAACACGGTTAATTTGCTCGACCATTGACATCGGCACCACACATCTATTAAATACTTCTGAGTATTTTTTTATATCGCAATATACAGTATATGGCAGGGTTAAAAAAAATGACAATGTCAGTTTTTATTTCCAATATTGTGCAGCCCTAGTTTTAGGTGATTTGAGGCAGTACTAATGTTAATTTGGCTTCACTTTGTCCCCTTGAATCCCCACCGGGGCGCTGACCCTGGACCCCTCCATTCTCCTGCCCCCCCCCCCCCCCCCCCCACCACCACCACCACCACCCCATTTTTTCTGAATCCGCCACTGTGTGCATGAATTTGTGTTGATGTAAAAATAAGGATAAGCACTAGTTTTCATGAGTGCTGAAGGATACCAGTTTATGCCCCTGTTTGTGTGTACATGAGGAACAGGAAGAGTAACTTCCCTGTCCTGTTCTGCCACCATCCCAACGTCCTGCTCTGATCACAGGGGTGGATTTGATGAAAGATAATGAATTCAAGATCACAAACCCAGTGTCGCCGCACCCAGATCCCTCTCATCTCAGACATGGAGGGGAACCACTAAGACACCATCTACAGGGGCCACACAGGGACCACACAGCAGGAGCCCAACCATTCCTCAGCGTGAACATCTAGTTATGGGCTGAGAATGATAAGATGCAATGGTAAACTGCGCCCTGTGTGTGTCTGTCCCCAGTGTTATTTTGATAAAAGTTCCAGTCTTGCTGTGCTGAAAAAAGGATGTGCTTTAAAAATTTACTGTTTGCCATCCTGGCAGTGTTTAAATCAAACCACAAAAACGCGTCATCCCAGTTGTTAGAGTGACTGTCAGAAAGAATTTATGGATCCCACAGGCTGCCATGGCACTTTAGGGCTATCACACAGATGAAGAGGTGCACGACAAGAGACTGGCAGTAATGTTGCATATGGTGCAAGAAGCACAGGCTGCAGCGTGTATGTGAATTCATGAACATATGCTTTCATGTCAGCATGTTTGGCTGTGAATGCGTTTGAATTACAGCTGAGGGAACTTGGCAACACTTGTCCCCTGTGGCACTATGAGAATGTTGCGCAGGCTGTTGCGTAAAATTCTCCAGTTTGTTTGTTTGCTCTGCCTCGGTACCATAAAAACTCAGGGACAGGCAATTGGCACCGCCCTGTTTACATGCCGAGGCTGTGACTCCAGAGAGATGAAGCAGAAGCTGGTCTGGGGAACAAATGTTTCCCCACGCTACCCCACCGCATAGGGGCACTGATTAGGCCAGCAGTGGGGAGTCTGACGTGTGAACGACTGGCTGTGGTGAGACTCGAGCAAGTGGGACGTAGTGGATGAAGGGGGGGTGCCTGTGGAAGAACCTCAGGATCCCAGGCTCCTCAGTGAGGGTATGACAAGACAGCTTCATCTCCACTTTTTTCTCCTGCTCCAGAAGCTGGGTCCTGACTTTATCCACAGCTGTCACACAGGAAGTGGAGTGGAAACCAAAATACTGACAATAGATGAAGACTCTGGAATACAGCAAAGTGGGAAAAAAAGAGGGGAACTTAGAACATCAGCCAGTGGTAAATATCCTGCCTGAAGGTTAGCCATCTGGGGTTGAACGTTGAAAGAGAGAGGAGCAGAGAGGAGGAGAACAGAAAAGGAAAAGCCAGGGCCGGGGTCCGTTAGAGAGGGAAGGTGGGAGTCCAGCTGGGTCCCATTAGAGCCGGACCACATGTGCCTGCTGGTAGGGGTAGGGGGTGGTGGGCAGTGGGGGCAGGAGGGACCAAAGAGGGCAGCGGGGAGGAAGTGCTGAGAGCGATGGGCCTAGACCCTGTGAAGCTTTATTAGGCCTGTCGTCTGCTCTTCTCGACGGGGCCGCTCACACCCCCTGCAACACCCACTGCCCAACCCCCCCCTCCTCCCAACCCTCCCCTGCCCTCGGGCACCGCCAGGGCAGAAAAGTATAAAACTATTAGAAGGCGCAAGATGGGACTAGACCACCCAGACACACACATACACACACACAAACACACACATAATGGCTACCAGGAGGAGGCCCCAGCATGAGAGCTGCAGCTGGAAAGGGAGAGGGACACACATATATATGCACATAGGAGTGTGGCACAAACTACACATCTGAAGTGGTGTTCATGTGCAAGTAAAGGCTACAAGGGACCTTTTAGTATTTAATTGAAATGTCACACACATGTGTTTATCTCTTGGATATTATGTATTTTATTACGACAGATTGGTTCAACCCCTGAGCCAAGTTACTGTTACATTTGCATTTGTCTTAATGTTTGTGGGAAAATGTGTGTCTGCCATGAGCACCTGTGGGTCTCCCTCCCCTTGTGGCTGAAATGGGTCCAGACATATGACACTACCAGCAGAGGTGGGAAAACAGTGCACTTTCTGTAGTTCGCCATGAGATTTCTAAAACAGACTCTCAGAAAAGAAGAATTAGTGTAACATCATTAATGCAGCAAAGACGATAAAAAGTACAAGTTCAGATGTATACTCAAACTTTGTAAAAAGTAGCATTTTTTTTATCTTGTTACATCTTTCACATTGATCTTGTCTCATCACTTCTGTTTTCATGTTATTTTTGTCTTTTTTTCATTTGTTTAAAAAGAGCTCAAAATGAACTTTTTTCACTCAAAGTGGACAAACAAGCACTAAATCACCCCAACAGGGACTTTGGATGTGTTGTTTCATTACATCCTTTGTGTCTGATAGAAAAATTCTGAGATACCGTCTAAGAATCAAGACAGTCATTGGATTCTGGAATCGGAAGACTTTACTTGCAGCAAGGAGTCAAGTACATACAACAAGATGCAGCAGTTGACAGACTAACACCAGGCAGTCCAAGTTCTTATGAAAGACTATGGATAATATAACCATTGGTCCAAATGTCCAAACATAATGACGTTGATCAAGTTCACCATTGGCTTAGGTATCCAAAACATGGTGATGCATAGATTCAGTGACTGCGTTTTTACTCTTCTCCCACCTACACTATGGCCTGATCTCCCCAATGGCAACAGGCCACTCTGGCACCACGAGACAGAAAACATGTAGATAGAGAAGAACTGGTAGACATATCCTGGGTGCTTTCTCATAGGATATGCCATCACGACCCATCCATGACTTGTGCTCTGGACACCTGGTATTTACAGAGAATAGTCTAATATCATATTTCTCTAACAGTGTCGCTTTTATCCTGTTTCAAACTTCAGGTCCGTGTGAGTAGGATTCAGATGAACCTGGTAGTGTGCCGCAGTGGATGTGGTTCATCTTATATTTAACACAAAGCTTATAACAAAGTCCTGTGATACGTAAAAACAGAAAGATATTTTATTTCTAATTGTTGAAACACAGGAGTAATTGTCACACATCTTACGCAGTGTGGGCTACTTTAGATTTTTTATTGGCACCTGCTAAGAAAGGACAAGAATTTGGATATTAAACAAAAACAAAATAAAAAAATGAGAAACGTCAAAAAGTGTCAAAGTCAGAAACAAAAGTGAGGCTTTTCGTAACTTAATATAGTTCATCGGTTTAAAGGATGTGAAGAGTTTTTGGTCTGAAGTAATTATTAAACTGCAATATCCACTCCAACATAAAGATTTACTGAGACAAGTCCTCTGCCAAGGTAAGTGAAAGAAAGGAGGTGTGGCACTAGATTTGCTTACGGATATATGTGTGTGCGTGCGTGTGTGTGTCTGTGTGTGTGTGTGTGTACAGCTAGGTTTTACCGTGGTTCATCCCACCGTTCAGACACCGCGCAGACAGACTGTGCTCTACCCCTCCTCCAGGTCAGGACCCCACAGGCCAGCTTACAAGGCTTAATACTTCAGCCATTCAATCATTAAGGCGTTTTATACAGCCTGTCCCTGGACTTCTCTCGCTCATAAAAAAAATAATATTTGTCTTTCCAACTGCACTGTGGACCACAAAGTCCTCATGTTTTATTTTAGTCAGAGCAGTAAAATCCTGTTCTTCCCCTCGCCAACGTACTTCCACCGAAAGCTGCAGTTCTGGTTCTCCAACTGTAAGTGTGTGTGGGGGGGTGGGGGGGGACAAGGGGAAGCACAGACATCCGAGGTGGAGGTCAAGTCTGTTTTTATGTTCTTCATTTACCAAAGAAATGTAACAGAAGAAAGGAGAGGAGACCACACATCAAACATGAAGACAATATGTGGTTTTGTCATGTGTTCAGCTATTCACATCACACAAAGTCTTGGAGCTGGATCAGGGTTTATCATCATGTTGAAGGGCGGTGAACGAACCAACACAGCCTCACTGTGACACTATTGGTACTAAGATAGCAGTCCATGGACATTATTGCATCCATATCATGGTTTTTCTTCTCTTGTTTGTTTTTTTTCCTAGGTTGTTCTCTTGCTCCACGACTATCTACATCGTGTTCTTTTATTCTTGCTTAAGATTTTTTTTGTGTTCATCAAAGGACATAAAACCAGACCTTGTCTTCTGTCATAGACTTAGAAAATAGAGCATGTTTTCTTATGTTTCTTGTGTTTCTTTCAGAGGTTAAACCTTACTGATTTTGTAAATGCACTTACACTGCAAAAAATCTAAATCAAAAAAGTGTATTTTTCTCATTTCTAGTCAAAATATCTCGTCAAACTTAAAGGTGGAGTAGGAGACCTTGGAAAAACGGTTCGAGCAAGCTACGTTTTTTTTTTTTGGGGGGGGGGGGGGGGGGGCACAAATGGCAGTTGAGTTTGATAGACATATCACCATTCAATCATTTTGATTAAAATGATTGGATGGTGTTTTTTCAGTCCTGTCTGTTCCACAGGTGACTACATTTTTTTTATTTTTGTGTTAGAGCATTTAATTAATTGGCTGTAGTCGGGGTGTGAAGGAGATTTTAAACAATATAGTAAAAAATGCACCAGGAAACCATCTCCTACCCCGCCTTTAAAATAAGACATAATCACCTAAAAAGTAACTTTTCAGTGAGATATAAGAACTTATTTTCAGACAATAGATCTTGAAAATCTTATTTCAAGAAAACTTACCAAAATAATTTTCACTTGTTCCATTGACAGATTTTTTTTGGTCTGAATTAAGCAAAAAAAAAAAAAAATCTTGAATTAAGCACAAAAAAATCTGCCAATGGAGCAAGGGAAAATTATCTTGGTAAGATTTTTTGAAATAAAATTTTCAAGATCTATTGTCTAAAAATAAGTTCTTATATCTCACTGAGAAGTTACTGTTTAGGTGAGTATGTCTTATTTATAGAAAGGGGTTTGGACTTTTGAATTGTATATTTTCAAAATGTAGCTTGCGCTAACCGTTTTTCCGAGATCTCCTACCTCACCTTTAAATGTGATGAGATATTTTGACTATAAATGAGAAAAATACACTTGGTAAGATTTTGATTTTTTCCAGTGTATAGATTTCATTCACAGATGATCTAAGGTCAGGGGTTACATGTATATCATCATAACTAATAACTGTGCCAGCTGTGTCTTATATGTGCAATCATGTACTGAAAGAAATAAAAATAAAGAGTTTTTATATAGCTATTATATCATAGATCTGCCTTCAGTGTACGTAGGATCAGGACCCAAAATGGGTTGTGGACCCTGTTTTATTTGGTTTAACTGGAGTCAAATATATAACAATAATATGATACATAAATGCATTTTCTTTTCAAAGTTTAGAATTGTTCTAATCAGTCAAAAACCATTGTTGAAGACATAAGCTGTAACAAGATGAAAACGAAACAATGTAAAAACAAGACAAAAAAAATATGTAGAAGATGTAGCAAGATGAAAATTACATAAAAATGTCACAAAAGAAAAAACAATGTAGGAGACTTTGATATAAAATAACAAAAAAGACAGTGAGGAGAAACAGGACAGCAACAACACAAAAAACAACGTATAAGAGGTAGCAAGATAATATAATTAATCTAAAAGATGTAACAAGATCAAAAGATTCTAAAGGTAACTAGAAGCACTCAGAGAGCGCAGACCTCCGCCAAGGCTGATCAGTGCCCCCCCCCCGTGGGCCCCCCCACCCCCGATCACCACCAAAATTTAATCATTTCTTCCTTATCCCATTTCCAACAAACCCTGAAAATTTCATCCAAATCTGTCCATAACTTTTTGAGTTATGTTGCACACTAACGGACAGACAAACAAACACACAGACAAACAAACAAACAAACAAACTAGAAGCACTCGGAGAGCGCAGACCTCCGCCAAGGCTGATCAGTGCCCCCCCCCCCCCCCCCCCCCGTGGGCCCCCCCCCACGCCAAGGAGGTTATGTTTTTGCCAGGGTTTGTTTGTTTGTTTGTCTGTCTGTTTGTCTGTCCGTTAGTGTGCAACATAACTCAAAAAGTTATGGACAGATTTGGATGAAATTTTCAGGGTTTGTTGGAAATGGCCCCCCCGTGGGCCCCCCCACCCCCGATCACCACCAAAATTTAATCATTTCTTCCTTATCCCATTTCCAACAAACCCTGAAAATTTCATCAATATCTGTCCATAACTTTTTGAGTTATGTTGCACACTAACGGACAGACAAACAAACAGACAAACAAACAAACCCTGGCAAAAACATAACCTCCTTGGCGGAGGTAATAAAAATATGCAGGAAATATTTAAAACATAAATTATGTAAGATAAAAAATGATGTAAGATAAAAACAAGGTAACACGACTAAAACAGCATAAGAGATGTAACAAGATGAAAATGAAATATGTAATATAAGAATAATGCAGAAGACAAATATAACAAACACAACCCTTCATACTCACTGATTCTGAGGTGAACAGGTCTCATATCACAATTTCTTAGAAAATATCTGCTTCAGACATTAAATGTACTAAATCTTACATACTGTACATTAATAAGATGAATCAGGAAACAAATGACAAAAGTCCTGTTTACCTCATGTTTTCAGTATATATGATGGTGTGTTATTACTCATAAATTGGTTTATGTACATTTATACAATGGATTTATAAATGCTTCACTAGAAAGAACCTGAAAAGTGAATGTATTGTCATGTGCAGACACTGTTTTAAGGTAGATCTGGTCGCTCTGAGACAAACATTCCTTTTCAATAAAACCCATTCACTCATTAATTCTCAGAATTTCACATTTTGGCCCAAGACTGTATCTTAGAAACTACAACCAACTAGCACTTGTGACTTAATTTTTCTTTTTTAGTGACTCAAATTTGGTGAAGTTTAACTTCATTTATTCTGGAAGCCTTTTCCTTGTAGTCCAGTGTAATCAGTACTTTGAGTAGGACACCACTGCGCCACACCTGACTGTAAATCCACTGTGTTTCTACATCAGTGACATCACAAAGTGGTTATAGTCACTACAATAAAGGTTAATCATACAGCATCGTGTGATGAGTCTTAAGTCAGATGATTTTTTTTACAAGTTGTATGTTTTGAGAATTTACAATGCCATCCCACTAAAGTGGAAAAATGTTTGGAGGCTGAATGATAAATATATCATTAAACTAAGATGACTGCATGTTACATTTTATGAGGGACTGAGCAGCATTTTGAAGTGAGACAACATTTCACATTTAGATTTTAGATGAAATACCTGAATTGTAGCTGATTACAGTCAAGTTTGTAACCAAATTTTAACTGAATTTCCAAAAAATCTTCAAGAAAATACAGTTTTCCTCATGTCTCCTTCTACTGAATATTAGGAGCAGTAGTGGTAATGGCTGTTTTTGAAATGGAACACATGACAGTAACTGTAATGACTGATGTGTCACTTGTATTTATTTATTTCATCCATTCCATGTCGCATCTGATAGGAAATATGATTGATTTGACTCTTTTTGTGTTATTTTTGTTTGTTTTCTTCATTATTTTTGTCAATTTTCATTCATTTTTCATCATTTGTGTTAATTATTTTGATGTTTTCTAGATTAATTTTATTAATTCTTCAATATTTTTGTTCAGTGTGTTTATTCATTTGTTCATTTTGTTGATTTAGAGCTTATCTACTTGTTGATTTGATGTTACAGTTTTCTTTTAATTCTTGTTCATTTTTTATTTGTTCATTTTTTGTTAATTTTGCTGACTATTTAGTTGGGCTATTTTGTTATCTATTTTTATTTATTTAATTTTTTTTTTTCATTTATTTTGTTACAAATATTGTTCATTTTGTCAATTACACTAGTCTACAACAATTTATTTTTTTCTTTTTTTGAAACTGTCTGCATCAGATTAATTATGCTAGATTGTTCATACTTAATATGAAATGAACTATAAAACAAATGTCAACAGTGCTGGTTAGATGATGTTTTCAGTGAATATGATAAAGTGTTATTACACATTGGTTTATGTACATTTTACACTGTAGATTTATAAATCCTCCACTACAGACCTGAAAAGTGACTGTATTGTAATGGACAGACAGTGGAAGCTCTGGACAAACATTCCTTTGTAATAAAACTAATTCTATCATTAATTCTTAGAATTTGACATTTTGACCTGCTGGTGTCTTAGAAACTACAGTCAACCAGTATTTTTGACTTATTTTTTCATATTTAGTGGCTTGAACTTGGTAATGTTTCATTACCTTTATTCTGGAGGTTTCTTTCTTCTAGACCAGTGTTACTGAATTCTTTGTTTTTGTTTTGTTTTGTTTTTCCATATTTGTTCATTGTGTTAATGAACAAACAGGAGGAGAAAATTCCAAGTGCTTTGATGAATCATTTAGTGATTCAAGTCCACTAAGCATTGACATGTGTCCCACATTGTCCCACACAAATATGATCTTTGTCCTAAATTTGCTTTGTCAGGATGTGGTCACACTACTTTAAACTTATATAGGTCATTATCACCATTAGGTGCCTTTGGTGTCCTCCAGCAGATTCTGTCACCATCAACACACTGCAAAACAGTGAAATTCTGTCTTTTTTTTTTTTTTTCTATAAAAGGGCAAACACTTACACATATATCAGTCCAATTTTAAACCTCTTGAAATGTGATTTTATTATTTTATACAATTTTCTTTTAGGGAATGTACATCATTTGTGTATGTCCCTCACACTGCCCTTCTAACGTTACTGAGTTTGATAAGTGCTTAAATGAAAAGACATTAAAATACTTTTTAGATATTATCATTATACTCAACAAGTTTTTCAATCAAACAAGTCCTTCTGATTATTTATATTTTAATTACATAATATTTAGCATTCTAACCATGTCCTTGAAATTACTGTCCACCATGTCACTTTGGGGGAATCGCCCCTTTAATAATCTGGTTGATGACATCACTGATGACATCATCATCATTTTGACTGCCTTCATCAGAGGTGGAAACATAGTCTACAAGAGCATTTAGTATTTACATTTACATTTCAACATTTTCATCATTTTGCGTTTGTACTTAGATGTGTTCTAGCTTAGCATGTCCACCCTGTCACCACTGAATATCATTTAATATAAAACTTTTCAGGAATTCAAATACATTTGTTGAACACAATCCTGTTCAAAGACAACCTACTCTGGAAACTCAAGATCCAACATGTGGTCATTAAAGGCTAATTTTAGCCAAAACTGTCCACCCTGTAACTTATTTTTACATGTATTTGTCGGTGACAGGGTGGACATATTTGTTTCATATTTTGCATTCTGCTTGTACTTTGTCTACTTACAAATAATTTATTAAAAATGTGGGCGCTAGACCAACATGCATTTCTAACAGCCTACAGTCAACTTGACACATTGAACATAAACTTAAGTGGAATTTTTTTTTTGTTGTTGACATTTTGAAATCTGAAAGGCATCTTATAGTGATGTATATATATAGTGAAGTCTGTTTTATTTGCTTTCGTGTGCTGATTCTCAACTTACCAGATAATCACTAAACAAATCAAATTTCCACAAACCAAATGACAGCTCATTTTTCTTCAGCTGCCATTAGTGTCACCCTCTGAGTGTTTATGCATGACACTGAATCATTAGCTCTAAGTGCAGTGTAATGCTGCCTCGTTAGCTAATCAAACCAGAGACTCAGATGTATGAGGGGAGACATCTCATTAAGCAGAAGTGGAGACGATAAGACGGGAGAAGAGCCATCCTGGGGATTACCTTAAACTGTTCTGCAGTTGCATATCTTTCTATCCATGTGCAACAACACAAATGAGCAATTCTCATTTATAAAAGTCTCTCGTATGCAAATTCACTCAAGGTCAAAGTTCTGATTTAGAAGTGATTTACAGAAGCACCAATGTCTAAATCTATGTTTCACATTAATTTCTGCTGTTGACCTTTTTTTTTTTTAAATAAACCATATCATGTTAAAAACTCAAAATCACTGGAAATTAAAGCCCCACTGCATCATATTGGTGCATGTTAATGAATGGTGCATCTATACAGAGAAATGACTAAAATAGTCTTGGGGAAATGAAAAGCGGAGCTGGTTGATAGAGTATGTCAGGGGTCGGCTTTGTTATGAGTATGGATTGGAGAGCGATGGTGCACATTAATGACCAATGTTTTATCCACTTATGTTTCAAAAGCATAAAAGTACAGTGACATAATGGAAGTGCTCAAGTGTTTGTCAGGTTTTTAGATGTTACGTGAGTCATAACAGTTTTTTTCTACGACCAGGTGTACGGAACAGGAATATTTCTGCTAGTATTTATTCTACTGTCACTGAGAGCATGTGTCAGTCACTGTTAGATGAGTAAATGTTAACGCAGGGTGTTTGTGTTGTGTGAGGCTGTTTTCTCTACATGCTGCAATCATGAGGAAAACTATATGAAACAGTCTCTATTAAATATTAACTCTTTGCTTTACTGCCCTGTTTTACAAGCTCTAAATTCCTTTTGCCTTCCTTTCTTGTCTGTTATTTGCTCTCTCCTCTCCTCTCCTCTCTCTCTTTTTTTTTTTTTTTTTTTTACTTCTGACTTCCTTTTCACTATTTTGCTTTCTTTCCCTATCCTTAAACACCTCATTTTTCTGTTTTTCTTGTCTTTCACTTAAAAACCACTCTCGGTTTCTCCTCTTTCCTCACATCCACTCACATATTAAGATCAATCAAACTTCAGCACTCACATAATCACATCATGATGAAATGAAGTGTGACATTTCACACCTTATCAGATACTGATACAGCAATCTGTAGCTACTGCAAAAATGGATGCCAAGCCTGGTTATACCTTATCAGCTGTCTACAGTCTTTGCCGCTATTGCTGCTTTCATAACCGCTACCAAACACTAATCATTATGATTAGATATAGCTGAATTTACAGTTTTTCTCAATTGTTTACACACAAATACTGGTACTTGACACACAATAACCACAACATGTAACTCATCCACCAACACCCAGAACCAATTCTGTTAAACTACAAGCACAATTCCCGCTTTACACTCAAATTGCAGTTCTAAAACACAGTTTTTTCAAAACACTACGCACAATTCTCTGCATTTGGCACAATTTTCATGGAGAAAATCTCTTGTTTTCACAAGGAACACACTGTTTTTCAAAATTCTAAAGTTAATTGCCCTACTATGGACACTGACTAATCACATGGACAAACACCTGTCACACAGTTTTACAATTACCAATCAGAGCTTTAGCATAAAAGGGCGACAGGTGAGCCCTTCTGTTTTGTATTTAGACCAGTGTATGTGCAACTTTGTGTTGGTTGGGATGTATACTGTGGACATTGTTTTTATGTGAAAAATAAAATATTGCAGAAATTTTTATAGTGTATATGTGAGTTCTGAATATAAAAACAATATTCTAAAATATTTTACAAGACACTTATGTATGTACTGTCTGTAGTATGTGTAACACTGAACAAATTTTTATTATTTTTTTAAATTTAAATTTATTTAGACAGGGACAATGCACAATATACATTAACCTTAAAAAGGAGAGATGTAGTGTACTAGGTTCTAGCACTAGTGCTAATTTCCACCTGTAGTCCCTGGGCAGGCTGATGTTATCATTAAAAAAACAGACATTAATAAAAACTAAAACATTACAAAACAATTTTTAAAAAATGCATTTCTATTACTCCATCTATATAAAATATTCCTTCACATCCAACCATTCACTCTTATATCCCACTGCACTCCATTACATACACGCTAAGCATGTTTGCATTACATAACATTATGGCTACAGGTTTGGTTTGAGAATAGCTATTTTTTCACCAAAAAAGGCTGAAGTCATTATGATGAATGGAGAAGTGTTTTCCATTCAACATAGTGTTTCACATTGAGCACATCAGTGTTCAACTTGTTCTTATTTTGTCTATTCATATGATGGTTTGTGTGTCATTTGAAAAGAAAATACCATTTTGAAAAGAAATAACATTTTTTTTAATGTAAAGTTTAATTTTGCAGGAGAAATGAGGGTTTTGCCCATTGTGTGTGTTTTTTGATTTGTGTGTAGAGTTCTGAAAGTATGAGGCATGCTTTCTGAAAATGTGTGCAAACAATCAACAAAAACTGTATAACACAGGTGTTAAAGCATCCAAGGAGAGGGTCGTTGACAGAACAGCGCCCACTGCAGCTTGTCAGGATACAATGTCTTCCCACAGTCGAAGGGTTATCTCTTGGCTTCCGGTAACTGCTCTTACAGCTTGTCTGATAGCATGTGTCGGTGTGTGTGTGTGTTTTCACTACACAGACCTCTTGGGGTGTCAATTCACCACCTGTTGCTTTTCCTTCAAAAGGTGTGAACTGGAATGAAGATCATCTGTAAAAATGGCTGTTAATCATCTCTCCTGACACTGTAATGCCATATCCATCTGCGTGTCTGTCATTCTATCTACTGTATCCAGACTATATAAAGAGCGACATCAACAAGCGTGGCCAAATGGGAAAACCCAGCCCAAGAAATCCACACAAGCATTTTCATGTCCAGTCAAAATATTGTAAGAATAAAATAAGCCTTCATGATTCAGACTCCAAATATACTGCACTTATATTACAGGTTTATTTTGAGTGCAAACTTGAAAGAGACGGTCAATTCTTCAGCAAAATATTATTAATATAAACTTTCAACACCCACCAGCTCACCGGTGAGGCAGTAAATCTGAGCCATGTTTAAACTGGTTTACTGTATTAAACGGTAAATGGACTTGGTGGATTGTGCCGCATTCATTCATTCATTCATACACATAAACACTTGGGGTTCAGTGTGTTACTCAAGGACGTTTCAATATGTACATGGGGTCAGCAGTTGAACTACCAACCTTCCAGTTTGTGGACACTTCCTCTGTTATTTCACTAACCTTCGTCTTATAACAGAAGCCAAACTCTAGCTGCAAGTGCAATATAAGTTGGTTCAGAATTTGGTTCCTTATCGTTCAGACTCGAATTATGTTCAACTTTATATTTTTATTGCTAACTTGAAAGATATGATCAGCTACCTGTCATTCACCAGTTCAGCAGTGACCCATTTTAGGGTAGGGAAAGAGTAATATTTGAGATATGTTTAAGGTAGTTAAGGTTGTGTTTCAGCTACATGTTAAAGCTATACCTACCGATGTGGCATTCCTCACAGCACTTAGTAACAGTTTGAACATGAACAACCCGCCTCCCTCCAAAGCCCCGCCCACTTCCCCGCTGTCTGAGCTCTTAGGCTCCTCCTCCTCCCTCTTCCTCTCACCTGATGCACGCGGAGGAAACAGGAGGAGGTCCAGTCCGCTTCGGTGTGTCCGCGGACCCCTTCCTCAGTAATCAGATACATCCTCCACCTGCGCCGCGGTCCCTGTTTCATCAGTAGACCCTGTATTTAAGGGTGTGGTCTGTGCAGTACTGGGTCAGTGTCTCCACTGCACCACGGAGATGAGGTGCGACGGGCGCGCGCACTGTGGACGCGTGGCCTCCGCGAATTTTCCGTGGACATTTGAGGTTTCATAGTCCATACATTTATCATCTTACATAATCCTACACTGTGTGACACCATGTACATGTACGTGTATGAGTCCCACAGTCATAAAAGCTGAGCTTTGTGCAGACCTGTCTGTTTAGTCCAGTACAGCTGACTTCCGGGCTTTTATCTCCATCCTTCATTCATCAGACTCCTGTTTGTTCCCCTTAGTTGTTGTTGACGTTAATAAATCCGTTTTTTCCCTTCCACGTGTGCATTTGAGTTCTATCCATACACATCTTAGACAGTAGACTGTGGTCAGTGACAGGAGAAGCAGCGCGAGTGAAGCGTCAGATTCAAAGGAACACATATCGGATGCGGAGACAGCGATAATGGATCGGATGCTGGACGGGCGTAATGGATGATTGACAGGAGGCTCAGCCAGGTTCGGCCAATTATTTAATTCGGACCGACTAAAATGATTGGTCAGACTTTTATCAGAAATATATGAGAATTAAACATTTTTGAGTTTCAATACCTGGTGGATTTCTTTTACATTTTAGTTTGACACGTGCTTATTAGGAGCATTTTAAGATGACAAAAGAAAAGTGTAAAAATGCCACATCATACGGAATAGCTTTAAACACAAAGTAGAAGATGTTTTACTTTCAGTTAAGTCTAATACAGTCACATTGGCCTTAGACTTCTGCAGTTATGACATCAGTTTAAGGTTAGGGTTAAGTTTATGACAGAGGCCCAATCCTAACCTGAGGTACAATGTAATTTCAGTCACATTATATTGAACTTTTATTTTGCATGCAAACTTGAAAGAGATATTCACTTATTAAGCTAATTATTTCTTTACACTGGAGACTCATTTTAGGATTAGGGCTAGGGATACATTTAAGCCATTAGTTTAGGTTGTATTTTAGCTACATATTAAACACAGAAACTAGAGGATGTCAATCTTAAAATTAAGTTTGATAAATGCATACTGGCTTAATTCTACCTCTATTATAATCCTAAAACTAGGCTCCTGACAAAAGCCGATCCCTGACCCTAAGCACAATTTATTGGGTCTAAAATTATATTGAACTTTTATTTTGCATGAAAGAGATATTCAGTAATTAAGCTAATTAGGGGTACTTTTCAGTCATGTTTATACAGGCTTAGGTTGTGTTTCAGCTGCATGATAAACATAGAAACTAGAGGATGCCCTCCTTGAAGTGAAGGCTGATAAATGCATATTTACTGTATTACATTACATGTATATTTGTCTTATACTTCTTCTGTCTGTAACTGAAGTCGAACCTTGACCAGAGGTGTAAAATAATTTTGTTTGTCTTTACAATTTAGACTCAAATTATATTGAAATTTTTACTCTAAATTTGAAAGAAATGAACAGTCATTTATCTGGTTTAGTGATGACTCACCGGTTCACGGTTCACTCATTTTAGGGTTATAGGCGCATTTGAGCCAGCCCAGTTTGACTCAGTCTAAAACTACACTCACCTTTATTTTTGAAAGCAAACCTGAAAGAAATCGTCATTATTCAGCTAATTTTTATTTGCCAAATATCTTTAACCCATAAAGACCCAGTTCTACTTTTTTGGCAGTTCAAAAAAAAAATATATTTTTCTCTATATTTAACTTTTCTTATGTGATTGATCACCATTTATTCTAATATTATCCCCTGGGTTTTGCATTTTTCCAGTGAAAATCTGTTCATAAAAGCTCGGATTAAATATTGAGGGTTGTTATATCAGAAACAGTAAACTAAAGAAAAAGGGACTTTTTCTGCAAACATATCAATAACTGAACACAAAAACAAGTATCTCCATCCACTGTCATTGATCCAACTCCATTGGTTTTACTGGTGAATCCATGTTGTAGAAGATCACTATGGAGCCTCTGAATAGGGCTGGGTATCATGGCCAGTTTCCATAATCGATTCGATTTCGATTCATAAGGTTCTGAATCGATTAATCACGATTTGATTCAATTCGATCCAATATCGATTTGATTCAGTATTAATTGATTGATTCAGATTAATTTAGTGATACCAAAGTACAATTTTGAGTCGTAACCTGATTATTTGACTACTCCAGTCATGCAACACATCAATACTTGTATCAATATTGATATTACAAAGGAAATAAATATGACATTTCAGCAGTAAATAGCTGAATCTGCTCTTAAATAATGAACGAGACAGAAACATTACCATGTTTCTGGGTAAGGGGGGGGGGCTCCGTGATTGTTGGTCGAAGCGGGGCTGGGGGGTGGGGTGCGTGCGATTGTTGGTCGGGGAGCGGGGGGGTGGGGGTGGGGTGTAGCAGTCGATCATTGTCGCTTTACTATTCCTCTAACTCCATACTCAGCCATAAGTGATACTATGGATCCAAGTTATTATTCCAAGAAGATTCCACAACTCGTCTCGCAGAACCTCCAGGAGGCCAGTTCCTTCACACTGCAGGTTCAAGTTTGAGGCCGGGAGGACCTCCAGCGGAGGGGTTTTCCCCACCCTTCCTCCATGTCTTTTTTGCTCCAGAGACCAAACGAGACCAAGACTTCCCCAGGGGTTCGCAAGACAGAGCCGCTTCCGCGTACTCCTGGTCCTGCTCTGAAAAATTGATCTCATCCACTATTAATCGATTATGTAAAATTAAAACAAAATCGATCTAAGATCGATCAAATTGATTTTTTTAGCCAGCCCTACCTCTGAACGTCCAAATGGGTCATATTTGATGACCACGAAAAGATGACAAACTGCATTTTACACCAATTAATTACATGTATTGATAGGATTAGTGGATGAACAGGTTTTGAACATTTTAAATCGGTGGAGGCCTTTGGTCGCTGTTGGCTGTTTGGGTCTTTATGGGTTAAAACCTCTGAACTTCTACAACAGCACCAGCAACCCATTTTAAGTTTGGGATTAAGGGTTATGATATGTTTCGATGTTTAACATATATTTAAGACAAGAAGACGTTTTCCCTTTAAAGAAGTGTAATGCATGCATTTTCACTTTTCACCTTTCCCTTATTCTGTTATGTGTAACACTAGCTAGTTTAGAGTTAGGGCTAAGGGCAGCGTACACACAGGTACAGGTATACAGGTGCATGTTTTAGCTATGGTTAGGGTAAGGTTGTGTTTCAGCCATATGTTAACCAAAGAAAACAGATCTTACCCCTCAAATAAAGTGTGATTCATTCATTTTACCTTACATTTCTTCTAGCCCTAACCTTAGCTCCACGAAAACAGTGAATTTTAAAAGTTTAACAGAAGAGGTAGACAAAGAGACAGAAAGAGTGAGCGACAGAGGGTAAGACAGACAGTTACGGAGGGGGGGGGCTGATGTTTGTGAGGGGAACATAAAGTGGCAGACTGAGTATTCAGTGTCAGGGCTGGGTTGGGTTTCCAGCTTCAGCGTTGTCAACACTTTCACTTCTTTTGCTTGGTTCTGGCTCCGGCCCTGCGTCGATCTGCAGCCCACCGTGCACTCACTGGGGCAGGATTTTGTTCACCCTCAGAACAGGAGCTGGCGTCACCCCTCGTGCCAAAACCACTCCGACTTTACAACACATGAAACTGGCGAACATGACACCGGCGCTCGGTGGAAAACAGCATGCAGGACCAATTCTGTCACGGCTCGGGCCATCTGAAATGAATGTTCTCGCCCCACATCGCTTGATCTTGTTGATCCGTCCCTTCGCTCCTGCCAGGTTTGAATTTCCCCCTCCTCACAAACACATTTTGTCATACATGTAGCTCCGGATCAAAGCCTTATAACTTTACAGTGCCTCGCTTTTTGACTATGTTTAAATCATGTAGGCCTACTTACCATGTGTGCATTTGACAGAGATATCCGCTTGAGAGACAGCACGAGAAAGGGAATCAGAAGATCAAAGCGGAGTGTGAACGGTATGACAGAGAGATCTGGGCGTGAAAAGATATAAAAAACATTTCTTAGAGCGATGCAGAAGGAGCGAGAACATGTGCACTTGTTTAATGTCAGTGTGGGAAGTTGATAGGAGTGAAGTAACAGGGGAAGAGGGAATAGAGTCTGTGGCTGCTAGTGTTTAGGTTTAGCAACGTCTGATGACAGCTAGCCGCTCTCGAATGTGGCTGCAAGCTCCCAACACTGTTACTGCAGCCCAAGAAGAAGGAATCACCACTGACGAACAAAACTGCAGAAAAAAACACCAATCCAACCCATGTACATCATCCTTATGATTCCTTTGACTTACTAACATCATTCCCTGCTCTATGCTCTGTACTTGTGTTATTCTTAGCAAGAGCCTGTATTAAGTTAAACACTCCAGATTTCATTGCTTGATGCCTTTTTTATTAAGCCTGGATATTATATGGTCTAAAGGAATGAATTATATTGGCTAAATGCAGTGTGTTGTTTTAGGAGCCGTGTGGCTACTCGATTAAAGTAGTCATTTTGGTCTACACCTCATTCTGCAGCCCATAAAGAGCAAAACCTCACAGAATGTGCATGTGTAAGCTCAGCGTGGAATAACAATGACACACAAGAATAGAAGCAGAGGAAGACGGAAAAGCAAGAAGAGAAAACGGAGGCTTTAGGGGAAATAAGGGCATGCTTTTGATTATGATTCCCAGGGCTGGATACTTAGCATACAAGACTCCTTTCTGTTTCTAACTTTCCTACATGCACACACACCCATTAACACGCACATAAACACACACACAGGTCGCCAATCACGCTGACCACCCAGCCGGTGCCCCCTGGCCCCCCACCTCTCACCTCGCTCAGGGGCGCTAGAGCTGAGAAAACCTACACCCTTCACTTCCTTTTCCCTCCCTCCCTCACTCCCTCCCTGCCTGCCTGCCTGTCTCCCCCTTTTTCCTCCTTCTCTATCTAGTTCCTCCTCCCTCCCTCCATCTCTCTCTCTCTCATTGCTCCCATTCATGTTGTAACAACTCGTAAAGAAAGGAGACTTTGACCTCCTCAGTAAAAAAGTTCCCAATCTCTTTCGTTCATCTGGGCTGTGTAGGAGGGTTAGACCGACTCTCCTGGAGATGACGGTGTGTACTGACTTCCTGTCAGTGTTCCATTGTAAATGTCCACGCTGCTGAAACTGGTGTTGGTAAAATAAACCGCTGGTCTGTAACAAAACTATATGGTCAAATGATATTCATTCATTCATTGTGAAAAATCTGCCTTTATCGTGATTTGTTTTTTTCTTTTGTCATTTGGGTTTATTTGGTTTTGTCTGCTGAATCACTTACAGAATGATTCAGTCTATTGATATATTACTTAATTCCACTCCTGTATATTCACATGTCGAAAAAAGTATCATATTGGTTTTGTTCTGATTTGTGAATTGTTCTGCTGTTTGCCAAGTACTTGTCATGTTCTGACCATAAAGCAGACTTTAAAACCACAAATAATCCTATTTTATGTTGTTTACAGTCTTCACATTCCACACATTTTGTTTTTATAGCAAACTCTGTGAATCATAATAATGAAAATGAACAAAATAAGAACTGCAAATCTAATAAAACTGATTTATTATGGCCTTTTTTGTCTTTGTCTTAGTGTATGTTTTACAAATAGTTTAAAGCTACAAACACCCAGTCTGGTGTCTTCAACTTTCATACAAGGAAAAAATCAGTCTTTAAACTTAAAGACAAAGAAAATATAACGTGTTATTTTTCCTTATCCTTTTAGATATTGACTGAAGACTTCATCATGATAAAATGTTTGGTTGAATTTCACAACTCTGTACAAATGAGTGTGCAAATGCA
Source organism: Sphaeramia orbicularis (assembly GCF_902148855.1). Classification (NCBI taxonomy): domain Eukaryota; kingdom Metazoa; phylum Chordata; class Actinopteri; order Kurtiformes; family Apogonidae; genus Sphaeramia; species Sphaeramia orbicularis. Next base: position 44,322,392 of record NC_043960.1, on the reverse strand, counting down.
GATAGGCAAAAAAAATACTTGAGATACAATGTATTAAAGTGGTGCAGAACTGTAACATCATAGTGATTCGTCATCTAGTGATATCATTTAGTACCAATGGTCACTAAATAACCTTGCTGTGACATTCAGACTGTGTGTTTTTCAGTTGAGACTAGAAGTGTCAGTTTGTGTTTTTTCAGTTCACATTGTTGTGGTGTGATGATGAGATGAGTATTTCCCTCCCTGGTCAACAGTGTACAGTGTGCCAAACCCAAAGCGCCTCCTATCAGTTGCACATCATCAGTAAGATTTTGACAAAGCTCATCCAAATTCAGCCACAACTCTGTTTCATATTTTCCCCCATTTGGAGTTGTGTACTGTTCCTCTACATGGAGCAGGGCAAGGAAATCTGGAAGGAAGCAGTTCTGACAGAAAAAACAAACCAAAATAAACTTTCCATCTTTATGATTCTGCGACTAAGATGTTTTTGACATTATGATGTCGATGTTCTGTCACTGGATCAGAATAGGAAGTGCTAGCTCATCTGTAGACATAAACATACATGATGTTCTTATTGAAGAGGGGAAACCAAAATGTTAATGTTTATTGTCTTATTCAAAGTTAACAGTGGTGTTACAGCAGTGATTTAATATCATATTAAAATCTGTGCACATATCATGTACTGTAACAATATAGAATAGAATAGAATAGAATAGAATAGAATAGAATAGAATAGAATAGAATAGAATAGAATCTTCATTGCCCATGGGGGGGGGGGGGCTTTTGTTCCCCAACATACAGCATATATTATCATTCATTCAGCATCTGAACCCACTTTATCTTCACTAGTGTCACGGTGGTCACTTGGAGCCTATCCCAAGCTACTTATGGGTGTAGGCGGGGTACACCCTGGGTGTGGGCTGACATATAGAGACAAACAATCCCTCTCACATTCACACCGATGGACAATTTAAATTAACCTATCAGTGCATGTCTTTGGATGTTCTCCCCGTGTCAGTGTGGGTTCTCTCCGGGTACTCTGGCTTCCTCCCACAATCCAAAGACAGCATATATTACTAAATTATAAATTATAAAATCAAAAGAAGAATTTTAAATTGTAAAATTCAAGTAAACAAATAAAAACTAAATAAAATACAGTGCAAATAAGGTTGTTTAGAGAATAGGGAACTTGATTATTGGAGCCAATTTTCATAATTCTCTAATTATCATACCAGTATTTTTTTAATCCAACATTAAATTATCAAATAAAAATTTCTCTGCTTTGGGTGAACACTACACTGCAACAAATTTTACAGTTAAATAACAGTAAAATACTGGCAGCTAGAGTTGCCAGCATGCTACTGTTATTCTACAGTATCTCTACTGTAATCTACAACTACAGTTTCTTACTGTAAAAAGTAAAACGGTACTGGGCTGTATATAATGTTCCTTTTATAGTACAATACTGTTAGCCACAGTTGCTGCATTTTACAGTAACTACCGTATTCCAAGAAACAATATATTACTGTAAAATGTATTTAATGTAATATTTACAGTATAACACAGCGGAAAGCTAGGATTTTAACATTTCAAATTACATTTTAAAATACAAAATCATGAACATTGCTAGAAAAAGCTCAAACAAGAGATTACCATATAACATTGAGCTTTTATTAAATTCACTGCAACAGCAGCAAGCATTGTGATGAAGCTTGGTTGGAGGCCTTCACAGACAACACGGCTTTCAATGCTCATCATCCAACTTCCAGATGTGACTTCATCACCTGCAACTGATGGAGACAAGAACTGAGGTTAATGTCCCAAAACAGTATCAGATATATTGTTTACCAAGAACCTATGTAGTCACTGTAAGGTATGAAAATTGGTTACGATAAACCCAAAATTCTGAGTGATACATTTATTCTATACTTTTTTCGTACTTTATTTAAATTTGGTATCATAAGTTATACTGCTACCACTTACGGCTATTCTTGTCTTACAGTGGTAGACACCGTCATTGGAAGGACAAAAGCAATTATTTTATTACACGGATATAGACAGACAGCTAATAGACAGACTGAATGACAGACAGGCACAGACTGACACACATCCACACATAAATACACACATACAGACACTTACAGCAGTATTAGTCTTGGACTGGCTGGAGGGTCAGGGTGAGCTCAGTATCAGCTGCAGTGGAAGACATTTGGACAATGGTAGATCAATTATGAATGACACTGTGTTTATAGAGCTATAAAACATACAGACATTAAATAATGCTACACATCCTATACAAACTGCCCAACAGAGAGGGAAAAATTAGCCTTAGTCACTTACTTTTATTCAAACAGTGGTTAATTATCTCAGTTAATATGGATGTCCAAGTTAGTAAATTCCACTTTACAGATTTAATGTCTTAGAAATGTAACCCTGGGGCAGCGAAAACCACACAAATTGACGCGCTGTTTAGTTTAACTGTGTCCACTTCGCAGCTAGCTAGTATGCTTCAACTTAAATTAGCTGTATGTTTGCTACATAAGGCTAACACCCCGAAATATGAACAGTATTACACCGCCGGTTACACCGTGCAAGTTGCAACCAGTGTGAACGCGGTTTATGGAGGCAATTTAATGTTTAATGAACCCAAAATGCCACAGCATGGTGACAGTTCCACTGATAAAATCACATTTACCTGATAAATGACCAACTGGAGCAGGATGGAGCGATGGCAGTGTTGGTAGAGAAGGATGAAAGCATCAGTTGGCCTCTGTTCCAGTGCTGTATGGTCTGGGGGAAAATAGTCGTTTTTTCTGTATTTATTTTTTCCTTCTGTTTTGTAAAAGAACCACTAACCTTTGATGCAGCCAGTCTATAGTTAACATTCGTTAGACTGAATCTTTTTCTAAACGAGCTGGTGGGACTTGATGCCAGATGACTTTGTTGAGACCAGTTGTGGGCGGATAGCAGTGGAGGAACTGAAGAAAATACTGTAGAATACTGTCAGATTTTGCAGTAGCTTACTGTTTTAAATTTCCTCCTTAAAGACCTCATTATTTACAGCATTATACTGTATTTACAAATAACAGCACGATACTGTACAAAATTTACTGTTTTTTTTTTACAGTACTTTGTTACAGTGTAGTGTTGTAGTTAAGACCATTTTAACCAAGACCACATCAAGACCAAACCCAGAGTGTATTGCAACCAAGACACTGATGGGTTGACAGTTACTTTTCAAGGTCTTTGTCTGTTTCGTCTCACTGATGCTCTCGACTTGGGCTCAACTCCTCCGAAGTCTTATTTTTGCATTGGTCTGAATGAAGGGGCAAAGACCTCTGCTACAAAATGAAGCCAGTATGGTGGTAAAGCTGTAATACCAGTGACGGCCACTGGGGTTGATGCCTAAAAGTCCAGAGTCTCACAGATGTAGAATGAACTCTCTAAATATAGTAAGCCAAACTTATGCTTACAGACTCAGTAAGATATTGTTTGGTATTAGCTCACCTATGACTGACCCCTTGGGCTCTTACAGCTCCACCCCTTTTGTCCACATATGGTCGCATCTGTTTCCAGAAGGCCAATGTGGCAATGGAGAAATCACAAACCACTGCTTTTGAAACAGCAGTTCAGAAACAAATGTCACAGTTCTTCTGTCCATTAATTATATAGAGTTTATGGACTTGAAACCAGGGCCGTTTCAAGATATCTGGGGGTCCTAGGCAAGAAAGTAAAGTGAGGCCCCTAATACGCGAAGATGTGGTCGAATCACCGAAGAAGGGAAATAAAATCCAGATGCAATTTCCTGTTTTCTGGTGCATTTAATGAGTCATGAATTACTCTGTATTACGCAACACAGAGTATCCACCAGAGTGTAGTGAAGGACATAGTGTCTTCAATTAGGCATTGTTGATAAGAATGACACAAATTGTCACCATCAATTGGCGCTGACAGAAATTTAAGCAAAGTGCCTAAAAAAGAAAAAAAAAAAAAAAGGCATTTGGTGAGTAGGCTTACTTTTGTCCTTATTCTAGAAGTATATTATTAAAGTGTGGAGGATTTGATAGTAACTTTGCAGGAGAAGAACTTCACTTCCCATAATGCACCAAAATGTAACGTTAGACCTCATCCACAAAACTACTTGAGCTCATGGTGCAAAGTGTTGTGATGTGGTGATGAGCAAGTGTGGGAAATATAGATAATTACAGAGTTTAAAATGTAGGATTGTGATTACATGGTTCACAGACATGGTTCACAGACACCGCCATTCTTTTTTTTTTTTTTTTTTTTTTTTTTTGATATTGTATTTGAATATTTTGAATATTTGACGATTTTGAAAAGTGTTGTAATTTCCTAATTGTTCATGAACGCCTCATGTTATGTTTACGTGTATCTGCCTCGAATGTGAAGGAAAAACTCGGTTACGCAGTGAGGGCACAGAGCTGATGTGAGGGACTCTAACAAATGTTGGACTGAAAATACAAACTTTTGCTGCAGTCCTACTCTAGTCCTCTTCTGTGCCTAAACCAGCTGACACACAAGGAACAGACGTATGGATGAGACGGACAAACGCAATGGAAAAGGGACATTTTTCTCCTAATGGGATGGACAGATCACCAACGGAAATTGCTAGCTAACCGAAAATGTCCACTGAACTGGATGGATTATTTGGCCAAACTGGATGGGATTCATAGGAGCAGATGATTTAGTTTGGAATAAAGTTGTGTGGGTGACCGCAGCAGGAGCAGACAACCGTCCAGAGTAAGTGAACACACTTCAGTAGGCTTAGCTTTGGCTTTTCATGACTAAATACTGTTCATGTTGTCGTACTTCGGTCCTCCACATCCAAATTATTTAGCTCCAAGAAGTTTTGGAACGCTGTACAACAGTAGAAAAGGGTGATGGAGAAGTTGTGTTTCTTCTCTCCTTAAATTCTTCCAACAGAACACAGTTGTGTTGTGTGTATATGATTAGTTCTTGAACTGAACCCTCCCCCTCTCATGCTAACATCTATCTGTGTGTTTGGTCACTGATGTGAGGGCTTTTGTTCGCACACTTTCAAACATATCTCACAGTTGTAGCCTATTTGGAGAAAACAATGCTTTACTTAATACTTACCGCTGTGTAGTTGGCGTTTTTCCTCTTTTTCTTTCTTTTTTGTCTTTTTACAAACCCTGAAGGGTAGGAGCGCTTCGTCATTGCTGTTCTTTTAAAATGGCCGCCACCGTGCTCAGTGTGGACAGACCGTTTGTTCCACTGACAGCAAGTGGGGGGTGTGATGGGGGGGGTGTGATGGGGGGGGTGTGAGGGCAGAGGTCACTTCTACATGACCCTCATAGTGTTTGTCATTGCATAGGGGGAATCCCTCTAGTTTAGGGGGGCCCCAGTCATAAAACAGTACAGGAGAGGGTTAGCGCTGCCTCACTGTGGTGGTTTGTTTACAATGGATGGTTTTTAATAAGTTGTACAGATAAATGACCTTGCGGCCATCGGGGGCCCTCTTCAGCAAGGGGGCCCTAGGCAGCTGCCTACCTTGCCTACGTCATCCCAATGGCTCTGCTTGAAACACTCATCTTGGTCAGTACTTGTTCTACATTTAAGTGAGTCCTGAGTACTATAGCACTAGTTGCCACTACTCTGTGGTTTGGACAATGTCCTGGCCTGATTGGCGACAAGTAACAACCTGTCAACACTGAAATGTAAAACAAAGAGGATTTCTGTAGTAGTTCTTATAATATGTAAGCCCTACTGCTGCTGTTGACAAATCTGTTGCTGTTTGGTTTCACTATGCACCTCCTCACCTCATAACTGTCACTGTATTGCTCTACTGCTGCTACTGTAAATAGACTGACATGTACACTTTTTTCAGTCCTATTCTTATTCTATTTTACCTCTTTTTTTTAATGCATGGCAAGAGGGTGACAGAGAAACAGTATCTCAATTCTCTGTATGTCTTGTATATTTAGTGAATTGACAATAAAGAATCTTTGAATCTTAGTTTAATGTAAAAACTTTTCCTTCATTTGATTGGACAGTGAGCTTACATGCATTTTTACAAAGTTTTGAGTGGCAGGTTTGCTCTAATCTGACACCACCATTTTTGCTGTGCTTATCACAGTGTTTTTCAACCTTGGGGTCGGGACCCCACGTGGGGTTGCCTGGAATTCAAATAAGGTCACCTGAAATTTCTAATAATTGTTAAAACAAACCAAAACAAACAAAAAAAAATGAAGTAATAAAAAATATATGGTGAGTTGAGAGAGACAATCCCAATGCATAAAAGACCTGACAAACCGTGAAGCTGAAACTGAAGCACTGTGGTACTGTTTATCTTTCAAATGTTCATTGTGGTCAGTTTCAGATGCTGCAGCTCTTTCATAATTCATAGTTTGAGTTCTTGTTTGTTCAGTATTAATTGTCAGCCTTGTAAACACAAGCTGGACTGACTGTACATATCCTGACTGAGGAAAATAAAATTCTCACTTTGTGCAGTAATCTACACCTACTTTTTCTACCTCCGTCCATAATAATATACATTATATAGCCTAAATGTCATCTAAAATTAACGTTTATTTGCAACATAGTATAGAAAACTATTACATGATCAAAAACAAATTAATTTTAGTAAAAAAAAAAGTGTCTCTGTTTTGAATGTCTGGGGTCACCATAAATTTGTGACGTTAAAATGGTGTCACAAGCCAAAAAAGGTTGGGAACCACTGGTATATCAGTTCTACATATCTGTGATATAGAAAAATGATATAGGATGCTCCCTGTTTGAAAGGAGTGAGTAAAATAGTTCCCAGTTATATGACAGGCTCTTCTTAAAATGATGGTTTGGTTTTCAGCGTCGGCTTGGAACATCCTATCTGTAGTTTTTGACCATTTTGCCTATGGGAGTTTTCTTCATTGTGTTCATCTTCAAACTATATTTTTTTACTGCAGTTGTGGGGCCAGTGCAAACTTATGAGTGTATGAAATGACACTGCTGTGGACAGTTACTCAACATACACAATATCTATGAGTATGGATGGTATGATGTTGTGTGGAATGTGCTCTATATAGGTAACGTTAATGTTTGGGCTCTGCAGTTCAAATGACAACAAACTATATATTACTGGCAGGATTATTTGTTTGAGAACATATCAGTTTAGAACCATTTGAGAGTCAATCGTTTACAAGTACCTCAACCCATGAAGACCCAAGCACCCACCGTTGACCAAAACCATCTACTGATCTAAACTGTTGTTCATTCATCAGATATGACCCATTTGGATGTTCAGAGGCTCCGTAGTTACCATGGAAACATCATCATCTTGTACAACATTGATTCACCTGTAAAACGCATGGAATTGGATCAATGACAGTGGATGGAGACGCTGGGTTTATGTTCAGTTAATGAGAGATTGGACTGAAAAAGACACTTTTTCTGCAGTTTTTTTTTCTCTGTTTTGATCAAATAACTTCTACATCTGCATGATCAGTCATTAAACATAGGAAAACAGAGGATTTTCAATGGAAAAAATGCAAAATTTAGAGAATAATATAATAAATAGTAATGGTAAATCATTTCAAATTCATTTGGGAACTGACACAAAAGTCACACTGGGTCCTTATGGGTTAACCTGGATTTGGAGAGGTCCCCCTTAATATTTACTAAACCTTAGTAGACATGTTCAAGAGCTGATGGAGATCCCAGTAGTCCACAGCCCAGCAAGCAAACAGAGGGAGTCAGTAAACCAGGCAGGCAGAGACAGAGATAAACATGCATGAGGAAAGTCAGGCAGACAAGACAAATCAGGCAGTCATTTAGTAAAGACAGCCAGAGCCATATGTGAGAGCAGTAGCAGGGGGGAACCAAATAGAGGTCAGAGGTCAGGTGGGATTTGGGTTTCCTGCTTCTAGACCCCAGTGGAGCTCAAACATGTCTTCCTCGCCCCAGAAAACCATCATTCCAGCCTGGATTTGTTCTGGTCTGCATCCCCTTCCACTAACACACCTGTGTTTCTCTGTTTTATTGAAATATCACCTAGTGTAGAACTGCAACTGCACCTGGAAGAATGGGACTATTGTTTATTTGAGCAACTTTGCTGTTTCTGAACTGACCAGAACAACTCCATCATTAACTCCATTACCATCCTATTAGTGAAAGATGAGATTTATTTTGTAGAACATGTATTTAGATTTGATAAATTATTGATTAGAATTTTTTTTTGTCTATGTTGGACTCTGGCCAAGTAATATAGGTGCATCTTCTCAAAATGTGAAAGCTCTTAATTCGGTTTACCTCAGTTCAAGGTTTATCAGACACTGTAAAGGCTTCACTCATCATTGTTTGTTGAATGCACATGTTAGATGGTCTAAAAGCCTACTTCAGATTTGTTCAAATATTCTTCCACATTTAAGTCTATTTCTGTCCCTGCCTACTTACAAAATAAGCTGGAACATTAGGAACAGGTCTCATTAAATACAGCTGAAGGGATGTTAAGGGACACAGAAGCAAACAGACACATCTGGCTGTAGACTGCCAGATTTATTTTATATGTAAGCATTATTTTGGAGAATATTTATAGATAGCAACTGGTTTCAAGCTTGTCTAAAACCTTGATAACTTTGCTGCTACCAGTTTTGGATAAAATGATCTTGTAAAATAGTTATTTTATTTTGTAACTTTTTGTTTTGTAATTCTTTTGGTAGGCAGCTGTGCGTCTTGCATGTTATTTCGTGTTTATTTGAATGGGCAGAATGTTCTTTTTGTAGATGGAAGTGATGTGACAGACAGATCTGATAGAATATTCTGTTGTCCAGTGGCGGCTGCTCGTCTTTCAGACAGGGGAAGCTCATTGTCGGCTTACATCAAAAAAAAAAAGTCAAGTTATTTAAACATAAATTCGGCCCTCCATTCCTTTTTAAGAAAATGCTCAGTGACCTTATCGTACCAACTAAACAAGAAAACGTTGAAATTATGTTAAATTAAAACAAGGAAGTATAATGAGTGTGTTTTATTTACAGTGCAAGAAATGACCAAGTAATTTTGTAGTGGTTTCTCTCTCGATTTCACAGCAGAATGCGTGACAGTATTAAACTGAACTCTGTCAGTGAAGGAGTAGATCTCAAACTAGCTGTCAATCAAATGGGATTCAGCCTTTCGACTGATCCTCCAATCAGCACGTGGAAGCCCGGCATCCAGCCCGGCCGAGTCCCGCCCACAGCTCCATTCACCCCCAGAGACACCTGGCGTCCGGGGACAGGACAACATCGTGGCATTTATCCAATTACCGTCCAGTTTTGAGGCAATGAAAAAAACTGTTCCACTCAGTCCCATTGAAGTGCATGGACGCCAAGTGTCTACAGGCAAATGCACTGACCATAGATCGAATGAGAAAACAGCACAACGGGAATGTATGAGAAGTGAACAACATCGAGTCTGTTGATTTGTGATAAAGCTGATTCTGAATGAACTTGTCTTTGGGATGAACGTGTTCTAACACATTTGTAGTCAATGAAATGTCAACACAACCGTACATATTTGACCATTTAATTTTCGTAATTTTAGGGGAAGCCAAGCTTCCCTTGCAGTCTATGAGAAATTGCCACCGCTGTTGTCCTGTGTTTAAGATTAAATAAGGAGCAGACAAAAGTCCACATGTTCTGTCACCCTTGGTTCTGAAGAAGTTTCATCACTAGAACAAGTTCAGTTCATTACCATAGTGTTGCAGTGGCCCATTGTATTTTCTTTCTTAGAGTTCCAAAAACTGAAACAATCCACCTTTCCCATCTACCTTGTTTGGTCCACTCTGATCTGTACCAAGTTTGTACCAGACGACAGTGAATCACCAAACAGCAGGTCTTTGTCCGTCCAAAATAGGTGGTCTGTGTGTGGAACAACTGAACCATAGTTTAGGTCCATTTATAGAGTGAAAACACTTTTTGTAATGGTTCTGACTTTCAGGCTAACTGCAGGAAATTACTCCAAGGCATTGTCAGCCACTAACAAAAGAAAGAAAAAGATGAAAAGCAAAAGGAAGAAGAAATAACATTCAAGAAAATGACCAATGTGCAGATGTCGGCCACAACAAACCCTTAACTACCAAGAAGAGTGAGACACAGGACATGCAGACAATGGCAGCAGGCTGTTCTGTATGACATGCAAAGATGTTTAGTCTGTTCCAAAAATGTTAAAGTGAAAGTATGAAAGCAAAACTAAACAGACCAAATGAATATAATGTAAAAAAAAAAAATAATAATAATAATAATAAATTAACCTTGGTTACGGTCGTGGTTCAGATATTCAGGTGTCAAAACACCCCAACTCCTTCCACTGCAGCCTTGCAAAATAAGAAGACACTTGTGTGAATTTTGGTACGTGCTGGTGTTTTCATTACTAATGTGTGGATGAACACATGTGTTTTTGGACATGCTATGTCCTACATATGAGTGCATGTGTGCATGTGTGTTTATGCGGGGGTAGTCCCACAGCAGCGCTCTTTATAAACACATCAGTTGGGCTGACAGTGCACAGCAGGAGGGGGACCGAGAGCCTTGAGACAGCCTGGGATAGAGGCCTCATAAAAAATCACTTCTAATTTATTTCCTTCCAAATTGGAAAGTGCACGCTCACACCTGACTAAATCATCACGCGTCAACTGGAGACGGCCCCCCACTGCACACTCACGAAACCTGATCCTGGTTTTGCCGCGCAGGCCCAAGCCTGGCCTGGCAGAGAAAACACAGCGTCACGCTGCATACACACTTCTTAATGACTTCTGCAGATGTGCTGCTCCCGATAGCCCCTCTAAAGCTTCATCCCCACCCCTCACTAAATCCAGCATGCTCGATGTGGCCCCCGCTGGCTTGCAGCCCTTCGTCAAATGTTTCATTTCACCTCTTTTCTTGTGGTTCGCGTGGCCTTTACATGCCCTCTGGCTCCCACCACCTCCCCTATCTGTCCTTTTGTTCACAGTCATTTCCAGATTTTCTCTCTACTGCTTTTTAATCGGTCCTTGCCTCCCTTGTCTCATCTGTCACTCCACCAGGAGAGCTGAGCTAAGTGTACATTTGTCCTTTCTGTCCTCCTTTAGCTCTCCCATTCTGATTATGTTCTCCCATATCTGTCTGTTCTCCAACGCGGGTCCCCCTTGTTCTTTTTTTTTTTTTCCCTTGTTCTAATACAAGACACGTATGTTATTACAGAGCATTAGACATGGCAATCATAATCTTGACAAACTCTGAGCAAACAGCAAGGGTGGCCTTTTGGACAGGTGGAGGAAAACTGAAGGCTTATGACTTCTGACAGCTTGTGTATTATGTAAGACATAGTAAGTATTTAATGAAGTCTCCTCAACACAGCAGACCAGTCAAAGGATTGGAGATCTAAAGAAAAAGACACTGACAGACACAAATAATTTCCAACCTTTAGTCTCCTTGTCTTTAGTCTAACCTTTGGCTGAAGGCTGAACATAAATTTTGGAGAAAAATGTTTGAAATGAAAATTAAGTGAAAAGAAATAAAGGTTTTAATGTTAGTCAAATCAACATCAGACCCGAAGCAGTGGTTGATAAAAGTACTGTACTCATCCAGTGTCTTCAATACAGTAAAAGTGACAACATTTTGAAATGTACTGATAAAAGCCTAAATGTAAAATGTTGGCCCTTCTACAGACACTTATGACCACTGTTCGGAAGCAAAGTGATCTTAACCTAATTTAATGTGAAGACTATTCTAATTTCAAATTATATTAATAAAATAACTCACTGAAAATAATGAACGTTAACATCCTTTCAGTTGTCTGTCATCTGTTTTGTCTCATTGTGTTTTTTGTGTTGTTCTTGTTTTGTTGCCTTGATGGAAGCCAAAGGGTTGTCATGTTATGTGTTATTGTTCCATTCATTTAGGTTGGTGACTGGTGAGTCATTTTGACTATGCATACATGTGACACATAATTATGTCTGAGGTGAAAAAGCTAATAAATAGCGCCTGCTTTTGCTGTTGTCCACTCTACCAGAAAGTTGAAAACAAAAACAATTCAGTTCTAGTTTGGTTCCACACTGTTATATGTCACCCCTGCAAAGGTGATAAAATAGTTTGGATCACACATTTGTTTATTAAAAAAATGACAAAACGCACACTTTATTTAAAGCTGCAGGAGCCAAACTCGGCAGGAAAAATGAGAAGAAAGACTGCTTGAAAATACACACCTTCTTCTGCACCTAGAAACATGGTGTAGTTTTGTGTGGAGAAGTGAAGCCACTTTTCCAAGAGAATATCACACGGAGCAGAGCACTGCATTTGGAGATCACTGAACAGCTTTTATACCCAATACCTGTCTTGAAACACCTGTGATCAGGTATATCTACTGTGTCACTGTACATTTTTTCCATAGAAGTGGGTAGAATTTTTGTTTCCTCTGTGACCACTTGAACTGTAGCAATAAGAAGTAATGTTTTGTCCAGTGATGTCAAAAAATAACAACCAAGCACTGAAATTGTTAACCCTTTATAGGGCACTCATAGAAATACTCTGAAATTCAATATTTCAACCTTTGTGTGTTATTGGAGGACCTAACAAGACTTTATTATTTTTGTGAAATTTATTCACATTTTTTTATTTTATGTAGAATATCAAGGTTAATGAAGTTACCATATGTGGTCCCTTACCCATAAGTGGCAAAAAAAATTAATTAATCAAAATACAAGTAAACAGCGTGCCCCAATATTAAAAAAAATAAATAAATAGATTACTATGTGAAAGGGTTTTCTGTTGTGTAATACAATGTTTCTCAACCTTTTTTGAACAAAGCTCCACTCACAGCAGTATCAGCCCCCTGCCGGTGTGGATGGTACATTGTTATTGTAATAGTAGTACGATGACGGGCCTGTATGTAGTAGACGTCACCTCCTGAAAAAAAAAAAAAAATTGTGATACTTGGGGAGGGCAAAAGGCTGTCATTCAGGCTAGCACCCCCACTGCTCACTGTTCATGCAGAGGTGGACCTTGCAGACCACATTTGTCCTAAAATTGTTGCCTCACTGTTACACTGTAACTGTTGCTGTCACTGTTTTGTAATGTGTATGGAAATAACCAAAAATAGTCACTTGCCCAATAAAGGGTTAAAAAGGTTACCTCACTTTTTTGTTCTCTGTATTTCACCCATCGTAGTACACACACACACACACACACACACACACACCTAACATTAGCATTACCAAATAGCATTAGCACATAGCATACATCAGGAGCAGTGAACTGCCATTGAACACCCTCAGGGACCAACTTCAGCTCATCATCAACACCGTGGCCAAGGGCAGTGACAGGAGAATGAGCTTAAATGTACCTGTTTTTAACAGTGGGGCAAACCAGAGAACCCAAAGAAAACCTATGCAGTACAGAGAGAACAGGTAAACTCAACACAGAAAGGTTCAACTGAGAGTCAAACGTCAAAGTGCAAAAAACTACTGCGCCATGCCAACACCACTATACCACCATGCTACCAAGTCTGTGTAATATTTAATGACATCTAGTGGTGAAGTTTTTGATTACAGCAACTGAGTACCCCCCTCATCCTCTCATTTGGTTATCACAAAAACATGGAAGTCCCTTCATAGATCCAGTCTTTATTTTGTCTGTTCTGGGCCTTTTAGATATTAACTCCAGTCCACTTTCAAACAAAGTAGGTGACGGTAACGCCTGCAATAAAATGAGAAAAAAAAAAGAGGAACATAGTGGTACAACACAGTGGCCTATGTGGAGGTAATTTCTTCCATGTGTAAATATAAATGATTCATTCTCAGGTAACATAAAGCTCATTCTAATTATGATATTATATTACATTTCTGTAATTAGATCCTAACTAAACCTCCCTAAATCTTACACACTGGACCTTTACTGGTCCTACTACACAACTGCTACATGTATTTGAGTTACTGCCGTTTGAGTGATTGTGTAATCATGTCACACATCCTCTTGAATAATATGTTCCCATAAAGACATCCAATAGAAACAATAAATATCCCCAATTTTTTTCTCTTATATTTATGCTTGTTTCAATTTGTTACAGAACACTCCTCTGGCAGGACTCAAGTCTCATATCTATCCAATGCATATCATGACCCAAAGAAAACACAAAACCAACTCCTCCACAAAAAACACACAGCAGTCATTTCTGCTGAGTCGACATGGCTGACGAGGCAGTCAAGCGTGTGTATTCCAAACACTGCTGTGACCTTCACCTTCCCACCACAAATACTTTTCCCCTTCATTATCTAATGAAGACTGTGGCTGAGGAGTCACTAAATAAACACAACAACAAATCCCAGCATGTCAAGTGAAAACAAAAAAAGAGGGGAGAGAGCAAGACTGAAAAAAAAAAAAATTACTGAACTGTGAGATGTGAACTCCCACAATGGTTCGCCAGTAAATATGGAGCTGATAAATGGAGCATGGATCTGCCTGTGTAAGCCCACCTACACACACACACAGGATATAATGTAATATCCACACTGCTTATGAACACACTGAGACACAGAGGCAGAAACACTGACGGAGACACTGCTTTCAGCGTGTTGAAGATGACAATGTGAGGGGTGTTTGTTGGTCTGGCTTACAGCCCGAGTGCTGCTGTCTATGTTTTATTGTAGGTAAAGGACAGGGTGGTCAGATGTTGAGGTCATTTGGAAACAGTTTACAAACTCACCCGAGGCCTTGGGTCAGGAGCAAAGGGCAGCTAGTTTCTGGGAGGACAGCACTTCTGTTGTTTTTACAACTTCTCCTTGTTCTCTTTCTGTTTCATTCTCTGTTAAAAGATGTTGATGTAGGTGTAATGGACAAAATGCCATGTGCACAATGGTATAAAACTTGGGTATGAAGTTGAATTTAGGTTAAAATGTTTGATATAATCTAAATTTTTCAATGAATTCTAAAGTGATTAGAAGAACATCTCCTAGGACACAGATGTCAAACATGTGGTCTGTGGGCCAAAACTGACCCACCAAAGGTTCCAAACATGCAAAAATTACACTGAAGATATTAACAGTCAAGGGTGTTGAACTCATTTTAGTTCTTGGGCCACATGCAGACCAATGTGATCACAGCAGCATAATATAATAATATAACTAGAAGCACTCGGAGAGCGCAGACCTCCGCCAAGGCTGATCAGTGCCCCCCCCCGTGGGCCCCCCCACCCCCGATCACCACCAAAATTTAATCATTTCTTCCTTATCCCATTTCCAACAAACCCTGAAAATTTCATCCAAATCTGTCCATAACTTTTTGAGTTATGTTGCACACTAAAGGACAGACAAACAAACAGACAGACAAACAAACAAACAAACAAACAAACAAACCCTGGCAAAAACATAACCTCCTTGGCGGAGGTAAATATTTACATTAGCAAACTATCCTTTAACAATAAAATGTGAATAACCCGAACAAATATGGACAACCTGAAATGTCTAAAGAAAATTAAGAGCAATTTCAACAATATTCTGCCTGTTACTAAATGTTTTGTGTCTTTGGAGATGGAATGCACATGTATAAATGATAAATCAGGGCATAATATTGTTAAAATTATTTTACATATGTATGTGGCTGTCATGTGCTGCTATGAATGTTTTGCATTTATTTGTTTATTCCCTAATTGTTTGGACATTCAGTAGGGCAGGGTAACTGTGAACTGAATTGCCCTTCAAGGATTAATAAAGTAGTCTAAATCTGAATCTAAGAAATTTCAGTTATTCACATTTTTTTTTCATAATTTAATGTTTTTGCACTTAAAAAAGAGAAATTTGGAGTTGTCATTATTTATAGGTTATTATGCTATTATTATACTGGTCCGGCCCATTTGAGATCAATTTGGTTTGAATCTGAACTAAAATGAGTTTGACACCCTTGTCCCAGGAGTTAAATATGGACATTTTTGTTATAGGACCGTTGAAATCTACCAGCTGCCTTTAGCTGTTAGTCTGTCAGACCTACATCTCCACACATTTGCTGGTGATAGGTCTGGCACCCTCCACTGTCATTCTGGAATAGGAAAAACACTTTTGGGGTTGTTCGGCTCATTGTATTTCTTTTAACAAATACTTCTGGTGCACCGCAGTGAGTTTTCCGTTTTGAGCGTTGGACCCTTCACTCATATAAAGACAGTCTTTATCTGATAGTGACATCAAGCAGGTTAGGTTTTAACCTCATGTGAAATTATTTTGAAGTGTTTTGAGGTCGTAAAACATTTCTCAGTGTGTGATTTTTTTATTTATTTCTTTTTTTTTTATTATTTTGATTAATTCTGCTTGGTCAATGATTTGTTTAACCAGTTTAGATAGATAAAATGTTTAATTCTGTTGTATGAGTAGTTGAATTATCCGTGACTAAATGTTTGTTAAAATATTAATCAACATCAGCATAAACAACAGCATAAATATTACAGTGAACATTACAAATATAACCTTTAAATTGCTGAAATATGATCTGCTTGATAACTTTATGGATGTTCTGGTGGTAAGTATGTTTTACATGGTACTGACAAGTTGTACTTGATCTGGTAAAATTTACTTTGCAAGTGCTTGTGAACATTGGAAAGAGGATTTGTTCTTTATTGTCAGGGGAATAACATGTACATGCAAATTTGTGGTTTTAAAATGAAAGAAAACCTCTCATTAACAGATATATGTCTGGTCCAAACCTGCCATTTCCAGTGATTCTACCTCTGTTGTTGCTGTTATTCTTGTATGATGGAGAACGTTGAAAACAATAAGCAGATAATGGAAAGAATGAAAATGAAGACTGTATCCTGTGCATCCAGTGAGCCAGATTACTTGGCTGGTTAAACTGTCTTCACTGTGAGATGTGTAAAGATTCAGTGGAACAACATTTTATTCCTACTTTACACTGGCAGTGACGTGAGTGAGTGAGTGTGTGTTCCTCAGCTGTTTGATTTTGCATGACACACCTTAATTTGCAAAAACTGTTCATCTCAGTTGGTATTTATCTCTGTATCGGTCCCTATCTCATGGTCCCTTCTTGCTGTAAGGGATAAGTAACTCTATCTGTGCCGTCTTAGTGACCAGATGTTCAACTCTGTATAACCCACGGCCTGATAATCCACATTGATCGCAGCCTCCACAGAACCCCCTCTGCTCTCTGTAAACTGTCACTTTTGCACGCATGCAAGATCAATACGCCTTAGAATCAAATTAGGTCAAAAATGGACACTTTAGTCACATTAGTTAATAAATCCAGGATGTTCAGTGTGTGATATAAATCATGTACCTCTTGTTAACATGAAGAATGTAACCCAAACTATGGCTGTGTTTAGAATCACATACTGGACACCTCATACTTCATACAGTACAAACTGTGTACTACTACATAATATATACTACCTCCTGTGTTGATGCAGAATGCCATATGTGAAAATGACCATAATGTGCTACATAGTTACATGACCACCAGGCTTATATGACCACAGTGGTAACTATTACCTAGCAACTGTTGGCAGATATTTACAGAAGTTTATGATTATGTCTATATTTACACAGAAACAGGAAGTCACCTTTGACTGGAATACTTTTTTCCCCTGAAATAAGATCCAGTGGGACTCAGACAGAATGGCATCTAACCTCACAGGATAAGAAGTTTTTTGTTTGTTTGTTTATTTGCCAGACAGCCAAACTGTAGCTGTGGTTATAGGTATAGGTAACACTAATGCTACTAGCAATGACTTTGTCTAAATTTGGTCACTTCTGGCTCAAGAAAGCCAAGACAGTGAGCCTGTTTACATGCACTCCAATACTCCAATCATTATCCAATTTCTGGAGTTATTAGATTATTCAAGTGATCATGTAAACAGGATAATCTGATATGTTTTATCAGTATTTGTACAGTATATATAGTAATCTGATTATGAGAAATTGGATTAACACACCTGGATTTCTCCCCAATACTCCGATGTCTTCCTGCATGTATACAGGTTAATCTGATTTATTTTATGTCTGCGCATGTGTAAACACAATTAAAATTGTAGAGAACGGAAGTTATATAGTGAAACATGAGCAGAAGACAATAACAGGAACTTTAAGTCTACCATCACTACATACATACGTACTCCAAAAAACATCCAATAATGGACTAGAGCGTCTAAACAAGGGTTTTTCAGTTATCACATTTCTTAAGTGCATGTAAATGCTTAAGATCTGATTATTATAATTATCCGATTACTCCCAGTTATTGGACTTTTATGGTCTTGTAAACAGGCTCAGTGATGATTCAAAGGACAAGACACCCAGTCTCCCAAATCCAGTGGGTGACATAATGGTGGCTCTGCTCTAACATGCTTATTAGCTCATTTCAATGTTTTAAGCTGCAAAGGAATTTTTGGAATCAAATTATTATTTGTAAAAAAAACATTCAGTACAAATGATATCACATTTCCCATATTTAATGTGTGAGAATAGGAGACTCTGGCCCATATTCCAGCCCTATATATACTGGTAATATACTTTGAACTCCACTTGCCACTTTCACTTCCTAATGAAATTCAGTCTTAATCATAAAATCTGTCTGGATACGTTGGCTGAGAGGAGGGTGAAGGAGAAAATCTGTGCATTCCTGGATATTCCTTCTCGGCCTCTGCACGATGAGCTGTGGCTGATGGGCAGCTCATTCATCTAGTGGATTATCCCTCCCAGGTGCAGGACTGAACATTTCATACGCTCCTTTTAACCAACTGCCATCAGACTGTACAACAGCAGCTTGGCTTGAATGACATCCTGCCAGACTTTTAGCATCTGTCATGTCACTTTCTTACACACTTGTCAGTGTCACCTACTGCATACTTGTTACTTTATTTTTTATTATCATTACTATTTATGTCATTTTAGTCACTTTAAAGGGTACCAATACTGTTCATGCGTACAGCATTACTTGTGCTTTGTGTATTACTTATAAGCAAGAGAAGTCCAAATTCAGTTTAAAAAAAAAAAAAAACGCCATAAATGCACCACACTGGACAATTTATTATGTGAATTATATGTATGGGAAAAAACTTTGGGGAGCAGCCATTGCCGGCTGTGACACTGATTCCAGGTGATGGAGTGCGAGTAAACAAGCAGCAGTCAGTGAGCGAGATTGAGTGGAATACAAGTGTTTGCGCTTGCTTTTTGTGCAGCTGTAAGCTTCGCACTCCAACATTGTCCTAGAGATGTGACAACAGCACTGGTCGATTATGTGTCATCTTAGACTGGTATCTGCTGCACAGGGTCAAAGACCAGTCCATCTCAGCCCAGGTAATCAGACAAACTAACGAGGTTTCGTCACTACCGGTGTTGGTGACCATGACTGATTGACAGAACAGAGACTTAATACTCACATGTACTTGACAACGAGCTATAATTTAAGTTATTTGATGGAACCGCTAGTATTATACGTGATGTTTTGAAATAGCTAGAAATGAAAATTCACTACAGGTACCCTTTAACAAATTTTCATCTCATCTTTATCTTTCTACTGTATTTGATGCCTCTTTTCTTGTGCATGTGTACATTTGAATTTCCCCCTTGGGGGATCAATAAAGTATATCTCATCTTATCTTATTATCCAGCCTCCACTGGTCTTCCTCATCCCCACCATCCTCATCCTCCTCCCTCACTGTTATTATGTAGATCCCCCGAGCAGTGACCCACCAACCTCCAGGCCAATTCCCTGTTCTCTCATATCCTGGTGTGTACAGAGAGGCCACTGGCCAGGCCACACAGGGCAGGTGAAGCCCTGAACTCCATTACATAACGACAGAGGAAGTCATCCGTCAGCGTACTGGAGTGGGATGGCAGTCAACTATGTCTCCCTTTTTCTTTTCTTTTCTTTTTTTTTTCTCAAAGGGAGCTACAGTTTCTGGTGTGTCAGGGTGGCAACGCAGTGAGTCTGACATGTTTGTTTAAGCCTAAATCAGTTTGAGAGCAGTGGAAACAATTCACAGTGCTCCGAGTGTGTGTGTGTGTGTGTGTGTGTGTGTGTGTGTGTGTGTGTGTGTGCGTGCGTGCGTGCGTGCGTGCGTGCGTGTGTGTGTATGTCCCTCCCCAATGATTTATTGTGACAAATGATCAGCTATAAACAAACAACAAGCAAGCCATTCCTCTGTCCACACAAACAAACAAACAAACAAACAAACAGACAGCGGGGGCAGATAAACAGGCCGTCAGGCAGAATTTAATATGATCAATCATGTTGGAAAACGATCAGCAAAGACTTATTTGGTTGTGATCAACAACGGAGGGGTTTTTTTGTGTGAGTATTTACACCAAAGGGTTAATGTGGTTGACAAAAACTGACTTAGATTAAAACTAGTGATAAACAATAGTTTTACACATACACAATAAAATGGATAAAAACTAATCCAGTGGTTCCCAACCTTTTTTGGCTTGTGACCCCATTTTAACATCACAAATTTCTGGCGACCCCAGACATTCAAAACTGAGACTTTTTTTTTTTTTTTTGCTAAAATTAATTATTACATTATTATGGACGGAGGCAGAAAAGCCAGGTTGAGATTACTGCTTTATAGTCAACTAATATTTAGCTGTGTGCTACTAACAGTCAAACTTGATCTTGAACAAAAACTGTAATGAACGCAACAAAAAATGTAGTTGAAATAAAAATTGCAGGTAAAATCAGCTTTGTTTTCATTCCCCCTCAAATGTTAATTTACAAAACTAAACTAAAACCAGTCACCTCCTTAACCCATAAAGACCCAGTGTGACTTTTGTGGCACTTCCTAAATGAATTTTTCTCCATATTTAACCTTTCTTCAGTGATTTGTCACCATTTATTGTAATATTATTCTTTGAATTTTGTGGATTTTTTGTGAAAATCATGTATTTTCCTATATTTTATTTATTGATCATGTAGATTTTCCAGACAGACAGAAACAGAGAAAACTGAAGAAAAGCTGTCTTTTTCAGCAAAATCTGTCATACACTGAACATAAATAAAGTGTCTCCATCTACTGTCATTTATTAAACTATCAAACTTCATGGGTTTTACTGGTGACTCAATGTTGTAGAAGATGACAGTATTTCCATAGTCACTATACAACCACTGGGTCATATCTGATGACCATGAAAAGATGACAAACTGTATTTTACACCAATTATTTACATGTGTTGAGAGGATTAGTGGGTCAACAGGTATTAAACATTTTAGATCAGTAGATGGTTTAGGTCAATGGATGGTCAGTGGATGTTTGGGTCTTTATGGTCTAAAATAAAACTGTAATTACATCTGAAATTAGATCAAATTCAAAACTGAAATATAAAGTTAAAATAGAAACTAATGAAAATGTCAAAACTCTAGTATCTCTGACATGTGTCAGCGCTGGTGGGCATTCCTTAGTGCCAACCTGCAGAGTTCACAAGTGCAATTTGCTGTTGGGTGTGATATTATGTGACCGTGTGTGTGGTTACCAGTGTGTCCGACATATACACTGGTAACCACACACACACACACACACACACACACACACACACACACACACACACATGTTTCTGAGTGAGTGTGAGTATGTGTGTATATGAGAGTGTGTGTGGGATGTAACCTAAGCTGGAGCGGCACAACACAGCAGCCTGTTCAAAGGCCTGTTTGTATTATTACAGCTTGTCCAGCTGCTCCGGACAGACAAACAAGACTTAGTGCTCAGAGCAGCAAAACACAGACCTCCCACCCCATCACACAAACCCCCCGTGGCCCCCCGACCCAGCCCAGCCCAGCACTGTGGCTCAGAAATGGACAAACATACGCCTACAAATAGACAAACTGCCAGGGCATGAGGGGAAGTTTTGTTCTAAATCTATGACAGATGAATGCAAATTCAGCTCCTCATCAAAAGGCCTGTATTTCCTTGTTGTTCTTCTTCCAGTGATTTTGTGGAAAAAGGAAACGGCCACTTGGGACTTTTCTACTGAATTTCCATCAACTTCAGCTCCTCTTTGCCAAAATCCACACTCAAAGTCCCTCACTCAAAATTCATTTCTAACCTTGACGGAATATCCCATGATGCAAAGCTTTGTTTCCAAACTGATAATGTTCATTTATTTAAAATAGACATTGTATACTTTTGTAAGCATTTGTGTAGTACGGGGTTAGCCCCTCCCTGCTCTGTTCTCTCCCCATGAACAGCATGGAAAGTGCCTATACATTTCCACACCGCACTGTAATGAGTAACGTAACCTCCTGTCAAAATATTGAGTCTCCATTCCACATTTGCTTTTCAAATCTCACGTACTACTCCGAGCAATGATCCTAAAAACAAAATATTGCTTTATATACACAGTGATCTACTTAGAAAGCTAATGAAAATTAATGCCTGTATTTTTAGTACAGACTTTTTTTCCAGGACAATATTTCTTTCAGTGTGTACTCAGTGTGCACTCTGTTGCCCTCTGAACAGCTCTCTCCTCTCCAGATCTCCCCAAATGGATTTGATCGCTGTGATTAAGATCAGAGTAAGCTAACACTCTCGCTCCCTCACACCTCTTCTCCTCTAACCTTGTTGTTTTGAGCCTTGTGTTGCTCTTTTTTCCCTGCCCTCCAGCCTTTCTCCATACCCTTCCCTTCAGTTCTCCTCACTGCACTGTTCACTCATCCATCCATCCATCCATCCATCCTCCTCCTCCTCCTCCTTGCGTCTCCGTGTGCTCCTGCCTCCTCCTCCTCCTTGTGTCTCCCTGTGCTCCTACCTCCTCCTCCTCCTCCTTGCATCTCCCTGTGCTCCTGCCTCCTCCTCCTCCTCCTCTGACTCAGGGTCCCTATGTGCCTGTATGTAACATCAGTAAAGCTGTCAGGCAGCCAGGCCAAGGTAAACAGCCCAGCACTGGGTTCAGGGGTGATGGGGGGACGAGATGTTTTTCCTCAGGAACCCAGGGACCCCCGGAGGCTTCTAGCTGGGGCCAGGGAGGGGCAGAGGGGGAAGACGATCCCCTCAGTTGCCCCCCACATGAAACACACATTGACCAGTTCCTCTTTTTTCTCTCCATCTTTTCCCTTTATCTCTCATCCCTTTTGTTTCACCCAACTTCTCTCTCTCTCTCTCTCTTTCTCTTTCTCTCTCTCTCTCTCTCTCTCTCTCTCTCTTTGTGTTTCTTTCATTCTTATTTTTCTCCAGTCATTCATCAGTACATTCACAAACTCCGACACATTGTCTTGACTAAATCATCACTGTGCTGGCACAAAAGAGATATACACACATTTATTGCTTTAAATAACCCCAGTTTATTGCATGTCCAGTATTTGGCATTTATTAAAGCCATAAATATTGTTTTATTTTCAAATACATGCCTCTCATTTTGAAATGACACTTTAAAAAGAAGCTTTGGAATTAAATTTTGGCTCCATGTGCTTATTGAAATCAATTATGTCAACAGAAGATGAGGACAGACTGCCCTGAAAGACAAGAGGGGGTGAGAAAGAGAGAAGGGAGAGTGAGGTTCAAGAGTGAATAAGGAAAGAAGAGAAGGAGATGAGGGAGGGGAGGTGATATCGCTCACCTAGGCGTGACCCCTCTCAGCCCCAGCGAGCTGCTCCCTCAGAGGGAGGCAGACGGGCTCAGGGGAAGAAGGGGAGCGAGATGAGGAACATCCCGAGGTTGCAAATCAGAGGCACTAAAAGAGCAACTGGGAGCGAAGGGGGAGAATGCAGGGAGTAAACGAAGAGAAGTGGGAGAGGGGATTAAATATGTTTGGTAAAAAGAGGGGAGAGTGATTTAACATAGAGGACATGAGGAAGGAAAAGCAGAAATGAAGAAGGCAGAGAGAAAAACCGTTGAATGAAGACAGGAGCTGGTCAGGCCAAGAAAAGCATGTAGAATTGAATTAGGGGAGGGAGAGTCACCAAGCAGCCGAGAGGAGAGGAAAGCAGGGGTGCAAGGAGGAAGAGGAGGACCATTACCCTTCGTACATCAGCCGTTACATCCCTCGGAGGCTGTTGAGGAGGAGGGGGGGTGTACCGAGTGGATGGAAGGATTAGAATAATTGGAGAGGGGTAAGAACAGGAGAGCAGCTTCAGCGGAAAGAGAGGTTAAGACCAGACTTTATTTGCAAATACTGTTTGTTTTAACCTTCTCGGAGTAGCAGGTGGGTGGTGTGGGAGCACCGCTGGAAGATGTGGGGGAAATCCAAATGACTTTAGGGGTCCCAAAGCTGGCTCAAGTCCCAGGAACATGCAAGGGATTGTGTATATTTACTGTGTCTAAACTGTTTCTTGAGTTTCTGACATGGTGCCCAAATTCTGCAATAGCTGTGTTTAGGAAGCCATTTTTTCAGATCTGATTATAATCTGTATCTGTATTTTTCTTGGGCAAATCAGGGAGGAAGCAACAATTTGTCCTGAAGAAATATTGAATGTAAACTTACTGAAAAAACACTGATCTGTCATGATAGCACAAGCAGAATAAGCAAAGAACGGGATGGAAGGTCTAGCCCAAGATTATTGCAATGGTTTCATTTTGTCAATAATATCTAACAAAGTGGTTGATTTCACAGATTACAAGTGTGAATTTATAACATTTTCCTCAACCATTATCTGACTTGACTACATCTAATCACAGGCAATTGTACATTTCTGTAAACTAGATTACATAGACCTGTATGTACAATTTAATCTCAATTTAGGTGGTCAAAAATGTTGCCATGCCAAAACCATGTACTACAGTATACATGTCCACTGCTTGTTTTCCTTTCAGGTGATACATTAAAAAAGTGTGTTTTTAGGTGTGTTTAGGTGCTTTTTTGTTTTTTTTAGTTTCTAGGTTTAGATAATAAAAACACTTTTAAAATACTGAACACATAGAGGGAGTAGGTCCACCATGCTGTTATACTGTTGTGTTTCTCCAGTATTAAACAACAGACTCTATCACCTTCTGTATTTGATATTAATATTCTTCATTCATTCATTTTCTGAACCAGCTTTATCCTTACTAGGGTCACAGTTAGCTACTTATGGGCGAAGGTGGGATACACCCTGGACATGTCTCCAATTCATCACAAGGCTGACATAGAGAGACAAACAATCACTCTTACATTCACACCTATGGGCAATTTAGATTAACTGATTAACCTCTGAGTGCATGTCTTTGGGTGGTGGGAGGAAGCCTGAGCACCCAGAGAGAACCCATGCAGACACAGGGAGAACATGCAAACTCCACACAGAAAGGTCCCACCCCCCATCGACTGGTGTTGGAATCAAACCCAGGACCTTCTTGCTGTGAGGCACAAGTGCTATCCACACCACCATGTCGCCCCAATTACCATTCTGTTAACTTAAAAGTCCAGTATGGACAAAACGAACAGAAACTTAAAATTTCTGGGTCTGTCAGTGTGGAGGGTGAGGTATTCTGTTTGCTGTAATCTCTAAATTTGCCACAAAATATCACTACATACCTCACACCTTCAATAACAGACGACCAGAACACATATTAGATTATCCAAATAAAAGAAATATAACCAGAATCACTCCTGTAAAAAATGATTCACATATTATAATGGACACCAGGCTTTTTTGGAGTTAGCATCTAGTGGTCATAAGTGGTATTACACCGTCACATAAATACATACTGGCTGCACTGTCAAGTTGAAATGTTTTGTTTTTGTTTTTTTTGTTTTTTTGTTTTTTGTTTTTTTACAAAAAAATCTAGGAATCTGTCAACATAGAATTATATCCCAGTTTCCAGGTTTATGCAAATATAAGCAGATTGTTTCAGGTTAGGAAAACATTGTGATGTGGTACAGTGCTTGATGGACTGTGAGTCATTTTTTCACATCTTTGACAACTTCTTTTGTTATATACCTTGGTTAAATCACGGTGTGATTTGAGTCACATTTCATACATTCATACCATCATACCTTCTGTGATTTTTTCTGTATTAAACCAATCTGTGGTTTCTTGGACTAATACAGGCCACCTTTCATCAATACCTTCATCTAGTCCTAAAATGATGTCAAAATATAAAAGTCATGTCTGTACTTGTGCCATAAAAACAGCATAACATTGACACTGATATACAGAAAAATAAATGCTGATGTGGTACATATTTTCACTTCAAAACTGTTACCATGATTCATATGAATATTTTATGGAAAATAACATTTTATCTCTAGTAAATGTGTGGCTGGATCATCAGGTCTTCATTTTATCAGAAAACCTCACAAAAATCCTGATCTCTGAATTTGTCTTACGTCTTTACCAGCTGAGAGGGTTCTCCTCCTCCTCTTTTCTTGTCTTCCTCTTTTCAGCTCCTTTTTTTTCCTGTTTCCCAGCAGCCCCTGCTCTTCCTGTTGCTGGTCCTCATCAATTGCATGGAGCCACAATGGTCTACGACAACATAGCGACAGGCCCATGACAGGCCTTCCACCCGGACGACCAGCAAGTCCACAGTATAGGAGAAGACAAACAGACATGAATACACATCCCTCCCACTAAACTGTGTTGGCGCCTGGCTGTGTGGCCCACCATCTCCACCCATACAACCAGTTATGCTGACAAAAACCTGACAGCAATTTGGTGACCAAATCCCTTTAATTTGATTATTTTGTTTTGTGTGCAGCTTGTAACTTAGTGGTGCCCTGTTAAAGTTAAGAAGTAAGTGCTTATTGAGTATTTTCTTGATTTTTTTAACCCATAAAGACCCAAACAGCCACTGGTGGCCAAAACCATCCACTGATCTAAACTGTTTAATACCTGTTGATCCACTAATCTTGTCAAAACATGTAAATAATTGGTGTAAAATGTAGTTTGTCATCTTTTCATGGTCATCAGATATGACTCATTTGGATGTTCAGAGGCTCCATAGTGAACATGCAAACACCGTCACCTTCTACAACACTGACTTATCAGTGAAACCCATGGGGTTGGAACAATGACAGTAAATGTAGACACTTGTTTTAAGTTAAATTAATGATGAATTTTGTTGAAAAAGTAACTTTTTCTTAATTTTTCTGTTTCTAGCATAATAAAACACAACTTTAACCTGAGCTTTTATGAACATTTACATGATTGGAAAATTAAATATAGGAAAATACATGATTTACACTGAAAAAAACACAAAATACAGAGGATAGTATTCTAATAAATGGTGATACATCATTTAAGAATGATTAAATAGATAAAAAATTTATTTGGGAACTGCCACAGAAGAAGCACTTGGTTTTTATGTGCTAATATTTTATATTTTGTTTTGTTTTTTCTTTAATGCTAATATTGCCTAATGTTCAAATACTGAATAACTGGTGAATACAAACTAAATACAACAGCCTTGGTTACAGTTCATGCCAGAACCAAACATTCTGTTCTGCTGCATAACTTTTATTGTTTTATGTTAACCCATAAAGAACCAAACAGCCACTGGCAACCAAAAGCATTTATTGATGTGAACTGTTTAACACCTGTTGAACCTCTAAACCTATCAATACATGTAAATAATAGGTGTAGAATACAGTTTGTCATCTTTTCACGGTCATATGATATGATATGATATGATATGATATGATATGATATGATATGATATGATATGATATGATATGATATGATATGATATGATAGGACATGATATGATATGACATGATATGATCCACATAGTAATCTTCTACGACACTCATTCACCAGTAAAACCCATGGACTTTGGTAAATGACATTGGATGGAGACACTTGGTTTATGTTGAGTTATTTATATATTTACTGAAAAAGTCACTTTTCTTTAATAGTTTTCTCTATTTTTGATGTAATAACCTTCCACTTTAATCTGAGCTTTATGAACATCTACATGATCAGTAAATTAAATGTAGCAAAATACCTGACTTTCACAGAAAAAAATGCTAAATACAGAGGATAATTTGATAATAAATGGTGATAAACCATTTAAGAAAATTTAATATTCTATATAATATAAGAAAAAATATTTTGGAACTGCCACAAAAGTAGCACTGGGTCTTCATGGGTAAAGTTATGTCAAACCGTAATTCCATCAATAGATATAAATAGGAAAAGATCAGTCGTATGCAAACATTTAACTTATAATGCAATAAAGTAACATTTCAAGACTATCATATTAGGTAACACTTTATGTTAAGGTACATGGAATAATACATGGAGTACATGGAAAATCTGCATACACTTG
Source organism: Sphaeramia orbicularis (assembly GCF_902148855.1). Taxonomy (NCBI): domain Eukaryota; kingdom Metazoa; phylum Chordata; class Actinopteri; order Kurtiformes; family Apogonidae; genus Sphaeramia; species Sphaeramia orbicularis. Next base: position 44,294,261 of record NC_043960.1, on the reverse strand, counting down.
TGTGAGGTGTGTATTGGTTGTGTTGCTGACATTATCTAAAGATACAGTGTGTGTGTGTGTGTGTGTGTGTTGTGTGTACACACACACACACACACACACACACATATATATATATATATATATATATATATATATATATATATATATATATATATATATATATATATATATATATATATATATGTTAGAGCTGTCAAAATTAACGCATTAATGTGGATTAATCCATTATCATGATTAATCTGATTAAAAATGTAAATGCAATTAATCCATCGGCAGAATGACTCTGAACATCTCTGGCAAAGCATTTTGGGCAGTTTCTACAGTTACCGTTGCGCATGCATGCGCAAATGGACAGTGTATCTGGTAGTGACAGGCAGCAGAACCAACCCATAAAGATGGAAGACACTAAACAGCACAATGGCCCTCTGGATGGAAACATGAGGACAAAAAAACAAAACAAAACAAGACGGAACAGTTGTTTTAAGTTGTTTGTTTCAAGTTGTTCTGTTGAAACTGTTGAAGGTGTTTAATAAACACATTAAGTGCATATGTATTTCCTTCTTTCTTGAGATATTTAATTGTAATTAATTGAAAAAAAGAGATAGATAGATAGATAGATAGATAGATAGATAGATAGATAGATAGATAGATAGATAGATAGATAGATAGATAGATAGATAGATAGATAGATAGATAGATAGATAGATAGATAGATAGATAGATAGATAGATAGATAGATAGATAGATGGGCTTTGTGCTTTTGTAGTTTTTTTTTTTAAATGAATAAAAGATTTTTCAGCAGAATTAAAATACACTATCAAACCAAAAGATTTTATTACATATGTCTGAACTTTATCATTTTGGCCTTTCAATAAACTACTATTTTACGTGTTCACTGATCACCCTCCACTCTCTCCCAGCTCCATGTATTTGCCTAAGTATGGTCGCTTGTGACTCCAAGAACCAGCATAGCAACGGCCAAAATGCAAACTCATGGCTTCAAAGCAACACATCAAAGACCCATGGGACACATCACAGTGGCTCCATCCACGTCTTATATACATTAGGTTTCTGTGCAGAGAACACAGCTTAGCCTTGTATTGAACGGTTCTCTTCTGTTCAACTGTAACTGCAACATTTTCTGACATTTGCCATTTGCTTGTAAATGGAGTTAGCTAATGTTAATAAAAAATTAAAATAAAAATAAAATCTCCCAGTACAACACAGACTCCAACACAAACACCAAAGGACATGAGAAAATCTTACCAAGAGTTAATAAGACTATAGGTGCTAACAATAGTAAAAATAAATTGAGTTTGTATTTTCCTGATACATCTCCATTTCTTTTGGGGGAACATACTGTATTTATCTACTCAACTCATGTAATCTTCAATTTCAGGACATTATTTCTTCCAAAATATCTTGCATTACTGAAAATCAACATATGTCTCAGACTTGAGGCCAAAGACTGTAGATGAGAAGTGGATGGAATGATGTCTCCCATGAGTTTTATTTACCTATAGAAACCTGGAGTTTGCAGTTCGACCATTGCTATGTTAGCTTTTAAAAGCCACAGGTAGACTGTGTTTGGTTTTGTGGCAGAGTTGTGAGAGTCACAGTGGTCAGGGGCATGTAGATTCTTTATATTCTGTTCTGAGGGTTCATTGGTGAGGTGATACCAAATGTTGTCATATTGACATAGTGTTAAACATACATAAGAAAGTGATTTTTACGGTCTGATCAGTGAAGTCCACTTTGCTGCTGACAGATGCAAACTCCCATAAAAATTCAGATCAGCAGATGATTGTAAGTGAGTATGAAATGTTCACCTCACCTTCACTATGGAAGATGTTTTGACTTGTAAAAGACCACAGTTTTTTCCTCATTCTGAGAGGGAGCGCGGAGCGAGGCAGAGGCTCCGACATTACATCCATATTGGTATAAAAATGCAAAATCTGTCACACAAATAATAATGTTCAGGCTACAATTATGTCTGGGTGGCAGTCTCTGAAAAATAGCATGTGCTTACTGTTCTCTCTGCTTTTGCTTTCTGTCACACACACATACACACACTCTTCTCCACTCTTGATCTACTTAGATCTGCAACATCTAACTGCCACTTAACCTCACTTTCTCTACTTACCCATCTGCTCGCCCCTTCAGTGTTCAATCCATCATCCAACCGCGCCTCCAGCCCCGTGAAATGACTCTACTACTTATGAACGACATTAACCTCCCCCATCCAAATGCATACACACATGCAAACACACACGCATGTGATCAGATGCCCCTTTATCACTACTCAGAGTGCAATCTAAGGCTACTTCACCCCTGCATCAGGCTCTGGCTGTGGAGGCTGTTGTTTCTCTGCTCTGTGCTTTCTTTCTTTCTGTGTAACATTTCTCCTTTATATGGATGCTCAGAGTGCCCTTATGATCTTTGCCCTTTTCATTTGTCTCAGCTTTGAACTTGAGTTTTTTGTGAACTCTCTAACACTCACACACACATACAAACTGCTTTTAAGGTACAGTAATTGGATTCCATACCTCTCCACCTTGCTAAAAAACACACATAGTTGCACAGTGAGACACAGTGCAGCTGTCATTATGATCATACATACACAGGAAATTGAACTAAACAATAAAAAAAGATCTAGATGCAGCAAGAAGCAACAAGATCACAGAGAAAACGACTGTGTGTGTTTTAGTGTCTTACAGAGTCTGCTGATAAAACCAAGATTTGATGTGTGTGTGTGCGTGTGTGTGTGTGTGTGTGTGCGTGTGTGTCATGTGTGTAGTGTTAGCTCCTTGAAGCGGGGATATGCACTCATAAGACTTAAATTATGTTTTGTCTATGTGCAATATATGCATGGTTACACTTGACCACATAAAAGCAGGGGAAGTCAAATATGAGCTGATACAAAGTAGGTTTATAAACTTAAACCTTCTGGCACACACTGAATTTAATACATTGTCCTTACAGTATAACAGGGGAAAGAACAGCCATGTTATGTGTGTCTAATCGAATATGACTGTGTGTATGCTCAGAGAATGCATATACATCCTCTCACTATTAACCCATAAAGACCCAGTACCACTTCTGTGGCAATTCCCAAATGAATCTGTCTGTCTGTTTATCCTTTCTCAAATGATTTATCACTGTTTATTAAAATATTACCCTGTGTTTTTTTTTTGTTTTTTGTTTTTGCCTTTTTCACTGTAAATTATGTATTTTTCTATATTGAATTCCCTTTATTTAATTTAGATGTTCATGAAAACTCAAAGTAAATTCAAATGATATCATATGAAAACGAAGAAAAATGGCTTTGTCACCAAAGATATGAATAACTGAACATAAAACAAGTGTCTCCGTCCACTGTCATGTATCAAACTCCATGGATTTTAGTGGTGAATCAATGATGTAGAAGATGATGGTGTTTTCAAGTTCTCTACGGAGCCTCTGAACGTCCAAATAGGTCATATCTAATGACCATGAAAAGATGACAAACTGCACTTTACATCACTTATGTACATGTATTAATAGGATTCATGGTTCAACAGGTATTAAACTGGTTTTGGTCACCAGTGGGTGTTTGGATTTTTATGGGTTAAACCAGTGTATTTCAGCCTTGAGGTCGGGACCCCATGTGGGGTCGCCTGGAATTCAAATGGGGTCGCCTGAAATTTCTAGTAATTGATTAAAAGAAAAACAAAAAAAAACTTACTAATAAAAAATATATGGTAAATTGAGAGAGACAATCCCAAGACATGACAAACTCTGAAGCTGAAGCTGAAACTGAAGCACTGCGGTACTGTTTATCTTTCAAATGTTCATTGTGGTTGGTTTCAGATGCTGCAGCTCTTTCATAATTCATAGTTTAAGTTATTGTTTGTTTTTTTCAGTATTAATTGTCAGCCTTGTAAATCCAAGCTTGACTGACTGTACATATCCTGACCAAGGATAATAAAATTCTCACTTTGTGCAGTAATCTACACCTGGCTTTTCTGCCTCCATCCATAATAATATTCATTATATAGACTAAATGTCATCTAAAATTAATGTTTATTTGCAGCATTGTATAGCAAACTATTACATGATCAAAAACAAATTAATTTTAGCAAAACAAATGTCTCTGTTTTGAATGTCTGGGGTCACCACCAAAAATGGTTGGGAACCACTGGGTTAAACCACCCTCCTGCATAGTCTTTCCTTGCAGATTTCAGATGTAGATGTTCAATGACAAATTACCTTCCTTACCAACATGAAGTGGGTAAAGTAATAATATAAGTAAGCCAGTTTAACTTGTTGGTTATGCTCCTTTATTTTGTTCATGTCATTTTATTCCATCGGTGCCTTGACTCTTCTGTGCTCTCTGGCTCTCCAGTGAAGTGGCTGTGACAAACGTCGACTCCACAACTGCTGTTGTGGCTCCTCAGGGCTCTTATGTACTGAAGAATCATATGGGCCTATATTGTGTGCAATTGTAAGGCCCTTTTGATTGATAACTTGCATGTCTTTTCAGAATAGAGGTCTTTATACTCTCAACACTTATCAAATTTGTGCGAAATAACCATTGTCGAGCAACGTCAAGCTAAGTAATTGTTTTTGTTGTGGCTGTAACACAGAGAGAGACGTATAGATTCTATTGACCTTATGCCGCTCCGCCCATTTGGTCTCCTCTGGTTCAAGCACAGTTGTAATCAAATGTCTGATTGAACATAGTTGCAGTACATGTCTAAGTAGTGTTATCACCCACAATTTGGGAACATTAATAGTTAAACTGCAGAAACCTGTGACCTGTTTTAGATCGTGTTTAGTAAAAACTTTAGGACTTTAAGGGGAAGTCTGGGCTTTCTATTTCATAAAGATATAATTTAAACTCTGATCAGTCTGTGAAGCTAATGGTCTTAACCTGCTCACTGTCATGTTTTCTTAAACAAACCCTGAGTTTGTGTCTGCAGTTGTCTGACATGTTTCATTACTCCATTCATACAGGTGATTTCGTAGAAAATCCAAACATATTCATTAGTGTAAAGGTTAACAGATAGAACTTATATTAGGGTCTTCATATTAGCTTGCTTGCCATCTACTTCAGTAATAAATCTGAACTACACTGTCTGACCTGCACAGGTTGTAAATTTACTCAGAGCTCACGATAATGTCATATGTTAAATGAGTGTATTTTTAAATAACATGATGTTGTGCACATTCAGACAGATCTGAGTCAGTAAAGTTCACCTGCACTAATACTGTTACAATATGCAATCTCTACTGAATTAGATGTATAAAAGGAATGTTTTATAAACACAGTATATTTAACTCTACTATGTTCCTGACTATTAAATTATTATCACCATAATCATTGTTATTTTCATTATCATCATCATTATTATTATTATTAGTAGTAGTAGTAGTAGTGGTATAACTGGGCAGTTCATCTACTTTATTAGTGACCATAAGGGTTATTGTGTGATGACACACACGTTGTAACTGTGACATGTTCCCAGTATCTTTGACATGGAATGAATTGGAAGTGACAGGTTTTTCCAGCTGTTTGCAGTAATGGTTCAAACACCATATCCCTGAGCAGTTTTTTAAACACAATCTGACTTTTGGAGACTTTTAAACTGCTGTGTCCCTGCTTCAGTGTAAACTCTTATACCTTTTCCCTACATAGAGGAATCATGTGACCACAGTAACAATCCACTACATATTCATCTTCATATTTAATTGGTTTTCTTCTGAGTAAATTATTTCAAAGTGCAGCCAGACCAACTGCAGCTCAAAAGATACTCTAAATAAATACAAGTGAACTGAAAAGTATGAGAGAACATTTAAACATTTTATAAAATGTTTGGTATTTCAGACTCAAATTCAGTTTTATTGTCATTTGATCAATGGTACATGATAGAAGAAAATATACTTACCCAAATCTTGGTTTGTAGCATAAGAAAGATAAAGAATAAAATAGAAAATAGAATATATACTGCATATTAATGGTAAGTAGGGTAAATAGGGTAGAATAAAGGTACCATAAAAAATATGCAAAAAAAGAAAAAAGAAATTAAAGAGAAAGAAAAAAACAAAAAATATATTATTATTATTGTTAATAATAATAATAATAATAATAATAATAATAATAATAATAATAATAATAATAATAATATAATTTGTGCCCATAGGTGTGAATGCACCACCACTTTAATTACTACCATTGCTGCATACTGTGAAATGTTATACATATTAAGAACTTATTTTATTATTATTATTATTATTATTATTATTATTATTATTATTATTATTATTATTATTATTATTATTGTTGTTGTTATTATTGTTATTATTATTATAGGCAAATGCTCAAAACAAAATAATTCCATCTCCTTCAGTTGTGTGGGCATCCTTTCACTATGTCAGTGTTTTGGGAAGTAAAGGATGAGAAAGCTCAAAAGATCAACAGTAAAGTAACTGACCTTCTGTTCAACAACAGAAGTATGATTACGAAATGACAAGATGTGAAAGTACACTTGTTTAGATGAAGAATAAGGTCAGTAGAAAAAACACTGGAGAATTTTCTGCCAAAGCCTATAGTTTGTTTTACTTGTTAAACAATTTCAGATGAAATCATAGATTAAATTGCAGATTCTCAGTCAAAATGTCAGGTGTGTTTCTTAGCTAAACAGTGGGTGACAGGAGTGGGGTAGATTGCAACACATCTTTAAACCTTCCCCTTAAATCCAATACTTTATTGATTTCAGTCCTTCTACAGATTGGCTGCATATGTAGAAACATCCACTGCAGTTTCATGAAAGAATCGATAAAATAAGCAATATATAGTGAGTCATTATGTTGCTACAGCGATGCCCTGGCCTGAAAACCCAGTTCTCCAGACCACAGGAAACATGCAGGAAAAATCACATCACAGGTTTTAGACTTTTTTCATTGAAAGCAAAATGCAGAAGATTCAATTTGTGCCTGCAGCTCTATCTGTCACAATAATTTATACAATATATGAATTTTACTTTTTAAAATATATTTATTCATTCATTTTTGCAAAATATTCAGACGTGGTCATAGTAGTGTATTCTTTAAGTATAAATACTGTTAAGAGGGTTAGAAATGTTTCTTTACCTCATTTAAATGCTTTTTTTTTGGGGGGGGGGTATCTCACAGTGTGACCTGTGTTTTTTCTAATTTATTTCAAATTTGTTTAACTTGCACAACCTACCCCAAAATGTTTTAGCCCTATCCCAGTAGTTCAATCTTTAGTTTAACTTTCTCCTTTCAGTCCAAATAAAATGATTAAACATACATATATATGATCTGTAACTGTGGAAGAGAGAAGACACTTTTCTAAGCTTATAAAGACACAGAGTGGTGGCATCTGAGCATCAGCTGGTAACAGCAGCTGTCAGTAACACACTCATCTCTGCTACCTGTCTGAAAATACCTGTGATTAACCAAAATCTGCTTCCACAGAAGGGGATGGAATTCTTGTTTCCTCTCAGATGTCTTGTGTTATGCTGAAAAGTAATTATCATTTTTTCAACAGTGTGGCCAAGAAACTCTGAAGGACTTGTAGCTTTAACTCACAAGGTCCATAATATTTTTGCAGACATTGTAATTGGTCTCAGGTTGTATGTGTAAATGTTACACTCACACCCGATCTCCCCTATTGTTTTAACCACTCACACATCTTCAGGAGGAGAAGTAAGGTGGGAATATATTTTACCAAGTCTTTTCCATATTGTTTTACACCTACTCCAGGAGATCCCTCTACCTCCGACCAAATTACAGCTTTATATCGACCATTCATCTGTCATAGAGGCAGTGACTCATTAGCACTGTCACTCCTCAGAAGGTCCAGGGTGTTGGCTTTCCCCTGTGTGCGCAGTGCGCATGTCAGCGGGCTGAGGGCCAGCCTGTGCTGGGTGTCCTGTCTCAGATCGACGTTGGTGGCACTGTGTGAGCGGCCGGGCGGAGAAAGTGAGGTGTTGGAGGATCAGATCCTGGAGGGGGGGGGCGCGGGGATGGGGTTAGAGTAGAGAGATGGTAAAGATAGAAATGGACGGCACGGACACAATGTCTAATGGCAGTTCCAGCTGAGAAAACAAAAATACCCAAGGAACACTAAAACCTGAGGGGTGAAAAATATGCGGGTCTGGAGAGAGGTCAGATTCCCCACCGTATCTAATTCAATTTTACAAACTGTAAGAAAACACGCTGCTGCTCTCCGAGCACTGGGGAAACACACTGCACAAAAGGTCATCTTTGCAATTTATAATCAATCTTTTTTTTTTTTTTTCTCACTAAAACTCTTACAGCTTGTGTCACTTGTTGACAATGCAGTTTCGATGAATTTGCCAAAAAAAAAAAAAAAAACAGGTGTTACTACAAACCTTTCAGAATGTAGCGGCCGACTCTGGAAATTGGCGCATGCGCATTTTACTCTATAATATAATAATCTAATTTTAATATATGAAATTATATTGTTGTTGTTTTTTTTAAATGAATGCTCAGTGCTGCTGGTGGTGATTAAAGTTATTTAAAAGGAAAAATCAACAATAAATAAAATTAATTTGGCTCATTCTGGTTCTGTTTGTTGAAAAGGCCCAACATGCTCCATCCGGACTTTAGGGGCTGCTGGATCCAGTCTTGCTGGTGGTCTGTTGAGGCCTGGTAAAGACATTAGTTCAGCATTCTGGGAGAACGGGGGAGTCCCATAGACAGCGCTCACTTCTCTAAATAAACATTAGTCTTAAAAAGTTTGGCCCCCCGACCTCAGCGCGATCGCATTTCACTCTGGATAGTAAACTTCAATTTTATCGCGAGGTTTTCTTCTACTTTTTTGGAAAACACACTTTCACGCTGAAAAAGATTATATGTCAACTTAAACAAAGTTTCATTTTCACCGTTCTTCTGGGACACAGGAGGCTGCAGTGTCCTTGATATTTTCTTATATCACAACCAGGGCAGACTTCAGTTCAACTTCACTGATTTATATCCAGGTTATTGCTGTTATAAACCGACTGGAACAGACAGGGATGCTTTAGGATATTCAGGTATTTAATGTAGTCAAATACAGGGTCAAATGTCTTAGGCTACTGTTTATTTCAGACATAAATGAACTATTTTGAAGCTGTTTCAAAGGCGTTACCGTTTATTGTTCAAAGAAATAAAGGAATATTATGTGAATTTAAAAAAAAAGAGTCACATTTGGACTGTTATAGATCTTTAAGTGGTTTTCTGGTTCTTATCTCTTTTCCTTTTTCAGAGGCCATTTGCTGCCAGATTCCTGATCAAACTGATAATTCCAGACTATAAAAAACGTGTCGGTGTGGATGCAGGTGGTGTGGGTCTGAGATGGTCTGGTATCAGGGGTCAGACTCAGATGGAAGAGGCTGGTAAAAGCGCCCGCATGGCCCCGCACACAGAGCCCCCACCGGCAGCAGCTGCACCAGCCCAAGGCCCTCTGGATGAACCAGGACCAGAGGGGTTCATGGAATACTAAGACTTACATCAGTGGACACTGAAAGGCTTTTAGTTCTGTCAGTGGACACAGACCGGACTGGGTTCAGTGATAACAAGGCTTTAATTCAACAAAGTTGGAATTAAGAGGAAGCGCTCGTTTACTTTCAAAACAAGATCCAGAAAAAATATATCAATAAAATGTTATTTTTTCATCAAAATTAAGATAAAATATGCCTATTTATATTTCTTCACCAAGACACAGAAATTATTTGAAACTACATGCAAGCTGCCCCCCCACCATTATATTTAATAATAAGCATCAAAAGTGAGTCAAAAAGTACATTTTATAGAAAAACCCATGTTTCCATGTCTTAAATAACCCAAACATAAGATGCATTTACTAGGTGTGTTTTTCAGTTGTCGACCGCTGCTCTGTGGTGACACCGTTAAGCTTTTACTGCTGTTTGTGGGTTTCAGTGTTCACCTTTTACTGCCCCCCGGCTGTTGTCTCCTATAGGCCTGTGTATGGACCTGATAGACAGCCTATTAGGAACGCGTCACATGCTTTTCGTTGACAAATGGTTGGTTCTGGTTTGATGCAGATTTGGGTTGGGTCATCTATAAATAATGTTCAGGGTGTTAAATAAGGTGATGTTGATAGTGAATATGCACTTACGAACTCATAAAGACGCAGTGCTACTTCTGTGACAGTTCCCTAATAATTTTTTTCCTCTATTTAATATTTCTGAAACGATTTATCACTATTTATTATTATATTATCCTCTGTATTTTGTATTTTTCACTATAAATCATGTATTTTCCTATATTTAATTTACTGATCATGACGTTCATTACAGTGCAGATTAAATTCAATGGTTATTAGATCAGAAACAGAAAAAAAACGAAGAAAATTTGACTTTTTCCGCAAAGATATCAATAACTGAATGTAAAATCAAGTGTGTCCATCTACTGTCAATGATCAAATTCCATGGGTTTTACTGGTGAAATAAAGTTGTAGAAGAAGACGATGTTTCCACATTCACTACAGAACGTCCAAATGGGTCGTAACTGATGACCATGAAAAGATGATAAACTGTATTTTCCACTAATTATTTACATGTATTGATAGGATTATTGGATCAACAGGTGTTAAACATTTTAGTTCAGTATGGTTTTGGTCACCAGTGGATGTTTGGGTCTTTATGGGTTAAATAGCTCTGGGCAAACGTGGAAAGTAAGGCGTATTTTTCAGATTTCTATTCTGACTAAATACTAACATTTGAGACACTTGTGTTGATATGTTGAGACAGGAGCTAGAATTGAAAAAGAAAAAAAAAAAAAAAAAAATCAGCAAACCCCACACCGCCCAGACTTTACAGTAAACACACACTCTCTTCTAAAACAGTCCTGATATGAATGACGGATATCACCTGCTATCATATTATGGTGAGCCTTTCAGGATAATATGCGCTGTCATTTATACCTCTAGTGTGTGTGCGTGTGTGTGTGCGTGCGTGTGCGTGCGTGCGTGCGTGCGCCCCCCATCCCCTCTCTGCAGCAGGTGTTCGTTTAGTGTGTCAGAATCGGCGGAGGCGAACATCTTCCAAAGTTAATATTGTGTTTTCGGAGATGATGGGGAGTTCACTGTCCTGGCTTTATTTACACATTCTAAATTAATTAAGGGAAGGATTCCTCTGTCTGTTGCAAAAACACAGAGGCTGGAGGGAGACTGGGAGCAGAGCGAGGGGAGGCTGTGATTTATAGCGGCGGTGCAGCTGGGGCCGCGGCGCGCCCCCGTCTATCCTCCATATCCATGTCCTATCCTATCTTCTGCCCTCTATCCTCTATCCTATCTCCTATCCTGTCATCTCCTATCCTATCTCCTCCATCCTCTATCCTACCATCTATCCTCTCCTTTCCTCTCCTAGGCCGCAGAGACACAAACCGGTCCAACATTCCTCCATGGGGGTGAGAAGAAGAAGGCGGCTCGTATGCCACGGCGCGCACACATCCACACAGAGAAGGGCGGGTGGGTGGGTGGTAAAATATGACTAGTGCTATTTGATTCATAAAAAAGTAAAATGAGTGAGCAAGACGCCAGCAAAAGCATCCTCTCTGAAAGACCCCTGAAAGTGAAGTGTGCCCAGGTTTCCCTTAGTCTGGAACCACAATGAGGCGTTTACGGACAACTGTATTTTAGTGTAAGGAGGAGAAGGCCTAATCTACAGTGGATGTAAAGAGGAGGCGTTCGTTGTCATTGATGGGAGAGTTTGTGTTTGGGAACAAGCTTTTGTTGTTCAACAATGCATGGCTGAAAACCAAAGAAACATTATATTATATTATATTATATTATATTATATTATATTATATTATATTATATTGCATCTATACTTTATACTTTAATATGGAAAGGTAATATGGACAATTAGGGATTTTCCCTTTAATAATAGTTTTTTTTTGTTTGTTTTATTTTGTTTTGTTTTGTTTTGTTTTTTCTCATTTGTATAGTGTGACCTTGAAGAACGCCAGCCTGCATCTCTGTCCACTATTTCTTAAACACTGAAAACGACACACACACACACACACACACACACACACACACACACACACACACACACACACACACACAGGTTTCCTCGTCAGCACACATTCTGTCCTTGCGTCCTTGAAGACGCACCGCGACTTGCATCGATCAGAGGCGTAACATTATTGGCAAGGCAGTGAAAAAAGGTTTAACAAAACGATTCCATTTAATCCCTGCTGCCACGCTTTATTTAAGGCAATAATAGCAATAATAATAATATCGATGATAATAATAAAACTGATGATAATTTAAAAAAAAAACAAAAAAAAAACCAACCAAAACATCAGACTCCAGATCACATAAAGTCACTTATGTCTGTCTAAAGCGGCTAAAACTATAAAAGGAGAACATATTTGTTGTGAAGGGGGGGGGGGGGGGGGATAAATCTTCATTTATGTTGTCATCTTGGTCTATAAATACATTTTAGAGACATACGGGGTTTAGGGATGATTACGCCCAAACGGGACACATGGAAGCGTTTATAAATAAAAAAAAAAAAAAAAAAAAAAAAAAAAGGGAATTGCCTTTAAAATGTATCGCTGTGCTTTTGGTGTGTGTTGAGTCATTTGGCTGTCACTTCACATACCCTGGCTACCACTCAGTTCTTCTTTAGTTGGAGAACATGTCACGAAAAATACAACGAACGTCTTGGTTCCTATAAATAAAGACACACACTCTGTCGTGGTGCTGGAGCTGTGGGTGGTCCTCGGGTGACAGCAGCACGGAAAAGGCCCCACTCTATTAATGTGTCAATATAATCATGATCATCCATTTGGACGTGGAATTAAAATTAAAGGGTGATAAAAACGTTCCCCTCGGGATGTCAAATGTTCCAAGTGTTTGTGGTGATTTGAGGATGAGCAAGTTCTGGTCAAAGGCCTGTAATCTCACTACAGAGATGGACAGTGATGGCGCACATTTCAGATCCCCCCCAGAAATGTCTCAAATCACCCTTTTTTTTTTTTTTTTTTCTAAACTCGACGGCTCCATCCACGGCTGAACCCGCTGTCTTTACGCACGTGTGCCTGCGCCTTCTGTTTTGCGTCTTGTGATTTTTACTGGCTTTTATTAGTTTTCGTTCCTGTCGTTACTTAAATGGGCTTCTAACCACCTCTGCAAACGCTTCATGTGGATTTTAATGGACTGATGCGGTGCGTAATGACTCCCTGTGCAGAGAAAACTTCAATAGTCTGCTAAGTGTATTTTTTTCCGCCTCATTGCAATTGATATCCTGCGTAATTTGTTCTTGTTCAGAGATTACGCAGGATTTCAATTAACATCACTGATATGACGCTTTAAACGCCTCTAATGAACATCAATTTTATGATATTTATCAGCTGTCCGATTTCCACTGACAAAGAGACACGGGAGGGACAAAAAAAAAGACATAAAGACCTGGTTTCAATAAAGGAAGTAGTCATGTGTTGGTTTTCGTTTCAAAGACATTCAGTGAGCTGTGCTGAGGGAAACAGAGGAGTCAGCCCTCCCACCCTTCATCCTTAATAATCATCTGTCAAAACACCCACAAACTAATTTAACCATTTGCACACAGATCTGGTAAATAAAGGAGGCTTTGCACCCCCCTTCTGTCTGGAAACATGTGCTCGAACAGTTCTGAAAAAAAGACCAATGGGTCCTGTTTTCTGAAGCCGGACGAGTCCCACTGCTTCTTTTTAAACGTATCCCGAGACAACACAGATGACATGAAAGCGGACCAAAAACCGAGGGCCTTTTGAGAAGATTGCTTTTCAGGGTCTAAAATGTGTGTGTGTGGCGGCTGGGAATCACAGGGGACCGCTCACTGCGCTGCACATTCAGGTCTCCTGGTGCCAGGGGTCCGGACTGACAACATCAACAAACGAGCAAAAAGCCGCATTATGGTGGATTAGGAGCCTGATGAAAAATGCTGCTACAAATTAGTAACGAAAGCCCCAAAAGACCGTGGGTATATCCTTGTTCACTTTCAATTACAGACCTCAGAGGCCCGCGCGTCCCCCCATTCATTTTTGGGGCCTTTGTAACTTACTAGAAAACGGTTCTTTACAAGCGACCAAGAGCCACACAAGAGGCATATACTTGCCCACTGTTGCGTGATATTCATGACTGTTATATACATAGAATCGTGTTTGAAATATTCACACCGGATTTCTCACACGAAAAAGATTCTTAATTTACTGCTTGGATGTGTAGATTTACCCTGTAGCTGCTTATTATAGTAATAAAAACTGCAACAGGATTTAATATTATCATTTAGGCTTCATTTGTAAATAGACAATCCTGAACTCTTAGAGCATTTCTTCCAATAAAAGTGCTTCTTCTTATTTGAATTCTTTAAAATCAATCCATTCAGCTCAACAGCAGCTGTTAAACCTAATTTATTTCTTTTTTTTTAATATTAGCTTTCAATGAAATAAATAAATTAACGATTTTTTTTTCTTAATTCACAAACATTTATTATTCTTGCCATTACAACAAAAAATGACCTATAAACATTTAGGTGTCTCTGTCTATTGGCAACACATGACATACTGAATGTTTTCACAGATTAAATTGTGAAATAGATAAGAAACGAACAACAATTAATTAAAAGGTTGAGAGAGGTAATGCGCTCTTTTATACCAAAAAAAAAAAGAAGAAAACCCACATAACCTACGTACGTGTCCACCGACAACATGAAATGATATTGTCACAAATTCACCGAGAAGAGGAGATTATTTAAGGGGGTATAGTGGGAAATTGTTATTTTTGTGTCAGGAACCCCTTTTTTTTCTCCATGTGCTTTTTAAGTAAAACCTGAGTTTGCCGTCTCTGTCAGCCTATGTCAACAACAACAACAACAGTGCCATTTTCCCACGACGCACAACATAAAAACAATATAAATCATAATAAAATTCTCAGTTATATATTTTTTTTTTAAAAATCGGAAATCATCCCCTTATCCACGGATGACACCTTTAACTTATTTTTAAAATAACAGGATCTTTTTCATTTCCCCCTCACTTAGTCAAAATGAAGGCCACATGCCAGATCGTAGGCCAGCATTACTTAAAAAAAAAAAAAAAAAAAAAAAAAAAAGATCCTTCCTCCTAGTTTTGCTGTCATTTCTCTCTCTCTCCCTCTCTCTTTCTCTATTATACAGATATTTACAAAAACATAAATAACTCTTTCCCTCCCCTTTTACATTGTTATGAAACTGGGAGAAACAGAAACTTTTATTTCACTAAGAATGTTCATCCTACCTTCACATAGGACGACGCAACAATTGGCTTTATAATAAAAAGATTTTCAGCGACCAACCTCGCCGTTTGTTTTAAAAAGGACAAGTGTTCATGTTGGGGGTTTTGCTGGTAAAAGTCTGACCCTGTGGCCCGGGTTGTAATATGCTGTCCTGTGTCAGGTTCAAATGGTTGGAAGCTGAGGCCAAGGCTGGGGTCAGCATGGCCAGGATCTGAGCCTGGCTGCTGGGCTGTGCGCTGTAGGAAGAGGCGGTGGAGTTGGCCGCACCGATGATATTGTCAATGGAGAAGGAAGGCCGACTCGAGGTGCTGGTGTCTGTCTTGAGAGGAGGCAGAGACGGGCTTAGTTGGGGGTAAAAGGGCTTTCGTAAATCGGCGCCCAAAAGGGAGGGCAGGGGATGCGGCGCAGGGAATATGGAGGCTGAGGAGGGCAAGGTGCAGGGCGCGTTAGGGAACGGGAACGCACCACCTGTGTGATGTGGGTGGTACGGGTTGTGGGCTGCGTGGAAGTTCTGCAGCTGAAGTCCATAGTTGTATCCATACGGGCCATATCCAAACCCTGGGAGAAACCCCCCGGAGTCCCTGAGGATTTCATTACTTTGGTGCCTCTTGAAGCGCTTCCTCCTGCGCAAGAAGCTCCCATTGTCAAACATGTCTGCGGAGTCCGGGTCCAGGGTCCAGTAGTTGCCCTTACCGGGGTTGCCAGGTTCCCGTGGGATTTTCACGAAGCAGTCGTTTAGGGAGAGGTTATGGCGAATAGAGTTTTGCCAGGCGGGGAATTTCTCCCTGTAGTATGGGAATCTGTTACTGATGAACTCGCAGATCTCACTCAGAGTCAGCCTTTTCTTGGGGCTCTGCAGAATGGCCATGGTGATCAGGGCTATGTACGAGTACGGGGGCTTGACAAGTGCGCTTTTTCTGCTTTTGTCCCCGATCACGGTCCCGGAGTCTGCGCTGGACCCCATCTGGTCTGACGGACAGTCGGAGCTGCTGAGCCCGGGAGAGGAAACCCTGTCGGCCGCGTTCTGGGAGTAATTATCGTCCGAGTCATTGTCCAAGTTGAATTCGTGGTGAATGTACTTTCCGTCTTTTCCAACGGATATGTCACCCCCAACCACATCGATGTCCACATCTTCGGACAATGCAGAGCTGTCGGACATATCCGTCCCTAAAGTCATCCTTGGAGACGCCGCTTCTTCTCCCCCTCTCTCCCAGATTTCCTCCTCCTCTGGTCCGGTGAGCTGCTACTGAGCGAGAGCCTTACCTCCCCCTCCTCCCTCTTGAAACCCACACCAGACTTTTGCTGCAGCTTTATCTCCAACTACTGAATGCACACATGGCAAGAATACAATCAAATCATAAAGAACTCTTTGACCTGTGGATCTGGAGACTCTTGGTGATGTGAGGCTGGTGAAGCAGGACAGCGCGACGTTCTCATCAAGAAAAACAACTTCAGATTTGCAGCGGAAAAAACAAAGTCACGGATCTTGAGTCTTGCACCGAAATGGGCTTGTGTTGTCTCTCAGTGCAGTGTGTTCTCCCTCTAAACAGCTTCTGCTCAAGGTCATTGACAAGTCTAGTTCTGCATATCCAAAAGAGCTGTCCAAAATATCTTTTACGCACGGGATTGGGTAGGTTTCCAGCCAGACTGTCACACTATCTACCTTAGCGCTCGAAAGGTATTTATAGGACCACGCTGATCACGTGGTCCTTGAGTCACAGTTACCAGGAACTGAACGAAATTACCCCTGCACGAATGACATTTCAGTGGGTCTGGGTTTTAATCGTTTAAATCTTAATCGTTTCTCAATTAAAGAAAATTAAAAAAAAAAAAAAAAATGGCATGGAGAGCACAACTGTTCAGATGACCTGGAAAAAGACAGTCAGTCTGGGCTTTTCTTGACACAATGAAACAGAGGTGTTCTTTAATTTAATTTACATTCCTTAAATTATACTTTATGTGTATATATTAACTTTTTAATGAAATACTTAATGTGGTCGATTATGGCGCACGAACAGAGTAAGTACAAACATGCAAACCCAAGAATTCCATAGTGTTATGATTATATTTTCATATATAATCACATCATTTATGCAGTGATTTATTTTTTCCCCCATAAGTTTCATTTATTAATTTATTTTTTTACAGGTTCAAGATGAGGGACTTTTATGATGCTGTGTATTAACATAATTTTTAGTGTGATTTATTAATGAAAATTATAAGCACAATAAAGTCTGTGCAGTTGTAACAGGTTGTGAAACCAAAATCTATTCGTTTTATTGCGTGATCAGCGCCTGAATTTCTGAAAAACGAACATAAATAAAATGACTGTGACTGTAATAATAATAATAATAATAATAATAATAATAATAATAATAATAATAATAATAATAAATACCGTGAATCGCACCTCATCATTTTTATTTGGAGTTTAATTTTCTTGTCTAATTGGTGCATGTTATTATTTTTGCATATTGATTTATGTACATTTTGCTTTGCTTTTTATTCACTTTTTTGTTCCATTGGTGAAGGTACTGAATGTTAAAACGGAATTGTCATGATTTGTTTGTTTGTTTTTGTTTTTTCTTCTTCTGTGTTATAAAACGGTTCATTTAGTAGTCCTATAATAAGATCCCCCTCTTCAAAAGGTTCTTTTTTGGCCAGTAGCCTAATTCCTTCTGATCTATTCTCATTGAACTCTCTCTCTCTCTTTTTTTTTTTTTTTCCTTTTTGTCTTTGCCTTGTCAAGAAGTCACTACATTATCCATTTTCTCCTTTTTCTGTATTATTCACCAGGGTCAATGGGGTTTGTGGTTCAGCTGTAACCTGCTGTAATTCGTGTCGGTGAAAGGGCAGGAGATGACAATGCGTAAATGTGCGCAGGGGGATTTCGAGGAGACCGACACACTTTCTGATGCTGCAGAAAATCTCACAGCCATCTCCATGTTCATTCTCATACAGGTGGATGTGTTTTGTCTCATAGTTTCTTCTCAGGGACCAGGACAGATGTCACGGCCGCAGTGTTTTCAGTCTTGGATTTCCGTGTCCTGCCCTTTAGACATCAAGTTCATGTCAAGCATGCCACCCAAAAACACAACAGCAGCAGCAGAGGGAAGCCGTGGCGGATCCACGGGTGTCATCTGGTCTGACCTGTCTGTCACGACTCTTTTAAAACCTCTGAAATAGACGCAGTGAGACGCGACTGACAGCTGCGATTTACGTCCCTGAAGCTCTCACATGTCATTCCAGTACAGATGGAGATTTGTGACAAGCTTTTGGTTGTTGGAGGTGAAAACATCGTCTTTATTATTTTTATTTTTATTTTATTTTTTATTTAGTGCCTCGCTTATGCTCTGTCAAATTACTTGTGCACAAATAAGAAAAAATGTTTATGCCTTAAATACAAATGAAGCCATTTTAACATTTTTTCTGTAGATTATAGGCTACTGTGCTATAGTCTAATATTAGTCTAAATTACTCATATAAACATCTGTTCATATATCATATTATTCACAAAAATTCGACTTGTGATAATTTTATTAACAGATTTAGATTAATACCTGTGTACGCGGTTTAATTTTATTCCAACAAATGGCTGAAAGTACCTAATTTTAATACATTTAAAATTATATCATCTAACGAATTGATTGTGTGTCAGATATTTCATGGTTGTAAAGTTTCCAGATGATCTCCAGACTAGGTTTTGGTTAATAACCGGTCATTTGCCCGGATGGTGAGTGTTCCAAATGCTGACATTTCTGATCTTAAAGCGCCACCTGCTGTTTCAAAACAGAAAGAAACGGCGTTGGTGAAGACTGATAATAAATTATACTGGGCTATCTGTCCTTAATTCACATTAGATCAGGTATGGTTGGAGCATGAGATTAGTTGTAAAAATCTGGAATAAAATAGGAGTCATATGACGAAAAAAAATATGTGCAATTTCCAAATTTCTAACCTTAAAATCCACCCATGACTGTCCTAATGTCTGTGAAGGATCAGGATGAGTGTGACACAACCATCCCCAGACATACAACTAAGAACAAATTGTAATTACATTTTCTTTCTTTTTTTTTTTTTTTTATTTGTGCTCATTAATCAACAGTAATGAACCAAATTCTAATTTTCATTTGCTGACACTGGCCTGATGTTAAAATGCAGTTTAAAAACAGAACCAGTCTGGAAAAGAAAGAAAATATCACATACAAATCAAATACAAATCATCAACAAAACAATGGGAAATATGTGGAAATGCAATAAAATACAGTACAGCGCAAATGGCTCCAATGCAAGCTAGGATTTATACATATATAACAATTCTAGTAATTTATATATAAACAAACAGCTTGAGCTGATGAGTAAAACAGTGTTTCCATTCTGTGGGTGCTCTTTTCTACATGCTTACACAATACTTATGAATGAATGAATGAATGAATGAATGAATGAATGAATGAATGAATGAATGAAATCTTTATTTCAAACATGTAGACAGTAAAATCAAAACAAAAATCAACCAACAAAAATTTAAGTACTGGTACATAAATGACTGATAAGCAAGCAAACAACAAAATAAATAAATAAAAATAATAATGATAATAATTAAACAAATGAAATGAAATTATACATGCTTGAAAAGGAGTAGGAAGAAGTAAAAACTTATGTACTCCTACCCCCACCCTCATACTTATACATTCTGAAACTGTATTTTATTAGACCTGCACATTCTTTACACTGGCAATATGGGAGGAAATGCAAATTAAATCTAAAATTTATTTTCAATGTTATCAATAATGTATAATTTTGATTGTTTTCTGGTCAACTGAACACAAGATTTGACATAAAACACTCTTAAATAACTGTAACTATGCCATACAACTGAAGAAACACATTCACACATAATATATCATAAGAATCAAACAGGTTACATTTTTAATATATGCTGAGTAATAAAGGTCTCAGTCTCAGTTTTGTTATTTTAGACATTTTTCACAATTTTTAGAAAGTTTAACCTTATCTAATTGAGTTAATTCAATATATTCCCCAGCCCTATCTGCTAGAGTCTTGGACCGAACCATCAAATAAAATCCCATATTGAAATCAGAAAATATGATTCAATATGAAACATGAATAAAGCATCATGGTGCTACAGAGATGGAGACAAATCAGACATGAGGACACATGTTTGTCCTGTGCAGACTTCAGCAAAACCCACATCATTATTTTTTATATTTTTTCAGTACAAATGAAATGCAAAAATGACCATTCCCACTAAAACTGTGACCACCACATGGTGTGGCTTGTGTTTTGACTTGTTTTCTCTAAGTGTTAAAGATAATCCCAGCACCTTTTATAACTTATCACAGCCGTGGAGAAGGATGGAACAAAGATCACATAGCCAATCAACATCTCACAAAGTCTCTGATATTCTTGCAGGAGTTCTAATTTTCCATTTGATTGGACAAAATGAGGTTGTTTGTAAGTTTAGAGCTCTCTGAGATCTCAAAAAGACATTATAAGTGCTAAAGCTAAAGGGGATCCAACCATGCCAGTCCTCCCCATTCATTAATTAAAACTAAAAAAAAGGAGGTAATGCCAAAACTATCATGTCCAAACAGTTAACTTAAGGTGACTATGAGGGCACCTTAACCTTATAAGGTTTTATTGAATTATCACATAACTTATAGGACACATGAATTCTCCTGACCCGTCTCTGTTTGATCTTCAGACTCGTAGTGAGACCATTGTCAGCACATACCAGTACCTGGTCCAAATCTGGAATCTGGACTATAGTACTGCTTTCTACCACATGTAAACAGAGCAGAGCAGGCTGCACTGCTTCAAAATGTACAAATTAATCATGATAATCTTAACCCTTTACAGGGCACTCATAGAAATACTCTGAAATTCAAAATTTCAACCTCAGTGTGTGATTGGAGGACGTAACAAGACTTTCTTATATTTGTGAAATTTTAATTTTTATGTAGAAAATTAAGGTTATTGAAGTTGCCACATTTGTTTCCTTACCCATTAGTGGCAAAAATAAATAAATAAATGAAAAAAAAAAATCCTTTTAGTAAATGAAAAAATACAAGAAAAAAACATGCAAGGTAAAAGAAAGATGTATTTTAGAACATTAGAGCATCACTTTTAGAACATTCCAACAACATAAGTGTTAATCCAGACCCCTGTCCACATCCACACTATCCCTTTGAACATCATTCCTTACATTAGTACCATTACTTCATGGTACCTAACACAGCAGGTCCGCTCACTGTTCATGCAGAGGTGGACCTTACAGACCCTGTAGACGACATTGGATCTGAGATTGTTGACCCTGTCCTCACTGGAACTGGTGCTGTCACTGTCTTGTAATGTACGATGAAATTACCAAAAATAGTCATTTACCCGGTAAAGGGTTAAACATAAAAATTGAGGTGTGTGTGTGTTAGACATCATGCTTAATATTCATAAGATCGATCCAAAACCAACACAAAGGCAGCTGTTTGTTCTACTGTAACTGTAGAGTGTGTTTTACATTCACCCCAAATGCCCAAATGAGCTGAGGTTCAGCTAAATGTACGATATGACATTTGAGGCTTCATTCATAAATAATGGAGCTTCAACAAACCCATTCAAGATTGGGTGTCACACTTCAATTTGGCACAGTGTTTGGATTCTTTGTTCCACACCCAACACACTTGGACAATTTACCAACTTGTACATTTTGAAAGGAACATATGACGTGAAGTTGATTAAACTCAGGTTTATATCCTAGT
This sequence comes from Sphaeramia orbicularis, assembly GCF_902148855.1. NCBI lineage: Eukaryota > Metazoa > Chordata > Actinopteri > Kurtiformes > Apogonidae > Sphaeramia > Sphaeramia orbicularis. The sequence continues at coordinate 44,272,193 of NC_043960.1, read as the reverse complement.
ATATCATGATTTTTAGTTCCCAGAAAATCTGCAAAAACAAATGTACATGTGTATGATTTTAAAAGAAAATGTAATATAATAAATAACACTCGTCTACAAGTAAAATACTTTCTGAATAATAGTAGTGAAATTTTACCACGTGTGAGTCACTGTTAAAGAAAAATCAAGTCAACAATGCTGGTTGGCTGAAGTTTCCAAGATACAGTCTTGGGTCAAAATGTGAAATTCAAGAATTAATGAGAGAATGGGTTTAACTCCAAAGGAATATTTGTCTCAGAGCTACCAGATCTACTTCAAATACTGTCTGCACATGACACATTCACCTTACAGGTTCCATCTAGTGGACCATTTATAAATGTATTGTATAAATGTACATAAACCAGTATATGTGGAATAACATTTTATCATATACCTTCAGCAAACCAGCACTTTCGTCATTTGTTTTCCAATTAATCTTATTAAAATATGTAATATTTAGCACATTTAATCTCTGAGGCAGATAATTTCTAAAATAAATAAAAAAAATAAATAAATTGTTGACCAATGCAATGGAACCATTTCAAGTACATCTATTTAATATAATATTACATTTAATTACTTACCAATTCATTTCGTAACAAATGTTTTTAACTGTACAATGATGCAAAAAAGAATAAATAAATAAATAAATAAATAAATAAATAAATAAATAAATAAAGCACAAAAAGACAAAAAAGAAAAAGATCATCAATTTGATAAGAAGTTTCATTTGGTCAATTTTTTTTCTTTTTTTGGGGGGGAATAATTTGATTTTGACCAATTTCTGTTGATTTTGTTGAACATTTTTGTTGAATTTCGTAGATTCAGCTCTTATGTTTTAATTTTAAATTTTTTTAAAAAATTTTAATTATTATTCAATTTCCTTCTTCTCTTGTGTCACCAAAATACAACCAAGACAAACCTGATGGATGCAACATAATCTTTTATGGCTCATCATTTTTGCTTTGCTTTGGACTCAAACTGGACAAAAAACAGCTTTTGCTGCCATCTAGTGGATTAAACCATCCATTGCTTCAGGTAATGTCACTAAAAAGTCGGACAGGAGTCATGAGACTGTGGTTGAATACAGTGGAAAGGCTTCTTATTTTTACCTTTAAAGCGAAACCATTATAAACACAGCACATAGAACTGTGTTCCTGGTCAGATGGAGTTACTAAGAGGCACACATTTAACCCATAAAGACCCAAAACTCCACTGGTGACCAAAAGCATCTGCTAATCTAAACTGTTTTATTCCTGTTGATCCACTAATCCTATCAATGCATGTAAATAATTGATGCAAAATGCAGTTTGTCATTTTTTCATGGTCATCAGATATGACCCATTTAGATGTTCAGAGGCTCCATAGTTACCATAGCTACAGCATTGATTCACCAGTAAAACCCATGGAGTTAGATCAATGACAGTGGACGGACAAACTTGGTTTATGTTCAGTTAATGATATATTTTGTTGAAAAAGTCCCTTTTTCTTCAGTTTTCTCCATTTCTGATTTTATAACAATCAACTTTAATCTGAGCTTTTATGAACATCTACATGAGTGAATTAAATATGGGAAAATACCTGATTTACACGGGGAAAAAAATGCAAAATACCGAGGATAATATTATAATAAGTGGTGATAAATCTCTTATGAATAGTTAAATAAAGAGAAAAGTTCATTTGGGAATTTCCACAAAAGTACCACTGGAGGTTTATGGGTTAATGCATGTGGAGGCTGTACTCTGTTATACAAGACTTTCACTGTGTTTTTACAGTCACTGAAGAACTGGCAGCTGATTCATCTGCAAAGTATCCACTTTTCATATGCTTTATGTTTGAAATTACCACTGGAAATAAATGCACATTTCTTTACTATATTATTTTAAATTTACTGCTTGATATTGGTCAAATCAATTATAATTGCAGAAAACTGAGAGACAAAGTCCGGGACATTAATCCATTTCCTTCATCCACTGTTTATTTGACTGTTGTTTGTTTTTATATCCAAATAATTCCGTAAAGCCCTGTGAGGCAACCTTGTTGTGATATAGGGCTCTACAAATAAAACTGAATTGAACTGAATTGAACTGAACTGAACTGAACTGAATTGAATTGAACTGAATTGAACTGAACTGAAATGAAATGAACTGAAATGAGAGTCACCATATCGGTTTCTTCTGCCTGATAGGAGCTCCTTTGTACAGACAGATAATTTTACTCATCCCAAATTCACTTCTGGTCCACTGAAGCAGGTACCCAAGAATAAATACAGTAAGATACTGTTGCATTTACCACACACATGCAGCCATCCCTGGTTTAACCTATAGCCCTATATAACCACCTAGAACCCAGTCAAACATGTGGCCCCCAGGCCAAAACTGGCCCGCCAAAGGGTCCAATCTGGCTTTGTGACCAATATGATCTGAAGTGCATCAGACCAGTCAAATACTATCATAATAAACTGAAGACCCTGGTGCTAAAAGTACTGAAGTCACATTTTTGGACAATTCAAGTTGAGCATATAAACATGTTGTATTTGTTTCGCTAAGTCCACCCTAGAAATATTTTTAACACACTTTTTTGTGACTCCAGTACTTTTAGCACCAGGGTCTTCAACTATAAATAACCCAACAATTTTTAGTTTTAGTGTAAAAAAGTAAAATTACATGAAAATATTTACATTTACAACCTATCCTTTCATTAAAAAAATGTGACCTGAACAAATATGAACAATCTGAAATGTCTTAAGAGAAGTAAGCGTAATTTTAATTATATTCTGCCTGTTGCTAAGTCTTTGGTGTATTTGTCGATCCACTGTGAACTGTAAATTCTAATGCACATGTGTAAATGATAAACTGAGACAGAATATTTTTAGAATTGCAATTGTTTTTCTGAAGACATTTTAGGTTGTTCATATTATTCACATTTTTAAGGAAATGTTGTAGATGTACAGGGTGGGGAAGCAAAATTTACAGTATTTTGAGGCAGGGATTGAAAGACAGTGTATGACCAATTAGTTTATTGAAAGTCATGAGAATTTATTTGCCACAAGAAAAATTACATAATAGAAAATGTTTTTATTCTATGTGTCCTCCTTCTTTCTCAATAACTGCCTTCACACGCTTCCTGAAACTTGTGCAAGTGTTCCTCAAATATTCGGGTGACAACTTCTCCCATTCTTCTTTAATAGTATCTTCCAGACTTTGTCGTAATAGTTTTGCTCATAGTCATTCTCTTCTTTCCATTATAAACAGTCTTTATGGACACTCCAACTATTTTTGAAATCTCCTTTGGTGTGACGAGTGCATTCAGCAAATCACACACTCTTTGACATTTGCTTTCCTGATTACTCATATGGGCAAAAGTTTGTGAAAAGGTATGGATAATAGTGTTAGGTATGATTATGACATCAATATATGTTTGGTTTCAAAACAATTGACGTAGTGCCTGCTGAGAAAAAACAACTAAATGTTCATTGTAAATTTTGCTTCCCCACCCTGTAAACATTTTCATAATTTAGTTGTACTTTTTTTACTGTTATTATTTCACTGGTCTGGCCCAGTTCAGATCATATTAATCTGAATGTAACCCCTGAACTAGAATGAGTTTGACACCCATGACTTAGAGTGTTCTGTCAAAGGTTCCACATAGAACCACCCTGGGCAGGTTGTACATAGAAGCCTTCTGTGTTCTACTGGTTCAGCCAGAAATCATTCTGGAGATTCTAGTCAGAATTTTTCCACCTTCCAAGGACGTGAACAAATGCAGAAGGATCGAACCAGAACTCTTTTAAAGGCCTGATGCAAACTTTAGCTTGGTTTTTTTAGGATTGTGATGAGCGTACATCCTTATCCCTTAATTTCTTTGTTCAGATACAACATGAAAATGTAAAAAAAAAAAAAAAAAAAACATAATTAAATAAAATGTTGTGCATAGTATGTACATAGTACTGAAACAAACAACCAAAAAAAAAGAAAAAAAAAAGTTCAGAACTAAATGTCTCCTGCAGGTAAAAGTCAGTATTCAGTGAGACCTCCATTCATATTTCTTGAATTGTCTTGCATCAACTGGATGTTTTCTTAACCTGTAAAGATCCAAACAGCCACTGTCTACCTAAATCATCTACTGATCTAAAACGCTTAATAACTTCTGATCCACTAATCCTTTCAAAATATGTAAATAATTGGTGTAAAATGGAGTTTGTCGTCTTTTCATGGTCATCAGATGTGGCAGATGTGGACGTTCAGAGGCTCCGTAGTTACCATGGAAATTACAGTCATCTTCTACAACATTGATTCACCACTAAAGCCCATGGAGTTGGATCAATGACAATGGATGGAGACACTTCACACTTCTTTTTATGTTCAGTCATTGATATCTTTGCTGAAAAAGTCACTTTTTCTTCAGTTTTCTCTGTTTTGATATAATAACCCTCGATTTTAATCTGAGATTTTATGAACATCTACATGATCAGTGAATTAAATACAGGAAAATACATGATTTTCGCTGAAAAAAAAACACAAAATGCAGAGGATAATATTATAATAAATGGTGATAAATCACTTAAGGAAGGTTAAATCTAGAGAAAAATTCATTTGGGAACTGCCATAAAAGTAGCACTGGGTCTTTATGGGTTAAATAGACTTATTAAATTATCCCAATCTTACAGTGTTTTTCTTTATACAGAGGCTGTTCTTTTGTTATTGTCTCGGTCCAGTCGATCACATATAGCTTCTATGATATTCTCTCTCCTTTTTTTTTTTTTTTTTTTTTTTTTTGACATGTATTTCTAGTTTTAATTATTTTTATGCATGTTCATTCAGTACAGAGACTGTAATAAACAAAGCAAATATTTCACAGTTTGTAGTTTTAAAACTTCACTTGTCAAATCATTGAAACACAATATGTAAAAATGAACAGTACAAAACATATAAAGTTTAACTCACTGTGGCACACGTAGATACAAGTAGGTTTTCTATTTTAGATCATACACTTTTCTCACACTGTTGTCCTCAGTGTGTGAATACAGCAGAATAATGATGACATTTCACTCTAAATTCATATCATAACATCACAGTGTAGGTACTTGCACCCTGGCATTGGACTATAGGCTAATTATTTTACTAGTATTAGTGGATATTTTTAATTTCTCTCACAGGAATATTTGGTTAAAACGTAATTTGATGTGATTGGCAGTAGGTCATCTCTGTTTTCTCTCATCAGTCTGAAACACTGAGCTCTTTCCTGAGATCTAGTTTTATCTTTTTTTTAATCTCAGGATTATAACACCAACATCTATAAATTTAACTTACTACTAATAATAATATTATATTTATGTGTACTAAATTATAATAACATGCCACTCCAGATAAAGTGTCACAGATTAATGTATAATTACTAACAAATTTATATAACATGTTGACATTTTGCTTTAAAATCTAAGGAAACAAAGTAGAATTTAGTCATATTTCGAACTCGTACTCGTCTTCTTCCGTTTATCCGGGTCCGGAATTTAGTCAGATTTCTTTTTTATAATTAACCATGAAAAAATAAAGATGTAGTCTGGGTACAGTTTTAATTGAATTTACAGTTGTCTGATTGTTCTGATAGATTCTATTAGATTCTCATGTTTAAATGACAATTTCTATGTCTAACATTACGAACCATTAGGAGTGTTTGTGCTGCGACTTTAATCGATTATGACTGAGTTCCACATTTTGATAATTCGTACGTTTTAATCTTTGTGCTTCAGTTGGTTGTGTTATGTTTTACATTAGACCACCATAATTCGTGTTTTAAATAAACACACATAAGCTACTATTCGGTTATGTAACTAATTAGACTTTATCTTAATTTATATCAATAAATATTAATTAACTAATTTAGAATATAATTCGAGGAGGTTCATTTTTAGAAAAAAAGATTCACTCGTGTTGTCGAGTGAATCTTTTTTTTAATGTACACATTTTAAGTGCGGAAAGAAAAATTAAAGCAACGATTTAAAAAAAATTATAATTTGAAAGAAAGAAAGAAAGAAAGAAAGAAAGAAAGAAAGAAAGAAAGAAAGAAAGAAAGAAAAGAGGCATCATTTATCTAAAAAATGTGTTTATTTTCAACGTATGGACTTCAACAATAACACACTTTTAATAAAATACGGTACACCAACAAACTATTTACATGGAAGATAACAGATTTATGACAAACAACTGTAAACTTAAAAAGAACCGTAAAATACAGAAAATAGGAACGAACTTTGGCAGAATAAAGGCATCAAGCTCTCTGAGATACAGTCATGGAATGTGTCAAACTAATCGGAATGGCTTCACACCTCTGGAACAGGAATGTTTTCTGATGATGAGGCTCGGTGATTTTAGATTTGTTTATTTATTTATTTACTTTTTCATCTGTCATATTGTCTGTAGGATTATGTTTTGTCAGCCCCAAAATTTGACTGGACACTGATTATGTAACAGGACCTGAAGCGGTCCCCTCTCAGGGGTAAATGCAGACTTGCTTCAGTCCAGTAGACTTGCTTCTGTGGTTCGTGCTGGTATTTTTGCAGATGCATGGCTCACATACTGGTATTTTTGCAGATGCATGGCTCACATACTGGTATTTTTGCAGATGCATGGCTCACATGTACCGCTCCAGTCCTGATGCAAAGTTGGCCTGTCTCATGTAGGAGTTGTTGTAGGAGTTCATGGGCCCGGACAGACCCAGCAGCTGCTCCGTGTGTTCTGCGCAGGAGCCGGGGCGCAGAGCCGGTAGAGACAGCCGGTTACCCGTGCAGTACACCTGAGAGCCCCCCGGGGAGAACCCGGACTGGGTCATGGTGGGCAGGTTCGGCGGAGAGGCCGAGGTGGAGTAGGGGTACCCGGCGGCCAGGTTGGAGGAGATGTTGCCGCTGTTTCTGCTCAGCATGTTGGCAGAAGGGTTGACAGTCTGGGTCTGGAAGCACCCGGATGGGTCTGGGCCGGTGGGGACCGAGCAGCTGGAGGTCATGGTACCCAGCTCTCCTCCTCCTCCTCCTCCTCCTCCTGCACCTCCTCCTGCTGCTCCACCTCCACCTCCCAGGCCCAGAGCTTGTGCGTTCAGGTCTCCTCCGGGTCCGCTCTGGACCACGGTCTGCTGGCTGATGATGTTGTCGATGCTGAACATGCGCGGTTGTCCCTGGCCGACCCCGGCGGATGTCTGGTAGTGATGCAGCATGGCCGGATGCGGGGATGCGGCGGTCAGCTGAGAGCCGTACCCGGACCCTATCCCCGCGTACAGGGTGTTAGGGTAGGAGGGTCTGCCCATGGGGGTCGGCGTAAAGGCGCTGGAGCTCTGCATGTACCCGGGATAGGTGCTCACATCAGTGCGCTTGAACCTTTTCCTTCTTCTCAAAAAGCTCCCGTTGTCAAACATGTCCTCGGCTGCGGGGTCCAAAGTCCAGTAGTTGCCTTTCCCGGGTCTGCCGGGCTCCCGGGGATCTTCACAAAGCAGTCATTGAGGGTGAGGTTGTGGCGGATGGAGTTCTGCCACTTCTTGGAGTTCTCCCGGTAGAAAGGAAAGCGCTCCATGATGAACTTATAAATCCCCCCCAGGGTCAGTTTTCTGTCCGGGGAGTTGGCGATGGCCATGGCGATGAGTGCGATGTAGCTGTACGGAGGCTTCCCCCTCTGGACGGGCCTCTTCCTCCGGCGGCTCCCGGTGGGCAGGTGCTCCTCCGTCTGGCCCAGAGCCGCCGCGTCCTCAGTGTTCGGACTGTTCCCCCGGGGTTCGGACTTGATCAGGATGTTACTGTCCTTGGACCTGGTCTGCAGCATCAGAGGCGGAGGAGGCAGCGGAGAGTCCAGGCTCACATTAGGAGACATGACAACAGGACTGGCCTCCGCAGGCGAGTGCTGGCTCTCCGCGGTCATGTTGCACATGCCAGAGAAGTAAGAATAATTTGCCAGATTCATAAAAGAAAAAGTTGATCGTCTTCTTCAGTCGAAATGATCAGCGAAGAAAAACTAGAAGCAGAAGGTGAGGTGCGCACTTTACCAGAGCAACAGAGCAGCTCATGTGGACACATGCAGCCCTGTCCTGTCCTGTCCTTGGGTTTGGGCTGGTGTGTGTGTGTGTGTGTGTGTGTATGTGTGTGTATGTGTGTGTGTGTGTGTCCGCTCAGGTGAGAGAGGCGGTCACAGCTTTATAAGGCAGGGCTCAAATGACGTCACTGGATCAACGATGACGGGGAAGGCTGGAGAACCAGTCCACATTACAGTCCACATTACAGTCCACATTAGAGTCCACATTAGAGTCCACATTACAGTCCACATTATAGAGTCCACATTAGAGTCCACAATACAGAGTCCACATTAGAGTCTACAATACAGAGTCCACATTAGAGTCCACATTAGAGTCCACATTAGAGTTCACATTACAGAGTCCACATTACAGAGTCCATATTAGAGTCCACATTAGAGTCCACATTACATAACAGAACGTTTTCATTTGTGATGTTCTGTTATTTTATGTTCCGAGTGTTTCTTGTTTGTTTCCTGGGGCCCAGACTATGGAATGCATTGCCACTGTCATTCCACACTTTAAAATCTCTTGAGTCTTTTTTAAAAAAAAAAAAAACAAAACGTGGATGGAGACACTGGGTTTATTTTCAGTTATTGTAAATGGTATAAAATGATATATTGTACTGAAAAATTCACTTTTTCTTCAGTTTTCTTTGTTTCTGATATAATAACCCTGAACTGTAATCTAAACTTTTATGGATCAGTCCAATAAATATGGGGAAATAAGCAATTTCACTTAAAAATTCAAAATACAGAGCACAATATTACAATAACAAATCACGGTAACAAATCATATGAGAAAGGTTAAAAATAGAGAAACATTCATTTGGGAATCACCACAAAAGTGGCAGAGAGTCTTTATAGGTTAACACTCAGTCACTTGAGTCCTGTTTTAACTGTGTTGTGTTTCAGCCGTGTATTAAACAGAGAAAATATTCCCCTTTAAATGACACCTTATGCCTATGTTTTGGCAGTCCGCATCCTCTGTTATAAGCATAACCATTAAAAAGATGTCGAAGCAGTCACTGAGACAGTGATTCAGTGATGACCTCTCCTGTTTGAGTATCTGTGTTTGGTTTTCTCTAGGCTTTTACTGGGTGCTGTGTGTCTACCCGGCACAGAAACAACACTCACACAGCTGATCAGTGCTGCACAGCCAATCTACCAATTGAAAAATAATAACAAACCACTGAAAACAAGCAATTGAGCTATCAAAGCTTTTGGTCAAGAAAAGTAAATATCCCCTTTATTTCATTTTCATTTTTGGAGAGTGATAATCAAACAGTCCCTCAGCCAGAGTGGACAAGTGTTATCTTATGGATTCTGAAGTAAAAACACCGTTCTGCAAACAACTGGTATGCAGAAAACACCCTTTAAACACATGCATGCGATAGTGGTCTCTAATTCATTATTTAACCAAATAAAGGACTGAATTACAAAGGGTAAGATACACAGAGAGGTCACCTGCTGCCATCACTTTAACAGCATGGGGATAATGACAGTCTGTTGTGAATGCTACATTATCAAACATTACACGAGAAACTATGAGAGATGACAAATTAGAAGAAACACACAACAGGGTACAAAAGCAGCCAAATATAAGTATCATTCAAGTATTTCTTTTTTGGAAAACACCTCACTGCATCTGCTCACGTCTTATTTTTTATCAGTCATTTGCTTTTATTCTTGTATATGCACAAATTGTGCACAAATATAGGAAAGTGACTCAGAATACTGAAAAAAAGGAACAAAAAGACAGATGACACCGAGGACAACATCATTAATCTTCTTTGGGTCTGAAGACATTAAAGTGCTGATAATAATCAGATTTGCTCACTGTTCTATCCTATGTCCCTGTCACCTTTGCATTACCAACAAAGTAGCTGGCGCTCACACTCACTCCCCACCCACCCCGTAGATGACTGGACCCCCTCCCCTCCCCACACCACCCCATCCCACACCACCCCACCTCACCCCGGCCGCAGCTCAGACAACACTAAGCTCAACCAGCTACTCACAGCCAGTGTCTAACAGCTTCAGACAGGCGTGGGAGCGGGGCTGTATCCAAGCAGGATCTGCCCCCAGTGCTGCCAGGTCAGGCAGGACAAACAGGGGCTCAGGCCAGGAAACGGGCCCTCTGCCTCGGGGCCTGCGGCCTCTTGCTAATCCTCTCCCCTCCCCAAACCAGCCCACCAGAGCCTCTACCTCTCTGCACCTCAATGCCTCCCCGATACATTTATATGAAGTGAACAGTATGTACCATTCCAGTCACATATGGACCCAATAACTTTACTTCACAACTCCATGTTTCAGACTGAACATGAGGTTTTTTGTTGTGTTTTTTTTTTGCACGTAATACAAACTTTAGCTCAGATTTACCTCAAATGAGACTTTAACCCATAAAGACCCAAACAGCCACCAAAACCATCTACTGATCTAAAATGTTTAATACCTGTTGATCCACTAATCCTATCAATACATGTAAATAATTGGTGTAAAATAGTTTGTCATCTTTTCATGGTCATCAGATATGACTCATTTAGACATTCAGAGGCTCTGTAATGAACGTGGAAACACCGTCATCTTCAACAACATTAAGTCACCAGTAAAGCCCATGAAGTTTGATGAATTACAGTGGATAGAGACACTTCACATTCAGTTACTGATATAAGTCTATTTTTCTTCAGTTTTCTCAGTTTCTGATGCAATAACCTTTGAACTTACTCTAAGCTTTAATGAACATCTGCATCTGATCAGCACAATAAATATAGGAAAATACATGATTTTAATTGAAAAAAAAGCAAGATACAGAGGATAATATTATAATAAATGATGATAAATCACTTTAGAAAGGTGAAAAAGAGAAAAAATTATTTGGGAACAGTCATAAAAGTAGCACTGGGTCTCTATGGGTTAATGCAGCCAACTTGAAGTTGTTCTAAGTCTATTATTCTGAGCAGAATACACATAGTTATGGACACCACACTTCAAGTTCTTCAAACATCATGCATCAATTGTTGAAACATTCTCTACAGTGAGGGTTTCCTTAGCATTTTAGAATAGAATAGAATAGAATAGAATAGAATAGAATAGAATAGAATAGAATAGAATAGAATAGAATAGAATAGAATAGAATAGAGTATATCTTTATTGTCATTATTACAGGAATGATGAAAATCTGTTTTGCAGCTCTGTATCTATTTACCTGCAAACACTTGAAGTGCAAAAAAGACTGTATAAAAATATCACACAACAATACTGAGAAATATTGGCAATGTACAAAAAACTCCAGAGATAAAATGTTAAATTTACAAAGACAACTAAAATATTTCTAATTACTACTAAAAAAAAATACAAAACACTAACTCTTTACTACAGATAAGAAATATATACAACATATAAGGATATATACAGGTAATGAAAAGTAAAATTACAAACCAGGTACATGGGTGAGAATATTGCACTGAGGTAGAGTACATTGTCCATTAGACTGGGAGTGGTGGTTTTAATCTTGAAAAAAGAAATCTGGAGCATGACAGTACATCATGATTTTTCACTAACTCTTCATCATCAAACATTGAATGGTTGCACTTTGTTTCCCAACTTACCATGTCAGTCATCAATAATGCCAACAACTGTGACTAACCCTGACATAATAATGTTAGTTCCATAGTGATGCACTCAAATGCAGCAAGCACTGGGGTCAAAAGTCAAAACCAAAATGTAACTTGATCCGTGTGTGCCAGGTGATCCTAAACTTAACTTTAAGACATTTGTACACACTGGGGGCTTTTTTTTTTTTTTTTTAAATTTGCATTAAAAATATATACACGTGTTCATGTGTCATCACTTGTCATGTATTTCACTTTACCATTATGCTACCTTTCAAAAATAAGTCAAAATTTGAGTCACAACCATATACAGTAAATAATTAACAGGTGGAGAAACCATGATATCACCCAGTGGTGCTGTCCTTTGAAGTCAGTGGTTTGGCCGTCACCACGTTGGCTTTATAGGGCTAGAAGTGACCATATTTGGACAGATGGGACAAGGCTGTGGGAGGATGAGAGGTCAAAGCCATCTGTGAGGTACTATACATGGACAAAAAACTTCAAATTAGATCGACATTGTGTAGCAAAGCCATGTCTTTTTAGTGGAACCTATTAACTACAATTGTGGTTGAGCTGTGTTTGAGGGGGAAAAAAATGCATTTTATTTTAAAAAGCAGAAACTTTGAAAATGTGACTCAGCAGATGAGCAAGCTGTCTTACAGACCTGTTAATACAGCCTGTTACAGCAGACACGGAAGACCTCCATTTGATCTAGATCTGATTAAACACGGAACATTTTAAATATAGATCACCAGGTCAATTATTAAAGGTTCCAAATAAAATTAATGAGACCCAAATCAGTTCTGGAAAAAATTTACTGACTTGACATTTTTGGAGAAATGTAAGCCTTTTAATATAAGGTCTTTATGAAGGTAACCCCAAAAGCATCAGTGGTTTTATCACTTTAAAATACTTCCTATTTCATTTTGGAGCTGAGGCAGCCCTGTATTTTAAGAAAATTTTCTATATTAATTTATACTTATTTTAGCACCATAATTCCTCTAAAAAATGGTGAAGAGATCAGCTCATCCACCATATTTCTGGGCAAAAACACATAAATACACTGAAAATAGAAAGAAAGAAAGAAAGAAAGAAAGAAAGAAAGAAAGAAAGAAAGAAAGAAAGAAAGAAAGAAAGAAAGAAAGAAAGAAAGAAAGAAAGAAAGAACTACAATTCTGTGGATTTGATCAAAGTTTGAATAACTGTCCGCAGTAGGATGTCATGCAGTAAAAGCATCCAATAGCAAATCTTTGTTTCAAGGAACATATGGAACAGTCTACACCTGAAAGTTACAAGTGAAGAGATGAGGCTGATCAAACCATGTACCACTGTCTATTGATGAATTCTATCTTTGGTCTCTGGCAAACTGTCATGGTAGTCAAAATACAGGTTTCCTCTTTCTTTGATGGAAATATCAAGGGATGAGAGGGGATAGATGGAGTTGCTGAGTAAACACTTGGAATTCATTCATTCGCAAAGTGGCTCCAGGGGATGATGATGATGAGGGGGGGTGCATGAGAAAAAGAGGGAGAATAAAAGAGTGAGAGTCCGAAAGAGAAAGAGAGGGAGAGAGAGAAACACACGAGAGAGAGCGCTAACCTTTTTCTTACTCAAGCTCATCAAGTACGGGCCAGGGCTCCTGAAAACGCAGGGATTACCAGGGTGCTCGGACTGTACTGGCCAGGGCCGCCTGTGCTCACTCCTGCACTGCACGCTACACTGCCCCGCTAAAGCACATTGCACATGGTTCTCACACACACTCATACACAACAAGTCAGTCATGCTTGTTGTATGGTGGTCATTGCTGAAAATTCACATAGACAGTTAATGCATGGATACAAAGACACGAATGTAGATTTAAACATAAAAACACAGTTTTTACAGAACTTCATATATACACACACACAAAATTATCCCAGTACAAGCAACATGTAGGCATTTTGTTTTTTTTATCTAAATGCATGTTACTAAAGTATGTTACTTTTGGGAGGAGGATAAGCCTTTAACCCAGGGGTGTCAAGCATAACAGTGCATGGGCCAAAACGAGCCCATCGAAGGGTCCAATCTGGTCCATGGGATGAATTTGCATACTGCAAAATATTTCACTGAAGATATTAATAGTCAGGGGTGTTCAGGGGCCACATTGAGCCAAATTTGAGTAAAGTAATAGCATAAAAAATAGCATATAATTAATGACAACTCTATTTTTTGTGAAAAATTGCAGAAGTAAAATTCCATTAGAAAAACATTTACATTTACCAACTATCCTTTTCACAAAAAATGCTAGTAACCCATGAACAACCTGACATTTTTCAAGGAAAATAAGGGCGATTTTAACAATGTTTTGCATGTTACTAAATGCTTTGTGTCTTTCTAGATCCATTGTGATCTGTGAGTTGTAATGCACATGTGTAAATGATAAGCTGAGGTGTAATATTGTTCTTTAGAAATTTCAGGTTGTTCAAGTTTTTCACATTTTTTGTGAAAGGATAGTTTGAATGTAGAATAGAATGTAATTTTGCATTTCACATTTTGTACTAAAACAAAGAGTAATATTTGTAGTTGTCATTAATTAAAGGTAATTACATTATTATTTTACTGGTTTGGCCCACTCGAGATCACATTGGGCTGTATGTGGCCCCTGAACTAAAATGAGTTTGACGCCCCTGTTTTAACCTTTAATGATATGTGTGAAGATTTTCTCTGTAAGTGACTTTCTGCAAGGATAATCTCTCCCTAAAACACCCCAGGGATGCTAGAAGAATCATCCACCAGAGTGAACATCAAATTGACTCCACATCCTGTTAGGATAAGCACAGTGATTAAACAATTAAGAAATGAGAGACACATGGATGAGGTGATAAAGATACCTAAGGCTATTTGATGGAAGAAGCCTTTTAGAATATATTCAGCCCATTAGAAGGGTGAAGTTTGGTGCAAAACTCCCAGAGACAGTGGAGGAGACTAAAAGAGATCAGTATCTAAGTGTCTTTCTGAGCTAATGGAGAACAAAATATCTATGATGGACATGATTAGAATTATGTTCTCAAAGGGCTGACTTTTGATGTTGATAAGTGCCTGTGATAGTTTGTCTATTTGCAGAGATGCCTGGGGAACATTCTTTCTTGGTCCTCGTTCACATGTATTAAAAATTAAGCTTTTGTGCAGTTTATACCAAATAAATGGTCTTTAATCTCTGAAACGTTGTATTTTATGTATTATTAGACCCAAACCACCAGTGTTCTGACATTTTTAAATCAACTAACATGGCTGCCCAGATACTGTGAAGGTAGGAGGACAACATTGTCCTAAAAACCCTGCTTGTTTACCACTGTGAGCCTACAGAGAGGAGCTTATTCACTTAATACTGGGAGATCCAAGCCATATGGGTGATTCTGTCAACCAAGCCCTCAAGACAAGAGCAAACAGTGGAAATTATACACCAGGTTGCTCCACAGAACTAAGTTGGCTAAGATACTGTACTGTTTGGCAATGGAGAAGAACAATAGAAGAAAACAAACAGTAAGTGATTGGTAGTGTAACAGAAGGAAATGATCATCACAGTGCAGGTGGTCTATAAATAAATATTACAGTGCAAACAAAACATTTTCTTAAATACAATAAAACATACAGGGGTTGGACAAAATAATGGAAACACCTTAAAAAATCAACAAAATATAATTTAATATGGTGTAGGTCCGCCTTTTGCGGCAATTACAGCCTCAATTCTCTGAGGTATTGATTCATACAACTTGTGAATTGTTTCCAAAGGAATTTTAATCCATTCTTCAGTTAGAATACCCTCCAACTCTTTTATAGATGATGGCGGTGGAAATCGACGTCTTACTTGAATCTCTAAAACTGACCATAAATGCTCAATAATGTTGAGGTCTGGGGACTGTGCCGGCCATACGAGATGCTCAACTTCATTAGAATGTTCCTCATGCCATTCTTTAACAATTCTAGCTGTATGGATTGGGGCATTATCATCTTGAGGTGAAGGTGTTTCCATTATTTTGTCCAACCCCTGTATATCTGTGATTTGCTTGAAAATGCATGTAACAGACCAAAGTACACAGATCAATCTGACTATCTTTTGTATATGTGAATAAATTTGGATTTTGATGCTTGCAACATGTTCAAAAAGATTTGGACAAAGACAAAGCAAGCCTACAAAATTTATAGAATACATAATTAACACTGTTGTGTAAGATTCCATGATGATCAGGTTAATGGTACCAGGTGAGAGGATCATGAGTGGACATAAAAGGAGCATCTACAAGAGGACTAGTTTTTATGAGGAAGGGTTGTGACTCATCACTTTGTGCCAAACTTTGTGAGGGAAATGACAAATGATTGAAAACAATATTTCTGAGCAAAAAAATTGCAGAGAATCTTGGTCACCATCTGTGATATATAATATTAGATTGAAGATTGAAAGCCAAATGGGTTTTTAAATGTGATGACCGTCAATGAAGATCTGAACTGAATTGAACTGAACTGAAGAAGTCTCTTGGATGAGAGACAAAATATTTTCAAAAGAGCTAAACCAGTCCAGTTGAACCTAGAACACCACCAAGAAGACAACCCTCAATCCATCTCTACTGCTTTAAAAAAAAAAAAAAAAAACATCAGTATACTATTTCATATTCTTTCTTCGTATACTGTACTAAACATTGTAAACTGTTGTCATTTAAAATCAAATAAAGCTGTATCTAGCAATAAATTCTGAAATGGTATTGCACAAGGAGGAAGCCCTGTATCAGTTCCATGCAGAAAACCTGTTGGGTCCATTAGGCCACAGGCTATTTCATGTGCTCTGAAAGACACGCAAGAAAAAATGCAAGTCAGGCTCCACATGGCAAAGATCAAAAAGCAACCTAGACTATAATCAGTCAAAGGTGCTAAAGCAGCATCTGTGATGGTCTGGGTCTGAATCAGTGTCCACATGGTTGACCTGCAGTGTGAAGGGACCATCTATATAAAGGTCTAGACAGACACGTATGCCACATTTTGACTGTGGCCGTCCTGTAAATCCACAATTGTCTCCTATTGAAAATATATGGACAAGATGAGGAGGGGGATCATACAATGGCACCACAAACTGCTGCGCAGTTCAGGTTTTGTAAACATTGAGAATGGGCACAAATGACTCTTACAAAAGTGCAACAATTGAGTTCCCAAAGGGCTGTATGAAGGGTATGTAGGAAAAGTGATGTAACATACACATGAGTGTGTAATGAGCATAAAAAAAACTAAATTTGTTTATATTAAAATAAAATAAGTTGGTCAGTAATAATCATTTCTTTGTACTTTTGTCAATACATGAATTTACAAATCATTTCCATGTTTATTGTGTTTTAGAATATGTTCTAGTTTTATGGTAATAGGGTTTGTACCAGAATGTTGTACATATCATACATTCCATTAATATAACTCATTTTTCAGAATAACTCAATTGTCTTTATTATACAACCTCTGATATGGATTATAAATATAAAGGTACTAAAACCACATTATGAACATTATAAGTTATAATTTAGTGCAGATATCTAACCAAACAGTTAAATGCTGTCTGGTGACTTTTTAAGGCTCTGTATAGAACAGGCATTCCTGGAAGGCTATGTGGACCAGACTGGCAGACTGGGTAGGGATGAGTAACTGCTTACCGCAAAGGGAAGGGGGATGGATGCGTGGGCTGCATGGTTGGGTCGTGTACGTGTGTGTGTGTGTTCTGTGTAATCATGTGTGCACACATGTTGGGAGAGCTGAAAACAATTTTCCTTTCACCTCACGCAGAACATGAATTGAAGTTCGGCGTTTTAGGATGTAAACGTCTTGAAGTAGAGTATCAGTGAGGTCACAGTGACATAGGCAAATCCTGCTTTTGACGTCAGAGTTTCGGAGAAAAGAGACAAGCAAGGCGAGCGCAAAACTTAGACAAGGCCTTTCATTCAGTAATTCTGTGTCTCCTTATAGTCCAGTCTTTCAACATGCACTTCTCAGCCTTTTGACTCCTCAGCTTCAGCCTGGATCATATTCTTTTCTGCGTAGAAAAGAAAAAGTTGACCACATTATCAGTCAGTATATTTATATTATTTATATATAACTATTTCTGACTGAGTGCAAACAATCCATACTGCTCACATCACACTACACCTTATTGGCTGTGTTCAAAGGACCTATTGGACTAGCATTGCCTGGTGGTGAGAGATGGACAGCCAGCATGCAGACACACAGCAGCCAGCCTCGAGGCTTTATTACACTGAGAGAAAGAGAGAGGAGGGCAATGATAAGACCCGGCCTTTACGCTGACTGATAAAGTTGGGCGCATTCTTTCACACACAAACACAGGCATGTGTTTGTGTGAGAGGATTTGTTTAAGTGCCAAGGCCAAATGTCCAACCTTTATCTTGAAAATTCATTAAAACAGAAAGGTCAGAAAAAATCACATTTCAGAGCCTGGATGTCATCCAACTCTGAAAACTGAATTAAACTGGTGGTTTATGAATTATTTTAAATACACGGAAGCAAGGAAATATAATAAAGATTAAGATATAAAGGAAATAAACTTGGAATCAATCCCATCATGCGCTTTATGGATCCTTCTGAAGATGCAATAATTGGAAAAAAAATAAATGCCTCAAAAATACAATGTTTTAGCACCATCTTCAACTACAGTTCATAAGGGATAATTGATTTGTCTTCAGTCTTCACTTGAATGCATACTCACAAATGACTTACAGTCTGTATCCTCATGGTTTATTTATGTGTACCTGCAGAAGTCAGACAGGACAGAAGCCACTGGCTTAGTGTTTACCACCCAGTTCCACACCCGCTCTTGCTATTGTCTTTCCTGTTGTCCAAGACTGGCTCAGACAGGTGGGATCAGCACCCATCATATTCTTTAAGACACAAGCTAACAACAACAACCAGTAAACAGTGACTAAAATAACTCTGTAAGCAGAAACCCACACACACGGGATGAAGACATTTAACTACATGCACATTAGAGAAGGTTGTCTCTGCTGGTTTATAGCAGCAAATAAAAGCTTACATGTCATCATTCATGACTGTGCTCTAGGTGAAGGCATTTTTGGATAGAGATAGTCTAAACTGTCTGCATGGGTAAGTTATGGTCTGAGAGATCATCTCTGTTCGCCTTGTGATGGTCTGGTTGCCAGCTCTATGTTTACACAGCCCTCCCACCAAGCACTGTTGGATGGGATTGGATCCTTCCCCCCATGATCACGAAAATAATAAATTTAATTATTAAAAAGAGAAAAAGAGAGGGAGAGAGAGAGAGAGAGAGAGAGCAACACAGAGAAATTAATATGTTTTTTTGTTTGTTTGTTTTTTTGTTTGTTTTTTTGTTTGTTTTTTTGTCAGGGCTGATAAAAAAGTTTTGGAAACAGAGGAGCAGATAAAGGGATTGTGGACAGAGAGTGAAAGCAGACCTTCACCACCCTCTAGTGGTCACCAGAATAACTGTAGTCATTTGACTCCCTTTGTTGCTGATTCCTTACAAAATTACATGATCATGGCACAAAAATCAATACAATGCAATGCTATAATTTCCATTAAAAATAGTCATATTACAAAAAACTTACACTTCACTGGTTATAAAAATAGGATTGTAAAAGCCTGTAAGGGATATAGTGGGTGGTTTAGAAATCAACCAGAAAAATATCTTCTTGAATCTTCATCTTGATACTGTTGACTAATTCTCCATCTCCTGTCTGGTCTTTGTTCTTGTTCTCTTCGTCTTCTCTTCCTCTAACTTGCTCTGTTTTTCCAAAGTTCTCACAAAGACCTGATCTTTGAGATTTATTTGTAGTCTTCAGCTACAGTCTTCAGCAGTGGAAAAAGTGTTCAAATGTGTGTGTTTTGCCAGTTTTAGGCATATGAACTTCAACATTTTCACTGTGACTTTATTTATTTATTTATTTGTTTGTTTGTTTGTTTGTTTGTTTGTTTGTTTAAGCAATGACTGCACAATCTGATCACAGACTGATTCAAATTTAATACTGCTTGGCAATCTGTCATCAATGCACAAGGGAGGACACCGGAACCAAATAAAAAGTGGGTGCTTGTTTCTGCCGGGTTGTTGAAATCGACGTACAGGCGGTTTTCTTCAAACAACGATGGCGTCGAGAAGAACAACAACTGTGCCAAGTAGTTTTAAAAATCCCACCACCGACACGAAAAGGTACCGTGTTCCCAGGGTTGTATATTATATAGTTTTAAATAACATAATGCCAGGAGGGTTTGTTATGGGAACATTCACCAGACTTTACCCAAAGCTAACTTTACAGCCTAGCATAAAGCTATGTCTTCGTGTTAAGCTTATGAATAGAAGTCTAGATAAAACTATGTTGGCAGGGTTTTATGTAGTAATATATGCTCCCAGTTATGCAGAGCAAAGCTGTTCAAAGTCATATCCGTCCTTTTTGTTTTCAGCTCTAAGAGTGGGAATAACGTTAATAAAGCTAACAACAGCGGAAACGGGAAGAAAACCGTTAAATGTAAGTAACCTTTTTCAGATAAACACCATATTCAAGTCCTGATCATACGTGAGCCTTTCGGAGGCAGTGTTTTTTTTTCTTCCCTTTATTGAAGAGTTACATTAATTTGTCACGAATGTTTCTGTTACGATGTACGCCAGATATACTTCATAATATGTATGTTGGGTTTTTTTTTTCTTCAACTTCCGTGAACGCCAACACTTTCTGTGTGATTTAGTTGACAGTGCGACTGGATATATTTAACTGAAAAATCAAACAAAAAATAAAGAGTTCATATGTCAATATACAGCGAGAACATTTTGTTAGTGTTACACATCGATGTATAATTGATAATTGAAGTGATGGTAGCATATGATATATATAGCCTAATATACATTATAACAATTAACATGGTTAACATAACAAAAAAAACAACACTACATTACACTGTAGACAACATATCATTGGTTGCATATACACAAATTTCATTCTTTTCACACGAGTATACAGCTCAGGATAAAATTAAGAGACCACTGCAATTTCCTCTAAAATCAGCATGTCTGCATATATGACAGCCATTCCATTCCTATGTGTGTTGAATTCCAACACAAGCACACCTTATTCTACTTAATAAACACCTGATTCATGTCTTATTTAAGAAGAAGTAAAAACCACTGTGGCCATCACTATCTTCTTGCAACAGGCAAAAACAGTGCTATTAGTACCACAAAAGTAATTGGAATTAAAAAAAGAAAAAAAAAAACTATTGAAAACTACTGGACTTCTGCTCTGCCATTGTTCCCAAACTCTGAGAACTGTTTTTTCTATAAGGACAATGCTCCTGGCCTCAGCTAGGTCAAAACAGGTGTGGATGACAGACCACCAGACAAAGACCCTGTCATGGCCAGCCCAATCTCCAGACCTGAACCCACTTTGAAAATTTCTGGAGGAAGATGGATGCTCACAAGCCATCGAACATTGCTGAGCTTCTTGAATTTCTCTGCCAGGAGCTGCATGAAGTCATCCAACAGCAATGGTGGAGAGCCAAGACATGTGAAAGCTGTCATTGAAAATCAGGGTTATTCCACCAAATATTGATGTCTGAACATTTCTAAAGTTACAACATTAGTATTGTGTTGTTTAGAAATCAGTATGAACTGGTTTTCTTTGCATTATTTGAGGTCTGGAAACGCATGCATTTTTTTTTTTGTTATCTTGACCATGTGTCATGATCAGTCAATACATGCTCTAAACAACAATATTTTTATTTGGAATTTGGGAGGAATGTTGTCGGTAATTTAGAGAATAAAACAAAAGTATTAATTTTACTCAAACACATACCTATAAATGGTAAAATCAGAGAAAGTGATAATTTTGCAGTGGTCTCATTTTTTTCCAGAGCTGTATAATTACAACAAGAATTCAAGACGATTAGATGCTTTTGCCAACAGAATAGATGTGAAAACACTGCCTCTGAGATGCTGGTGGTGATAGCACATTTTATTACTTTGATTGTTGTCTGCACTGTTGTTATACCATTTTGGAATTCTTGTGTCTGTCCTGTAAATAGATGTTGAAAAACTTAATTTCCTCATGAGATATTTCTAAAACTATTTTGATGAATTCCCTTCTCTTTAGCAAGTGGGACTATTGTCAAGTCCCGGTACATGCAGTCAGCTGAGAAGACATCTCTCTCAAAGGTAGTACTCATTTGTGTATGTTCTCTCTGAGTCAGTATTTGCTGCAACTAGTGGTTATTTTGATTTATTGATTAATTTGGCAGATTTTGATGTGCAGTGAAAATATATGGGAAGATGGAGTGTTCAAATGCATACTGTTATTCACTCAAAAATCTAAAGATATCAGTTTACTAGTACACAACAGGGAAAAAAAGTATCTTGTTGTCACATGTAAGAAGTTAACAACAGTTGTCCTTGAAAATGTAGTTAGACTCACTGTTACTTGTTTAGCTAAATAATTGTACATTTATTTTGTTATTTGAGGACATTTGATTTAATTGCAACTCTGTAAAAATTCACAGAGTAACTCATTAACCAATGAGTCTATTGCTGTACCACTGAGACCCTCCTCACCTAAACCCACTGGTGTCAGACCAAAGGTGGGCACCCCCCCAAGACGATCTGTGGCACCGCAGGCTCTTGCGACATGTAAGTGCTTCATATAGCGAATATGTCTTTGCATCTTTGTTTAAAGGTGTAGATTACTTGGCACTGGGGGGGGGGGGGGGCTGTTGAGAATGAAATTAACTTTTAGTCACTGGTGTATGACCTACAGGAGGGCATTAAACTGAAGGAATTGGTCTCTTTTAATACATTCAAAGTCATTTTAAATGAATGGGGAAAAGGGACAAATGCGGGTGTAGATGTTTTTTCTAACTGATTGAATTGGGTTCAGCTTTTAGATGCTTTTAAGGAACATTGATGTTATACTTTTAGTACCGTTTAAAATAATGGTAACGTTTTATATGTATGTTCTTATCAGTTTTAAGTTTGTTTTTAGCACTGACTTTCATTGTGTTTATGTATATTAGTGTGGATGTATGGCTGCGATTTCCATATTGTGTAACTTCTGCTGCTGCTGTCATACCAGGACACTCTTGAAAAAGAGATTTTTAATCTCAATGAGATTTTATTTTCTGGTTAAATAAAGGTAATGATGATAATGACGATGATGATAATAATAATAATAATAATAATGATGATGATAATAATAATAATAATAATAATAATAATAATAATAATGATAATAATAATAATAATGAGGAGGAGTTCAGGTTTTGGTGCCTAGACTATATTAAGTATTGTGTAAAATTCTAGTTTAGACCATGATATTGAGTTGAAACCCTGTGTGCATTGTGATTTTTAATAAGTTATTTCCCCATTGCTCTGAATATAATTTTGATAGAAAATGACCTCTTCCGTACAGCAATAATGGCACGGGAAAATGATCCATCACTTCTTGGGAGAAGTGTTTTACAGTCCACTTTCTCACATGGACACTGCTTTCGCCCAGAGTTTGACATTTCAGTGATTAAAGGTAACCTCATTTAAGCCTTTTATGTTTTTATTTTTTAATGGGACTGTCATGTAACACTTTCACAACTATCTGTTTTAGAGAAAACTGTTGTAGAAATGCAGTAGAACCAGAGAGAAACCCAGAAGGTGACAAAGGAGTCATTGAGATGCAAACTTTCTTGCTGGCATACCTCACAGCCAAGGTTTGTTAAATAATCCAACATAGTCATATTTGAAATGAGAGTAGTTTTACTATAGTGGCTCTGTAGTCAGTTTTACATAGAACTTCATTGGACTCTGTGCAACCGTTAACCTGGGATCTTACTTAAGATGGAGAGCAATACTGCGAAGATGAGGGCTGAGGCAGAGGCAAAGATACTGCAAGAGATGGAAGAGGAGGAAGCGCTTTATAATGAGGTCCAGGAGAAGAAGCGCCAGTATCTGCTCTTGGAGAAGGACAAGCTCGCAAATGAGCTGCTGGATTTGCAGGTTTGTTTTAGTCTGGGTACTGTATTGAAATAATCCAGCCACTGGGTGACTGAGTCATAATTGTGCTACTTTAAGTGGTACCTTGTTTATGTGTTCTTTTGTAGGAATTTAATTATTTTAATACCACTGCTTAACTCCCCATGTGCAAATGTTCTCCAAACACAGCTTCTTCATGGCACAATTTAGGAAAGGCCCTGTCACAGGATATACTGTGGTCAGTATGGTTAAATTCATGAAATGGAAACCAGCCAAAATATCAGTTCATATAGATAATAGATCAGGGATTAAAGTTCTCCGTCACCACAACGGATTTCCGTCAAATGGAAAAATTGAGGGGGGAAAAAAGTCATATTGAAGTAACTTCCCCAGTCCAGTCGGCACCGCGATCCTGTCCTGAATCTGCAGGTGTTTAACACAGGCACAGGGGGCTGATAGGTTTAACAGTGATGATAATAAGATGACTTCTTTATTTTTATGTCGGGAGGAGAGATTGATGACTATTTATGTTTGGAAGGAAACGCTGCTCATTCTGTGCCTCAGAAACACATGGACAAGTTCAGCTTTACCGAAGTTCAGCCTCCAGACGCTAACTTTAGTTTAGTGCTAACAAGTAGCTTTCATTATGAAAGAACCACAGCGAAAAGGGAAGAAGACAGAACTGATCTACATGGACCTTCATGTTTGGGTTCATAGCTTATCTCCTCTTGCCGGTATATGACTAGTGTGTGTTTGTGTGTATGTGCCCTTCCCGTGCGTGCGGCTGTGCGCGCCGCGGCCTTACGCAGTTACGCGCCCGACTGCATAAGTGCTTTATTTTGACCCGTTTAGCATCTTATTTCTATATGTGTGGTACAGTACGAGCCTCCACTGTCCCTGCAACAACCTCCACCTCTACTGCCAAAGTGAAAAGTTCTACTAATGTGCCATGTGTCTCTGGAAAAAACAGAAGCATGCATCCGGAATGACCAAGCTTGAAACTTTTGGTTTCAGTGCCAAAAAGCAGAAAAAATAAAAGATTAGTTGGTTAGGGTTACATTTACACAGACATTTTCCCCAAAATTCATGTGCTGTTGGAGTTGGAGTTATGTTTTAGGAGTTCCTAAATTGTTAAATAAAAAGTTTTTCACTCATTTTTTGCAGTAAGGTTTTCTTCTAGTTATTATTTTCACTTGCTTCAAAGGTTTTCATACCCTTTAAAATTAACCAGAGAGCACCAAAATTGACCTGAAGCTTTAAAAATTTTCTAGGGGAGGACCCCCAGACCCCCACCAATACCACTCATGACATTTTTTCTATCCATGTTACTAATCTTCTACACCTGTACACTCTCCCATTCAGTGTGTTTTACAGTATTGCCAAATTTGACTATATAAACTTGTACACTATAGTAGTATTGTATTGCATCATTTTTAATAGTGGCTAATGATTTTGACCAGAAGAAAATTTTCAGTCAGATGAAAAATTTTTGCTTTAATCCCTGTAATAGATGATGGCAGGCCTATTTCCAGTAGATGGGTGTAGACAGGTTAAGCAGTGAGGTGCTGTAGTTGCTGTTATTAAACTACTGTAGTGCATATTTGTTCTTGGGAGTTTCAGACATGTTTGGATGTTATTGTTTGTAAAATTCCCCTGTGTTTATAGTGTCGTACTCAACCTGATCAATATAACAATATACTGCTATTGTCATAATCTTAAGGGAAATTTACACTTTTAAAAACTGAATTATGTCTGTTACAAAAGGAGGAGGTTTCATTTTTGTAATATAATCTGGTCCTTATCTGACAGATTGCTGCACTGACTCCTGTGGCAGAAGCTGCCAAGCAGTTCACAAAGGAATACAAGTCTTTTGCCTCAGCCATCGACACCACTCGACATGCGTTACCTGTCAAGAATTTCTACATTGAAGGAGACAGAAGGGAATTTCTAGGTTGTCCTTTAACTGCATGTTTTTTTCATGAATGAATCCGAGCCCACATAAGAACTATGTGCATATAGAGTATTTTGATTTTAATCCCATGCATCCACATGAACCCATTTCAGATAAAGCAGAGTCTTGCCTCAAGGAGAGTGAGAAGCTACTGAGGGAGTGCACAGATGGTGATCATCAAAATAACAGTTCATCTCTTGAGTGCCTTAGGAACATGAAAATGGCTTCAAAGGACATCAGTCAGCAGCTATCAGGGTAGGAACACATACTTTTAATGTGGGAAGCCTATATTAAAATACTGTATTGATTAAAATACTGCCAATACTGTCTCTTTTCTATAAACCTTTATTTCCTGCAGATTTGATTTGTCATTTAATTGTACTGTGTTTAAGGCTCTGTATCAATCTTTTAATTCATTTCTCTTTTCTGTGTTCTTATATGTAATCACTTATGTATATTTTCACTCTTTTAGGACGTTTTCGGAGCTGCTGGAGTTGTCATCGTTGATCTGCCGTCAGACAATCCACATCCAGCAGGCGGCAGAGGAAGAGCAGTTGGGTACTAGCAGGACTCGCAAACTCTACTGCCCCAAAGAGTGAAAGGCACCACACAAAAAGGAATATACAGTACATGCACTTTGAACACAGACCTCTGTCCCTTCTATTTCCTTATTTGTCTTGAATGTGGTTTACTGTCATGTTTTGTTTGTTTATTTGTTTTTTCCAGCAGCTTTTTAGAAATGTAGATATAGAGTATTGACTGTTTTATTGCTGCATTTTGTTAATAAATGGACAAAAAACAGAAAAATCTGGAGGAAATATTCAATATGTACATTTCTGTGCAAATATATAGTACCACCACGTTATGCTGAATAAAGTTCTAAAAAGAATATATTGTAATTTAATCTTGCTGCTACTTCATGAAATATGAATCTTAAGTGTTAGATGACTCTCATGCAGCTCCACAGCACCAACCCCAAACCCCCCAGGACCAACCTTGGGACCATGGGAGTCTTCTCTTCCATTGCTCTCCATATCTGGAATTCCCTTCTTGACCACCTTGGACCTTCACAGTCATTGGACTCATTCAGAAAAGACACAGGACTTTAAAGTTTTTACAGCCCACTATGATGGTTTGATTTAGATTTAGTATTTTATTCTAAGACTTTTTCACTGTAGTATTTTGAGATGATTTTCAATGAAAAGTGCTTTATACATGCAATTTATTATTTTACTATTATTAAGGAAATTATTATTATTATTAAAGAATTACATTGATTAATTACAAACTTCCTGATTATGGAGCTTCAGTTTTCCAGCCTCCACCTGACTTAGATTTAGGGTAGAACGTTACTTCTTCCAGATCACTGGAGGTGTGAAGAGCCTTTCTCTGCTGGGTGACTTTGCTTGAATGTAGTTGACCACCTAGACACAACAGATGTGATGACCTTCTGATCTCCAGTGAAGCAGTCTTCCTCTGAATGGTTTTGAGTCTCCATGCTAAGGAACCACTGCCATTGTCTCCATCGTACAAGTGTTCCTTTAAAACAGTGGTTCTCAGTCTTTTTCTCTCGGACCCCCTCAACCCCAACAACATTGTAACAGTGGTGCAATTATAACTTTTATTGAAGAAAACAGCGATATTGTAACAATGCTTTTTGCTTTTCCTTGAATAACTGTTCAAACTCAGATTTTTGCTTGAACAATACAAATACTGCTCCTTGAGACATTTTTCCAAATAAAAATATGCAATTATCTTACAACTATGACAGTAAAGTTACTATTTTTAGAATGAACAATAAACAAATTTTGTTAACAAAGATGAACATTTTAATACCAGTGGCTGCAATGAGTCCGTTAACATTGCACATCTCAGAATATTAAAGAGCAAACTGCAAAAACAGAAACCATGCACGTTTCTTTTCCAGTAGAATCCTTGTCCATTCTCCAAACCTAAACTCTTTCTCTAGTCTAGTGACAGATCACCATGGCAGTAGATTTGTTTGTTGTACGTCCCTAAAATGAGTCCAGGGTACTGGAAATGCTAAAACATTAGTTCCACCGTTACATGTTCTAACCTGAAGAAGAAGAAAAAACCCCAGGAAGAAACCCATGCCTCCCCTATAGGGGCTTGCCCCACAGTTTGAGAAACACTGCTTTAAAATAATATGATCATTAGAAATTGAAACAGCAGCAGTTAATTCAATTATGGAAGAACATTTAAGTATGAGCAATGACAAACTAACTCATGAGGCAAAAAATAAACACTGGACTGCTTGAAAAATAGCAATGACATATTTGCATGGCATATTTTAAAAGTAAGTCAGATCATTTCCTTGAGTATTACTATACAAGTGAAAATACTTCACTACAACTATGAGTTGTGCGTTGTAAATCTTACTTGTAAACTTAAATTTTACACTAAAATACTATAGAGTATTATCAGTGTTCATTGAGCAATAACAAGGTGCCTGTTGGTGTTTTACTATTGTAGGGGCGATTCTAGGATCTGACCTTTGGGGGGGTTCAGCCCCCAGGAAGCAGCTGACATCCATTCTTGACAAATAATTATTAGGCTATTGAATTTAATCCAATTTTTAAATTTCTTAGAAAAGGCAAAGATTTTCCACAAAAGCATATATAACAAGAATGTGTGATAATCCAACCATGATCTATGTACAAGTTCCACTGACATACAATCCCACCACTATGTCAGCCATTTCACCAGATCAGAGTCTAATATCATCATAAACCTATGATATATTATATTAATGATTAAGGATGAACAATGATCCGCTTTTCTCCAAAATCAGTGAATGTAAAGTGAGGCGAAGGCTCAGTTGACCACAGCTGTCTAGTATACTGTGTCCCAGCTTTTTTGGCCTGTTAAGGGATAAAAGACCATACTGAACTTTAGCCTATTTTTGTCCTATTTCTAAAAGCCTATGCCTTCTAAATGTGGTTTAGGACTGTGTAAATATGATATGGAATTATGTGTTGTCCATGGCATGGAGGAAGGCACTGTAGGTCATGTGATAGACCATCCAGACTGGGACAATGCTGCGTTCAGGGATTCCTCGGAGAAAGTATAACAGGATTTCCACGGGTCATTAAAAAGTATAAAAAGTCATTAAATAGAGTTTGCGAAAATTAAGGCCTTAAATGGCATTAAAAAGCATTACATTCGATGTCCAGAGGCATTAAAAAATTCAATACACTTGGTGGTAGAGCTGCAACGAGTACTGGTGTAATTCAAGAACAAAAAAATCCTCGAATCTTTTTTTTTGTTTGTTTTTTTGCCTGGCGTATTCGTTGAATTATTCTTTTCGTTAAGGTGCTCGGTCCTCTCTCCGCTTTGGCACACACTGAAGCGGCACACCCGGACACAGATGTGCTGAATGAGCAGCGGCCCCGGTGGGGGAGCACCTGTTCATCCACACAGGTGACATGGTTGAGGTTGAATATCTGGGATGGGGGGGGTCACCATGTCCACACCGGCCCGAACGCTGCCGGTATGGTCGCGCTACTACGTCGCCTGCCATGGGCTTCCACCGTGTTCAGGTGGACCAGAGGACCAGGCACCAACCACACTGTCAATCCTAAACAATCTACCAATAGAAATCCACCCCTTCTGCTCATGTAGATCCCGCCCATGACCTTCAGTTGAACTTAAAAGCAAAACTTTTTGATTTGCAAATATTAGAGGTGTAAAACCTTTGGACTTGAAAACAAAACCTTTAAAATCACAAAACATTTTGCCTGCAAGCAGAAGTTTCAGATTTTAAAAGAAAGAAAAGGAGAACACAATCGATTTTGTTAAGCTTACAAAATTTGAAACCTTATGTTTTGTTTGCCTTTTTTCCCTTTGCTTGCATAATAAAGACACAAAATTATCTTCATATTGGAGGAGGAACTCTTTAGAACATGCTTAAAGCCTGTCTATATATATATATATATATATATATATATATATATATATATATATATATATATATATATATATATATATATATATATATGTACAGGGTGGGGAAGCAAAATTTACAATGAACATTTAGTTGTTTTTTCTCAGCAGGCACTACGTCAATTGTTTTGAAACCAAACATATATTGATGTCATAATCATACCTAACACTATTATCCATACCTTTTCACAAACTTTTGCCCATATGAGTAATCAGGAAAGAAAATGTCAAAGAGTGTGTGATTTGCTGAATGCACTCGTCACACCAAAGGAGATTTCAAAAATAGTTGGAGTGTCCATAAAGACTGTTTATAATGGAAAGAAGAGAATGACTATGAGCAAAACTATTACGACAAAGTCTGGAAGATACTATTAAAGAAGAATGGGAGAAGTTGTCACCCCAATATTTGAGGAACACTTGCGCAAGTTTCAGGAAGCGTGTGAAGGCAGTTATTGAGAAAGAAGGAGGACACATAGAATAAAAACATTTTCTATTATGTCAATTTTCTTGTGGCAAATAAATTCTCATGACTTTCAATAAACCAACTGGTCATACACTGTCTTTCAATCCCTGCCTCAAAATATTGTAAATTTTGCTTCCCCACCCTGTATGTATGTAACTGTATCTGCAGTTGGATGTGTGCATTAAATATGTTGAAAGGGGCATTAAAAAAAGGGCATTAAAAAGCATTGAATTACATTTGCTGATACCTGCAGAAACCCTGTATATAGATATATAGTTTATACTATGTAGCATATTATTGTACCCACTTATCTAGTGGTTTGTAGTGAAAGAAAGTGTTGAACCCTCAGGGGTCTGAGCTTATTTTGGCGTCTTTCAATACTTCTGATTTTGCCTTTATAGAACACATTACAAATGTTAACGATACCCATGTTTGATATAATTTTTTTTAGCACGATTTCACCTATATTATCTGATAATCCTTTTACACTTTATCGTACTTCATTAACATATTGGACCTAAAAATACACAAAAATAATAGAATTCAATTGAAGGAAAAAAAAATGCTATTTTTTACTATGAAAACATATAAAGGTATGTATTTATCTATTAATAATATCTCCAGGTTTACATGTTTGATCAATGTCAAACAAATCCTTTTTTTTTTTATTTTTTATAATGCTTCAATCACCGTGGAGGGTTAAAGTGTTGAAGTGTAAACTGGTCAGCAAGGAAATACTTAACTAATGTTGTTGTAAAATGTCTTCCAACATCTAACAAAAATCTGGTCCTTACATGATACTGTTTGTAAATGTTCTTTCATATAAGCCTCACGGGTTGGAATACATCATAGTTATATTAGTTCTGTATGAGAGTTGAGTTCTATTTTATTACTGATGGTTTTACAAAACAGAAAATTTGATTTATTTGTGTAAACAACCAAACTATAAAGCTTAAGTGAGTTATTTCAAGAGGTTATTTATATTTAGTTTGTGGTATAACTTCGACAGATGTTTCACTGAAACTCAAGAAATATAAAAGGAAATAAATATCTGTGAAAAATCTCACAATGTAAATGTGAAATAATACAAATCATTGTCTTTATTGTCATTAACAGTTATGTACAGCAGGGACCGTATATAGTGAGAATGAAGTACATGGGGGTCTGACACAAGGGGTTGTGATACAAAAGGTGCATTAATGCGATGCAGGACAACTGACACTATTAGGACCAAGTCTTAGACTGACACGGGCACCAACACACAAACAGATTAGTCATGGTGGTTGTATGTCCTAGAGCACACAAGGAATATTACACAGTTACTAGTCCAAGTCTTTAGCAGCATATTAGTCCTATTGCACTGTATGATAGTGGGAATAAGTACTGTATATTGTGAGTTATTTGTTGTGGCTTAAGTGTTTAGGAACTTTATTTGTTTTGTGTTAGTGATTATCTTTTTACCCATGTCAATTTTCTGATGGATCCTGTGGTGGGAAAAGGCCCTGAATGTAGAATGAATGTCCTTCAATGACTAATACTGTGTCATCTTTGTCTTTGACTAAATAATGCAACAATTATTCACAACATAGCATTTTGGTTCAATCAGTAATACTAATCCAAATATATTCAACTATGAATATACCTTTGAATCTGCTCCATGGGTCTATAAATTATGCTTTGATGGTATATCAGCAGTCATTTAGGTGGTTTTCTGGTGTGCAGCTGAGCCCAAATTTCCTGCTTTGTCAGTCAGTCTGAGCTGAATGTTCAGGCCATGTTTACTTTTGGAGTCAGGAAGTAGGCTGTGAATCTGAATGGACTTGGGTATTGTACAGAGATCACCTCAAAATCATCCAGAATGTAGGAAATCACATCTACTGAATCCAAACCTTAGCCATGTTTGTGTTTTACTGAATGTAGCTTAGGTATTGTCTGTCTTCAGCATGCCACCAGGAACATGCAGGAGGAAACATCAACCAATCCAATGAATTATGTCTAAGACACCGTCTTGCGTCTCTGCCTATGCGGCACAATTTTGGTCACACCCATCAAATCTCCCTCCAAGGGTTTTTGAGACGTTGGCAGCCCTGAGTTTGTTTGACAGCTAATTGACCATTTCATCTCAAGAGGGGAGCAGGACACTTGTAATTTTGATTGGATGACGAATCAACTTCGTGTTGTTATATATTGTGAAGTTGGTGGGCATTATCCTGGTAATTTCTCTGAGTGAGAAGTGCAAGGTGTGGTGTGTGAGCAGGTTGAAATGCCTGTGTCTCACACCCAATGTGTGAGACACTTACCATGTGCAAATCTGTGGCTCAGACTACTCTCTGGATTTATACAGGTGTCAGGTACAGAGCCAGGCCACTTGGCTTCTTGTAATGATGTGTATTGGATCACAAATGAGCTTGATAGTGCAGAGAATGGCACTATTATTATCAGTCGCTGTATATTGTGATGTATACTGTCATTTTCAACATATTAATGACGATACCTGTACGTTGATGCTGTGGAAGGACTTCCTACTAACATGGTCCCCTTCATTTTGTGCAGGAGCAGTAATAGGAATGTGTGTTCCATCTACACACCCAATTATATTTGGAAGCCCTGCAAAATGACACTTATTGCTGATCTCAGTCTGAGTTTGCAGCAGAATGTCTCTAACATTATTTTATAGTTTAAGATTTAATATAGAGTGTAAGATTGAAATGATGATAATAATAAACTTTACTTCGAGCATACGTTGGAATAAAATTTAAAGGTGAACAAAAAGAAATTACAAATTAGAACACTTCAAAATATTGAAGAAAATAACCAAAATAAAAAAAGGAAAAAAAGTCACAGCTATTTCATTGTGGCTCTTTAACAACACGTTGAAGTTTAACAACAATGGAGTAGGAGGAAGTCGAGTTTATTTTGTCCTACCACTAATAGAAAATCCTCAGTTTCCCTCATTAGTTTTCACATAACCCGCTTTGTGGAATACCTCTCGGATGTGACGTAATGTTACAACAAAAACATTGGCTCTGATTGGTTGTTAGCGGAACATAACTACCGGTCTGTTTTAAAGAACCAATGAACCGAAGGAAAGGACCTCGTCGTACGTGAGTATCAGTGTAGTTTAATTATATTAAACATGTCAGTATGTTGGCAATTACAGTAGATGCTTTTATTGTACATTTACAACTTATCTGAGCAATGTTTGTGTAGTTTGAAGACATGCGCGGTCTCTAAGTCAGCTGGCTAATTGTAGTTTCTTGCTAATGGCTAAGGGCTGTTGTACCACGCTAACGGAAGCATATTTATTAACAACCTGGTCATTTTCAGACGACTGCTTGTTATTACAACAGTTAACTACGTTGTGGATACAAGTTAGTGTTTCATGGTGACAAAGTATTGAATAAGATTGTCATAAAGTTAACTAGATAAAACAGTGCATTCATTTCATGTCTTAGTTACTTTGACGTAAAACTGGACTAGACCTAGTATTTTTTACAATCTGCTATAAGCGAAAAAAAAATAATATGAAGAAATGATAAGAAGTTATGCATTATACGTGAAATAAGCAAACTAAATACCGTGCCTCTAAGAAGTGAGGTACGGTATTTGATATTTATTAAGACAGATGTGATGGTTTCAAAATGTCTTCAAGCAGAAGTTTTTGGATAAACTTAATGTGTCTAATGTTTAAGTAAGGTATTGCTAAAAAAAAAAAAAAAGAAAGAAAAAAAGTGCAATTTCATAATGGTATTGTTAACGCATTGTTACTGAGCCAAAAAGTATTATGTCATTCACCTATTTCCTAAAAAACTTCTAGAATTTCTGCTGAAAGCCCAAACATACAGATATATATCACATATCTGCTGTGCTTTGTGACCTGGACAATGATAACTGTTCACAAAAGGGACATCATGCCATTCAAATTTTCCAGAAAGCTGCAGTTGTCAGTAAAGGGGGTTCAAGGAGTATACACTGAAAACCCTACACTAAAGCATGAAAATGGCAAAATACTGTTTATATGTATAAGCAGCTTGTTAAGAAAAACACAACAATTTCCTAAACTTGGATTCTTTTTCACCTTGGTATTTATTAAAATAGATGTGATATTTTAAAAATGTCTTCAAGTAGAAGTTCTCGGATAAACTTAATGTATCTAATGTTTTAGCAAGTTATTTATTCAAATAATAACCTACCTATAAATCCTCCACAGCTCTCATACTCAAAGGCAAGGTGATCCAGCAGGAGAAAGGAGATGGAAGAATCAAAACCAATGGCAAGACCAAGGGAGTGCACTAGTGAAGGAGGCACAGGAAACTGTGCAGAAGGGAACCTGCCAAACCATGTGCCCTGCTCGAGAAATGCAGGAGCGGGAGTCACAGAACCGGCTGCACCACTTCGAGATGTTGGCAGGCACAGAAGGACATCGTAAGCCCAGAGCAGACCCCTCTCGTATTGTCAAGGAGTACTCCAGACCAGCAGCAGGCAAAGACTCAACAAACCCCTCTGACCTCCGTCCTCCTGCTGTGTTGCTGAAAACTGTGTGTTACCTTATTGATGATATTGCTGCAGCTCCAGCACTGCAACCTTGGTCTGAGGCTAGTATTTTTATTTTTTTTACACAGCATTCTTTAGACACTTAATTGCAGTTGAAATCTGTAAATTTGTCCACAACATATTTCCCTCAAAGACCATTAAACACAGGTGACATTTACTTGCAGCACAAACTGTAGACTTGGATGAAAAAGCTTCTTAGCAGCCTCCTTCAGAAGGAAAAACTCATTTTTTTTAAGTACTAAAAAGGGATAAATTCAATAACACTGCATATTGTGATCCCACATTGTAATTATTTTCCTTTAGAATTCGGTGAGTACATAGCACAAGTTATCCAGTCTATTTTTTCTGTTTAATGTTAAACACTGTGGTTTCACAGACAATGCCAGATTTTCAGAGGCCATAAACACTTACAGAAAACAGTGTGAGTTTTCCGAGTGAAACATCAGTTCTTGTAAAATGACTACATTGAAATTCCAAGTGTCACATTTTCAAACAATACTCAATATAATAAAGTTCTGTCATGTCTCATAGGTTTACAGCTTTGTCTTCGATCGGCTGCGTGGTGTGAAGCAGGACATGATCATTCAGCGGGTGTCTGGAACCGAATGTGTAGCGATTCTGGAGAGGATGGTCCGTTTCCTCATATATGCTTCTTATCGTCTTTGTGGTGAGCCTCTGCGCCTGTATGATCCAAAAATCAATGAGACACACCTCCAGGAAAATCTGAGCTGGCTGTTGGACTGTTACGCCAGTGGAACAGGACCTCACACCAACCAAGATGAGTTCCAGGCACTTGGTCTACTGTACAACTTAGGTTAGTGATTAATTTTGATTAATTACATAACTTAAGAGTTTTTGAAGTGTTACACTTTTTGTATGTTTGAGGTATTGCTAAAAAAAATGTGCAATTTCATAAAGGCATTGATAACGCATTATTAATGAGGCAAAAAGTATTATGCCATTTAGCTGTTTCTTAGAAAACTTCTAGAGTTTTTGCTGAAAGCTCAAACGTACAGACTTCAAAACAATATCTGTAGTGCTTTGTGACCTGGACAATGATAACTGTTCACAAAAGGGACATCATGCCATTCAAATTTCTGAAAAAGCTGCAGTTGTCAGTAAAGGGGGTTCAGGAGTATACACTAAAAACCCTATGCTAAAGCATGTAAATGGTAAAATACTGTTTATATGTATAAGCGGCTTGTTAACAAAAATACAACAATTTCCTCTACTTGGATTCTTTTACACCAAAAATCAACAAATAAGTAGAAAACTTGCAATAAACCAGTATTTGATGCACGCAAAAAAAACTCCTTTTTCTAGTGATGGAAATAATTCCTCCATTCTGATATCTACCAAAATTCCGTTAGTAACTAAAATGTGTAGTAATATCTAAACTGGCAGCCAGCAGCATATCAATAGCCTCATAGCATAACTGCCTAAGACATTTTTTTTTCAGAGCATAGCCAATGATGCAAAATGATGCAGTGGTGTTGGGAGAGTAAAGTTACGCAGATATCACAATTTGGCCAAAAATATGACTTAGGTAATTTTGTTTAATGATAGTTTAATGATATGTAAACTATGTGGCATATTAGAGTAGCATTCTCACAACAATCCATTGGCTTAAATGTAACAACACTCAAAGTGTCCCAATTAATTAAGAAAATATTGTGTTTCTTCAGTTTTTCAGAGATGTACTCAACCCTCACCACTTAGATGCATACACATTCTGTCCATTTTCCAGTAGGCTTTCAAACATACATCCTCTTATCCCAATTATTATACCCTCTTCTCATTAAATCTCAGCAGGACAGTGTGTTTTGTGGAGATTGGTTAAGTTTTGTTTCCTTTCCTCTTCTAGGTTCACCTCGTGCCATGCAGCACATCATGGAGCTTCCAGAGGAACTCCGTAGCAGTCCTGCCATTAGTCTCGCTCTGTCAGTCAATCAGGCTTTTCTTGAACGTAATCCTGTTCGCCTTCTGCGATTGGCCCAGAAGCTTAACTTCCTCCAAAGTTGTGCTCTCCACCGACACCTGGTGACATGTCGCAAGGACCTGCTACTAATATACAGCCATGGATTCAGCAGCCGCAACTGTCGATTTCCACTGGACAAACTGTGCCAGGTCTTGGCTTTGGACTGGTCACTCACAACCCAACTCTGCCAGACTTATGGAGTTGAGATTAAGGACAACCACGTGGTGTTCACCAAGACTGCATTCACTGACCCCGAACAAGGAAAACTGCAATGTTTACAGTATCACAACATAGTGGAGGAAAAACAGAAAGACCTCACTGTTAGGAGTATTATTCATGGTTCCACTTAATATTCAGGAGAGGAGTGATAAATAATCAATTGTTTTATTGATTTTCAGAGGGAAATGTATGGCATCAAGATGAGGCCAGATAACATTGTGCATGTATGTGAAGTATTGTAAGCGCAAGTGAAATGTACCTGCAAAACTCCTTTTGCTCCTACAAACCTGTTTTTTGCTTTTACAAAATGCTTTTTGCATTTACAAAACTTTGTCTACATTTACAAAACTTTTCTGCAGTTCCAAAACACTGTTCTGTGGTTACAAAACTTTTCTGTGGCTACAAAACATTCTGGCTTCTTGTGGGAGAGTAGTTAGATGAGAGGCGTGTCCAGACCTGGTCTAGACAGGAAGCAGTATTAGTGGTGATGGACAGACATCGCCTCATTCACTACAATGGAGCGATTGCAAAAGACCATCGTAATATGTCTATTTCACTGTAAGTAACACCATTTATTAATATGAAGTTGAGAGTGAAGTTGGTTCTGTTCTTGAAACCAGTTCAGAGATCTGTAAACAGAACCAGTATTGTTTACAGAACTCGGAACGAAGCCGTGCTCCAAGTTCCAAGCCCTGGCTCACAGCCGGTTCTGAGTAAGGCTCTCCATCGGCTTGGGGCTCTGAGCCGGCAGCACCGTACACATGATGGAGAGCCTTACTTGGACCTGGATCCGAGGTTCGTTTAAGTTACACGGCACTGCTGTGTGTGAGCCAGGACTCGGAGCTTAGAGCACGGTTTTGTTCTGAGTTACACATTACGGTGGTACATCGCAGCCGCTCTATTGTTACGAATGAGGTGATGTCTGTCCATCCCCACTAATACTGCTTCCTGTCTAGACCAGGTCTGGACACACCTCTCATCTAACCACTCCCCCACAAGAGGCCAGAATGTTTTGTAAACACAGAAAAGTTTTGTAACCGCAGAAAAGTGTTTTGTAACTGCAGAAAAGTGTTTTGTAACTGCAGAAAAGTGTTTTGTAACTGCAGAAAAGTTTTGTAAATGCAGACAATGTTTTGTAAACGCAGAAAGTGTTTTTGTAAAAGCAAAAAACGGGTTTGTAGGAGCAAAATAAGTTTTGTAGGTGCATTTTTAAAAAGAATTATATATTTTTGGTTTACAAAACTTCACTTGTGCTTACAATACTTCCTGTACGTGTACAATGTTATCTGGCCTCATCTTGGCGCCATTGAATATGTTGTTTGCCCATTTCTCCACATACTAAATGTTCCAACCTTAGTGGATCTTTTTGGGTGTGATCCGCCTATACTGTCCACCTTCAGTGTGTCTAGGTAACGAGTTGCTTTAGACCCTATGAGATGAAAACTGTTAAGGTTGCCTTCCCCATAATCAGGGCCAGGAGCTAAAATGGGTCATGGAACCTTTTTTATTGAGTTGCCCATTGGTAAGAATAAGGTAAAACACATACTTGTACAATTAAGTACTTGGACTTGACCCACTTGATGCTACTTTATACTTAAATATTTTTATTCCACCACATTTATGTGACACTAAGAGTTTAAGTCTTTACATAAAGGCCTTTTCCTGTAGAAAATTGATCCAAAATTGCCTCCACAGACAACAACATTAGAACTGAAGCATTTAAGAAAACCAGTAATATATCTTTATATAATAAACTAGACCTATAAAAAGAGCTATTTTGACATTGGAAGAGTCAGTAAAAATACAGATTCTATGGCAGTTGATTTAATACATTTAAGTCATTTAGAAAGAGCCATTAGTCAACTGGTCATTACAGTAGTCGATGACTAGTCGACCACTGAAATAGTCATTAATTCCAGTCCTACTTTGGACTACGCATGTGCCACAAAATGCTGTAAATTTATGTTTTGACATGGACTAGGTGCCTGAATTACTTAATATTATATTGATGCCATATTGTGTATTTTTGAGCGAGTCCTTGAAAAATGAGTCATATCCCTACAACAGTCACATAATAAAACCACAATAAAACAGTTGGTTGTTTGTATCAGGTTTTCTCTTCATAGTTGAAAAATAAAAGTAACTCTTAACTGTGAGCAAGAGGAAAACCTGAAGATAACACGAGGTTGCAAAATTCTGACAGATACAGGTAATGTTTGTCTTCAGAAGTTACAACCCATTTACTGACAGGATCCCCTTTTTGCCACAAATGGCCTGCACAGACAGGATGTTAAACCTGTTTTAGTTGTTCTGTGTGGGCACCTGAATGTTTTTATTAAAGAGTTTGGAGTTTGATGTGCAGCAGTGTTCATTCTGTTGTATTTAACTGTTTCAATCAAGCCCGGATTAACCATATGGGCAACTGGGCAATTGCCCGGGGGCCCGCGACCTCTGAAGGGCCCTGGGTAGCTCGGGCATAACAAAAATGTCTGGTTATCTTTTGCTTATAAATGAAACTGTCCGCAAAAAGTGTTCTTAAATAAATACTGGATACTTTGGAAATGGTTTCTTATTTATTTTTTGTGAAAATGGAGGACACTTCCCTCTCTTTCTAATGTAGCGGATCAATTTTAGATTATACTGATGCTAATGTGTTTTGTTTTCATATCATCATATGCAAGTGAGTGGCCTTGACAAGAGGCTATAGTGGTGCACTTATAGTTCTACGAGCATTTACACATTTGTACATCAAAATGCATTTGATGATAGTTAGATATTGAAGTATGGGGTATATTTACATATATTCCTGGAATTTATTCTGTATTTTGCCAGATTATAGGGATTCTGGGGTTGTGATGATGGGGCCCTTGAATATTGTTGCCCAGGGTACAATGACGTGTTAATCTGGCCCTGGTTTCAATAATTTTTTTTTTTTTTTACTGAATAAGAAAAGTCTCGGTCTTTGATTTACACACCTTGGGGGTTGTTGTGTTGTGTGTACGCCGGTTCACCACTTGAGAGCAGCAGAGATCCGTACACTGAGAAGAAGTGTACTCCAGCAAAGAGGAAAAGAAATGTGACTGTATTTGAGATACTGCTGCACAAAGTCTGAGAATAAAGTTTGAAAATGTTCTGTTTTGTTTTTCAGGGTGCTTCTCCTGTGGATCCCCCACAGAGCACAGATCACCACTTGTAGCTGGACTATGTGTTCAATGTGAACCGAGCCGTGGGTATGTGGACTGTCCAGGTCCAGGTGGTCTATCCGTGAGTCGGTGCAGTTGTCTGTGATTTTAGTCATGCTTTGCTCAGCAGAGAAGTGAGAGGGGGCTGCAGGAGTGAATGAAGCGCACACTGAAGCTGATCGCCTCCCGACGAGCGGAAAAAGACTTGAGAGAGAGAGAGAGAGAGAGAGAGAGAGCAGGGAGCGGACGGGCTGCAGAGATTTTACATGTCAAACATTTCTTTACAGTGGCATTTCTACGCACTGAAGTGGGAGGACGCTTACAATTTGTAATGCTGAAATATGAGAAAACGGAACCGGGGCGGGTGAAGGCACATGGGAGAGGACTGTCCGTGTACTGTGGGCTCTAAAAGAAAAAAAAAAAGAAAAAAAAAAAAACACGATTTACTTGGAACTGGATTTTGCCGAAGTGGGATGATTGCAAAAAGTTGATCTTCGGTTCCGGACGAAGCTATGCACAGTGCTCCCTCCAGCCAAACCTCAATGGCCAGACTGATAGGAGTGTAGATAACAGACTAAATATTTCATTTAAGCCTTTCATCACAGCTCTAAGGTCCAACCTCTCTCACAGGAGCGAGAGCAGATATCCAGCACAATCTTGGTGACTGAGGCCAACATGTTGCGGTTGTCTTCTTTGACTGTTTTATGGACATTGTTCATCTGCAACGCGAGCAGAAGTTCTGCACAGGAAAGACAGTAAGTAGCCTATGTTGCATGTGATGTCTTTAAAGTCCTGAGCAGTTCTAGCTCTTACAGTTTGGTGAAATGTTTTATTAACCCGCACAGTTACATCTGTTGAATAAACTGAGTGAACAAAGCCAATAATCCCATTTATGTGACCTGCATGGGGTCATTCTATCTGCAACAAACGCATCATTCATTAATTTGTCATATTCACTGTATCATCAGTTTCCAGTTTTTTTTATACCAAGACAAAAAATTACAATAGCTATTATTTTTACTATACTTTGCAGCTGATGTTACCCAGAGTTGTCAGTCAGTGTTGAGTTGTGAAATGTTATAGAAACATGTAAAACAATTAAAAGCAAACCCTAAACACATGCTTTTTTTATGTATGCACTTTTCCTGCTGCCCATTGAAATGATTGTTACTAAAAGCTCAGTTTAATTGTTCAGACCATGGGGCCAAAGAGGGAAAATTACATTAACTTCAGATTCTTTGATGTCATCAGTCAGGCTCCTGTCAGGACTTAATGCTGACCTTGAGAGTTGTATTCATAGCGAAGTGTTGTTATCTTTGCCTCAGAGTGGTCTAGAGGTACAGATAGTATGCAGTGTATAAACAAAAATGATTAAAGATCAACATGTTACAAAGCATTAAAAAAACATCCGAAGGCAAAATCTGCAGGAAGAAAAACAAAAAGACTAAGAATAATATGCCAGTGGGAGCACAAATCCTTCTAAGGCACTGAACAACTCTCAGCTGAGGACTGAAGTTAGGCAAAACAATGAGAACTTGAGTACATCAAGTCATGTGACTGATATGAGTATGGTCTCCACCACCTGATCCAGGCTCATCCAAGGGCTGGTTAAACTCACTGTAGATCAAACGCACACAGTCAATTTCCTCGTATTATCTTCCTTTTCCCGAAGCCTTATTTTTCAGGGGATTTTCTCATGACTTTCTCTCTCAGGAACTGCAAGTTGCCTCTGGCTGTAATGCTGTAGTGCTGTAATGCCAACCACCTGATCCTTCTCTCAAGCATGCAATTGGGTTTGTGTTCAAAGCTCAAAGCTTTGCTCACTCCTAATTTGTGTGATCTTCATTTATGTTTTCTGAACAGGCCAATCTGGCTTAAAAACACTGGAACAGGGCTGAACTGGTCAAACCAAGTGATTTTCATTCTTCCATTACTGCCTGTACACATTCTGACACATGT
Organism: Sphaeramia orbicularis; assembly: GCF_902148855.1. Lineage (NCBI taxonomy): Eukaryota > Metazoa > Chordata > Actinopteri > Kurtiformes > Apogonidae > Sphaeramia > Sphaeramia orbicularis. The sequence goes on along the minus strand of NC_043960.1, from coordinate 44,230,237 downwards.
TGGACTTGGTTTGCTTTGTACAAAATACAAGCTTGCTTAAAACACATAACTGCGTGACAGTCAAAACAACATGACATTTGGGAGAGGTTTTTATTTATTTTGCTAGGTTGCATTTTGCAAGGCGACCCCCCAGTGGGAGACACACCCATTACAGACTCTCCACACTGACCCATTTGGTCACAGAGAAGCATGCTGACAAGAGCTGCTATTATTCTCTCTTCGTTACCTGAGAGCTATAGTTTTTTCCTACCAGGTGGCATAATCTGTCATCCAAATAAAACTTAACTTGGGTTTTTTCCCCTGACTGTTTATAAGCATCAAAGAATGACCTTTGCTCTGTGACCTCAGTGACAACCTTTTTCCCTCAATTAAATGTCAGAGTGACTGTGTGGAATCTCAGTCGTTACTTTTCAAAACAGACGCCAAGGTTCTGTCAGAGGTGCCAGACCACCCAAAGAAAACATTAGAGCACAAAGCTCATCGGCCAACAGGTACTGTGTCCACAGTTAAACCTGATCCCGCCACATAAATTCATGTGGAATGCCCCTCATTGGATGTGTGTTTTGATCAGAGGTGCGTATCTATGTAGTGACGTTAAGTATTTCAGTTAAAAGTGGGAATTTGAAATGATTGTTAAAGGTTAAGTTTATTAACAGGATTTGCCCAAACCTTTATGGAAGTCAATGTAGAATTTGATTTGGGTGGGCCTCCCACTGCCTTAGTACCACCAGTACATTCATTATTCTCAATGCTTGACCATTTTTACACCGATTGAAAATATGATGCACCCATTATCAGTTTTATCAGATGTAGCTTTGTTGTGTGCATCATATCAATGCTAGTCGTCATGTTTTTACCCTTATATTGTTAAATAAATACAATAAGGTAAATATGTGTGGTATAAATTTGCACTTTGGTATTCATAGTGATACAGTAAAAGCAAGTTGCACCCTCTGGAACTCAAATCTGAAACCAGTATGTATAATGTTAAAAACTACAGCACCTCAGTTGGTCACTTGAGTCTCGCTCCAAGTCGATCCTCATGAACCCTAGTGTTAAACTGTCCAACTTGACAGCAGAAATAAATGTGTTTGTCTTTGTACGAGCACATGTCTATACCTAACAGAGAGAGTTTGACTGAAACATTAAACATTGACATGAAAGCAAAAGTACACAGGTGTAATCCGTATTATTATTATAATTAAAAATGGCTTCGTCCCATTCAAATGTATCAGTGTAATTCTTTGTGATGATGATTGCTGGTTCACTGGGCTGGCCTCTTTAAAACTAAATGGAACAGAGCCGTAAGTGTTACCGTTATCAGTATCTTAACAAGCCAGACTGCCTGTGCAGGAGGTATTTTTAGTTGTTTTGTTTTGTTTTTTAACATAATTTATCTGTTTCAGTTATATTCAGGCCTAGAGATGTGTGTAATGAAGGCGTTGACCACTCTGAGTGAGAGGTGAAGGCAATTAGGCTTTGATTGACAGCTAGCTTGGACGCTAAATCAGACATTCAGAGCTTTCTGGTATTTTCCTATCAGGGCCCTCTACTCTAGTTGTGTTTTAAACATTACAAGACATACCATAACAAGAAAATCACAGTATTCTGTCATGGAGTTATTTTTATTTAATTATAACAGCCCACCTGTTTGTGTAACTTTGCTATGTTAGCTAATGTTAGCATGAATTGGTATGGGAATGAAAACAGGGGCCTTCCTAATCCGAATGACAAATGGCATGGAATAATGAATGACCTAACCCTAACCCCTAACCCTAACCCTAACCCCTAACCCCTAACCCCTAACCCCTAACCCCAGTGGTCATTCGTTATTCCATGCCATTTGTCATTCGGATTAGTCAAACCCTGAAAATAGTGCTAGTCTGCTAATTAGGCTAGCTGATGTTGATTAGTGTGTTTATGTTACACAAAGTTGACTGTTACTGTTATCAAACACAACTGTATGTGTCAACATTTACTAAGTAGCTAAAATGTATTGATAGTGCCTAACATGGTAATGTGGGTAGGTGGTGATAATGTTTTCAGTAGGATAGCATTAGCTTGGTGAGTTTTATCCCTTGCTCAGTTTTATCCCATCATTCAAAGTCGGGTACAAGTCTCTAGGAAATCATGATGACAATGGCCAGCTCGAGGTTTACCAGTGTTTATATTCAGCTTAAAAGTGGTAGACTGAGCTTGGTGTCCTGACAGTAAATAAAAGTCAACCCAGAAGACATTATATTTACTGATAAAGAGCTTTGAAGATCCAGTATGCACATATGTAGTAGTATTTTAGGCAGATTTAACAGGATCTAACTCCAGAAATGGAATATGATATTAATAATTATATTTTTGTTAGTTTATAATCACACAAAATGAGAACTTCTGTGCTACCTTACAATAAGTCATATCATCAAAGGGGGAACTTGCACATAGTATTCCATGTTTCTACAGCATTTCATAAAGGACTTCTTCTTCTTTTTTCCATCTTACAGTAGGTAACATTAAGCATTAGTAGAATTGCTGCCACCTGCCTTATATGTGGATCGGTGTCCTGTTAACTAAAACGCTTCGAAAGGCCAAATCAAGAAGTGTTCCAAACAAGGACTTAAATGTTTTTTGTGGCCTCCACAGGTGAGGGTTTGAGGGGTGATAAGTTGTTTCACTGCTTGATTTCATGAAAAGTCACACTCTTACCTTTTAACAGATGCAACATCAATGAACTGTAATTACAATAAAGTAGCTTTCTACAGTAAAATGTTTGATGACTTCTGGTGACCTGGAGGACGTTATAATGCTCTTTTCTCATTTTTGCCCCAGGCTGGTGTTGTGGGAGGGATATAATACATGTTTTTTGAAATGGTGCATATATTGACCTCCATCTTTCTGTCTCTCTTCTTTCCCTGACTTCTCCTTAATGGGGTCCAAACTCCCTCCGATTTGCTTCCTCATTTTCTCCTCTGTGTATTCCCACATGTTCTCCATTCCCATTCCTCTTTTATCTCCTTCTCCTTTCCATCTCTGTGCCCCTTCCTTTTTATTTACCTTATTTCTTTTAGGGGTTATTTGGTTGCAGCTCCCTCTGTGTTTCGAGCAGGTATTGAGGAGTCCATAAGCATAACCATGTTCAACTCGAAAGCAGAGACACGAGTCCAGGTGCAGCTGTCGGTAAAGGGGCAGGCGGTCGCCCACAGCCATGGCTCGGTGCTTGGTGAGAACAAACTCTGTAGCTAGTGTTACACTGGCACAATGCTTTACTTTTAAAAAGAAAACTTGCACCAACAAGTCAAGCTACAAGATACCCCCTTCGTGTGATTTATTAAGAGGGATGTTGAGATCACACAGACAGGCGTGCAGCACAAAAACACACCCTCAGTTGGAAGAACATGCACTGTTTCAGTGTGGTCTACCTCTGTCCTGGCCAACTGGAGTTTTCTTGGACATTATCTATGATCAGAGGCTTTGTGGCATCAGCCCAGGCAGTTCCACCAGCCACTTAGTGTATACAGTGTGTGATTTGTTTGACAATACCATTAATAGACAGTGCTAGCTCTGCCTCAGTGTGGCATACAGACAGGCTGCAGCTGGATTTCCTGCTAACCCAGGGCGAACACCCTAAGGCAAACTCAGCCACAGTCTAATAGCTCCCATAGCTACTGAATACTAAATATTATATACCCTATTAGATAGATTTCTAAGAATTTTGAAGTACATGCTTTGTGGATAATACCCCTAATTTAATGATGCCATTGTTTTTATTTTAGATAAAGGCACCATCAAACTAAAGGTGAGTCTGACTGTGTGAGTGTGTCACTTTGTTTGCATTTGTTTCCTCAACAGTGTCTCTTAAGTATGCTGCTTACCAGAGATGTTTAAAATGCATGGCACTCTTTAGCGGTGACAGCTGCACAGTAGTGAGAGCCCCTTGTCTGTTTGTGCACATTCCTGAGGCAACATGCAAATCAACACTAACATTATTTGTAATGCAACATCTGTCTCTGCTCATTCATTGGGAATAAGGTAACAGCCTCAATATAATATGCAACAGCTGTTGACGTGCATGTATGGTCCGCCGCCCCCAAAGGCTGGAATAGATCAATCTAGTATGCACGACTTGATTCTTCCTCTCTCTCTCTCTCTCTCTCTCTCTCTCTCTCTCTCTCTCTCTCTCTCTCTCTCTCTCCCTCTCTCTCTCTCTATGTGTGTGTGTCTGTCTCTTTTCCCACTTGCTCCCCTCACTGTAACCTCCACCCTCATTCTCATGAAATGCAGTCATGTGTAATATGCTATGTTATAGCTATGCATCTTCCTCTGCTTTTAAAATATTGTTTTCAGGTCATACTGTAGCTTCCTGAAACTAAATGAAAAATAACTACTCAAGTTGAATGACATTATATTGTCCTCCCTGACAACAAACACCTAGAGCAGGGGCTCCCAAACTTTTTTAGCTCAAGACCCAAAACAGAAACTTTGTACCATCCCGAGACCCAGTTATATATAGAAATGTAATATTTCATTATTTTGTACACTTCTTGTACTGTGGGGTAGATGACTAGTATTGTATTTGATTAGATTCTATGTATTCTGTAAACAGTAACCAATTGTGCAATACAATACAGTAGTATATTACACAGTGCAGTATTTTTTTTTATAAAGTAGCATAAAATTAAAATATACATATTTATTCCACCATTTTTATGTTGGAAATAAATTCACATGAGACAGTAGACATAGTAGATCTGCAGTTGATCAGTTGTCACCTACTGAATTCATGAGCAACTGATAATTAGGTTGTCACTCAATGATTAGTAATAGTAAAATACAGAGTAAATGGACATGGGTTACAGTTTGATTAATTTGAATATTTTCAGGTTTCTCCTATATGACAGTAACTGTATATCTTTCATTTATGGACCACATGAAACACCTCTGATTGACAGTCTGTCACTATTTTCTGACATTTTACAGACCAAACATCAAATAAATGAATTTGGTAACTAACCACCAAATTAATTGAAAATGAAAACAATCTAGTCATATATCACAGCATTGTTGTGTATTTTACTCTGCAATTATGAAAAAAAGGATCTGCAACCCTTTTTGGGTCCCACCCCTAAGTTGGGAAAGACAGATTTGAGGTTAACATTCTCTACAAGTTGCTATTACTAAGATCCTTTTCCCATTGGCCTAATTTACTTGAGGCTTATCTGGACCTGATCCCTCTTACATTTTCCTGTGTGCATATATGTGTGTGTGTGTGTGTGTGTGTGTGTCTTTACATGCCACCAGGTTCCCTCTGGACTGAGAGGCCAGGCCCATCTGAAGGTGTGGGGGAACCGTCACCTCATAGAAGGAGGCTACATCTTTCACAACTACACCACTGTCACGTTAGAGAGCAAGGGCACAGCTGTCTTCATCCAGACTGACAAGCCTGTCTACAAACCCAAACATAAAGGTTCCTCATAATGCACCTGGTAGTTAATTGGTTAAACACTGCACAGTAATGCAGAGAATTGAAACTCATAGAATGGTTTAAGTCAAAGAAACACAATATAAATATTAGATATTTAAATTAATATTATGTGACAGAAATTAATTTAATAAATCTCTGATATATATTGTATAATATTAATATATGTGTGATTATTTTCATGTACAAAAGATCAAAGACACTGCAAATTACAACACTAGTTTTCTTTTGTTTCCTTTTTCTTTAGTGTTCATCAATGTTTACACAGTCACCCCTGACCTGAGGCCAGTAAATGAGAAGGTAATGGCAATTTTATTATCTTGGTCAAAAATAAGTTGTTACTAAGTCAAAGCTAATAAATAAAACTGATCCTCCAACACATGACAGAACCAAACATGTTTTAGTATTTGTGTTTAGATCTGTAATTCCATCTATAGCTCTGCATTTCAGATATTAACAACTGTTCTGTTTACTTTATTCTTCTGATACAGTCAGCTTTATCCAATGCAGACTATCACAGTGCACATAGTTTTCGTACTGTAATTGAGAGCCTTAAGAGGGAGAAATCTAGTCAGCTAGGAGAGCGGCGAAATATACAGTTACCTATTTACAGAAGCCGAGCTAGAGTCATTTCTGTTGGAATGTTAGCAATGGCTCCAAATATACTGTGCAACTCTGCAGACAGGCAGTTTATTGATGGTTGTAGCTATAAAGGTCTGCTGCTGGTAAAGGGCAGTACTCACTTTCACAGATGGATGATTGTTGGATAAAGATGTAGCAGGCTGAAGCACCAGAAAGAAGCATATCCTGCTGATTTAAGTGTTTTATGAAATATGTACCACCTTTGACTTGTCTGTTTGTTTCAGGTTGAAGCATATGTTTTGGTGAGTGGAAGAAGCTGGGACCACCCATGGTTGGCAGAGCCGTGTCCAGGAGAGGACAGTGGCAATTTTATTTCCCCAGCCTGGTTAAAGATTACAGAGCAGAAGTTAGGGCAGCTCACCTAGATAACAGGGTGCAGTACAAGGATAAACAACATGAAAGAAATCCTCTTCTCTTCTCTTCTCTTCTCTTCTCTTCTCTTCTCTTCTCTTCTCTTCTCTTCTCTTCTCCTTCTCTTCTCTTCTCTTCTCTTCTCTTCTCTTCTCTTCTCTTCTCTCCTCTCCTCTCCTCTCCTCTCCTCTCCTCTCCTCTCCTCTCCTCTCCTCTCCATCAGACATGTAGGGTCCTAATAATGACCTGCTGATACACAGGAAACATAACCACATCACCTCCTACAAACACAAGGATTTCTTACCATGTGTGTATCACCTGTGGAAAAGTTGTAAATTATGGGTGTGAGACATGCAGTAGGTTTTTGGTTCAAGTTCAGTTCAAAGACTGTTAAACCTGTTGAAACAATCTTAAATCTACTGTAATGATAATAGGAAATCTTAACTCTTTCAGGATCCAAGAGGGTCCAGGATGGTCCAGTGGAAAGGTCTAAAATCTGTCTGCTGCGGTGAGCTACTCTTACTGGATCTATTTATATAATAGGTTGTATTTTCTAGATGTGTATACCATATGTGGTTTGTGTAAACAACAGAAATTCATGGATGGACATGTTGGTTTGGGGTTCGTCACTCTTAGGCACACAGGCGTTGCCTATAATAAGTGAGTGTCTAAATCTCTCTCCTGCAGGGGTTGTGAACATGAGTTTCCCTCTGTCTGACCAGCCTGTGTTTGGAGAGTGGTTTATCTTTGTTGAGGTGCAGGGCCACACCTATAACAAGTCATTTGAAGTGCAGAAATATGGTAAGAAGCTGCACATACAGTATATACAGCATTTGCGTGCTTAATACTCAATCAAGCAGTATGTCAGTGGCTTTAATTTGTCACACCATCCTTCTTGGTGTTGTTTTTTTAAACTTCAGATAGCGATATGTTGTTACTAGCACTGAAGATACAAGTAAATCTCTCATCTCCCTAACAGTGATGCCAAAATTTGAATTGATGATTGATCCACCACGCTACATTCGTGACTTGAAATCATGTGAACAGGCCACTGTGAGAGCAAAGTAAGTCACCTCAAATTCAGGATAGATTAGAGATGAAAAGCCCAAATATGGTGCTCAATATGCTTCTAGCAGCTATGTTTTATATGACATTCACAATGTTTTTTTTTCTTGTTGCATGATACTCTGCCCTTTGCTGTGAAGTGTATGAAAGAATCTGAAGGGTTTACACATTTTTATTTTAAGTTATGACATGTTGATGTTTTACAGGTATACTTTTGGGAAGCCAGTGACAGGCAAGCTGACTGTGAATATGACAGTGAATGGAGTGGGCTATTACCGGCATGAGATGGGCCATCCGGTCATTAAAACTATGGAGGTCAGTTTATGAAATAGTCAGAGCAGAAATCCTGATACCAAGTAGTATAACCCAGAATGAATTTAAAGAGACTGACTGACTCCTAGACAAGACGGTTGTTGAACTTTTGTTGACTGTGTTGTTGACGAGATCATTAGTATTATCTTATTCCAGCCTTAATTATGATATAATATGATAAACTTTATTTTGAACATAAGTGAGAACAAAATATAAAGGTGAACAAAAGGCAAAGAGAAACCACAAATTTAAACAGAACACTGCAGAATATTGAAGGCAACAAGCCAACCAAAAAAAAAAGTCACACAATGTACAACTATGTCATTATGGCTCCTGTGGTGGAAAATTTACTTTTTATATTTACTTCTCTTTACTTTTTATATTTACTTTATATTGTTGTACATCTTCTTTTAATGCTGAGTCATTCTTCATGCATATGCTTATGTGTGATGTTTACCACTCTGTAACACCCCCGACCCAGGAACGGAGTTCTTGCCTTGAGTTAAACCCAAACACCTAAATGTCTGAATGTGTAGATAGAGGATGGCGCCTGAACTCCAGATAGGATCCAAGCAAGGTTAGGGTCAAGAGGTCATCATGACCTCTTCACGGAGTAGAGAAGGAGTAGTATGGAGCGGTACGATGTACGTAAGGGATGACATCATGGTTTGAGGGGGTTGGATTTGGTTCTATATAATCTTTAGTTTTTCTCCTGTTAAATCAGACTTCACTTACAGAGTTTCTCTGTGATTGACTTCTCAATAAATGCATTTATTATTTTAACTCTAACTTTCTCTCCTCCTCTTTGTGTGGGTTTTCAGTTGAACATTTCCACAACACTCCTCAACAACACTGTCAATTTATGTCTGAAATGGAATAGGAAGAAACCAAGCATATATTATCCTACCTCAGTTTTACATAACTAATATATACAGTCCATAAATAAAGAACAGGTCAGCACTAAGTTACTGGAAAAGAGCTCAAGTTATAATAGGCCATAGAAGACAGAACAGCACAAGATAGTACAGTTGTATTTCCTTCTTCAAACACTTCCATTCCCATCCTGGGTTAAACTGCTGTTTCTCATCTTTATTAGATTAGATTATAAGGAGTTTGCCAGATTCATTGCTTTACTCCTTTTCTCAGATCAAAGGCTCTGCCAACTTCAGCCTGTGTGTCAAGGACATGATGCCTTTGGACGTTGCTGATCACTTCAGGGGCACCGTGAGCATTTGGGCCTCTGTGACTAGCATTGATGGAAGCAGGCAAACCACATTTGATGATTCAACACCCGTCCATAAACAGCTCATTGACATCAAGTACTCTAAGGACACACGCAAACAGTTCAAGCCTGGTCTGCCATACAAAGGCAAGGTGAGAGGATTTTGTAAAACACAAACAAAAAAATGTGTTAATCCACTATCATTGATTAACATTAACCTTTTTTTATGTGCTATATTTTCCATGTTCTTTTCTGTTAATCTTCTTCCTTTAGATTGAAGTAACGTTCCCTGATGGGAGCCCGGCTGATGGAGTAAAGGTGCGGGTTAAGGCCGAACTAACACCAAAGGACAATGTCTACACCAGTGAACTGATCTCCAAGGATGGCCAGGCCACATTTGAGATCCCGTCCATCCCCACTGCTGCTCAGTATGTCTGGCTAGAGGTCAGTGGAAGTAATGGTATCAGTTTCCTCTTTTAGGTGGACTGAAACTTTTATTTTGATGAGCCAATGTTACATAGAAACAGCAAAGCGCAGCGAAGTTGCCAGCGCTGTAAGATTACAATAGGCCATTTTTTGTCATTTTTGTGTTGTGTCTGGTACAGACAAAGGTGACATCCATTGAAGGCAAGGCAGTAGGAGACCAGTACCTGCCCAGCTATCTGTCCATCAGCAGCTGGTACTCACCCAGCAGGTGTCACATTCAGATTCAGAGCCCCAGTGCCCCTCTAAAGGTAAGTGCTAATTTCTTTGGGGTTAATGTCTGAATATCCGCCAAGTTACTGACAACCTAAATCAGAGTTAGGGTTACACTTGAGTCATGTTTAAAGAGATGAATGTGTTTCAGTCCCAGTATAGCTCAGAAACTAGAGGATGTTCCTTTTTAAATAAAGCTCAGTACATACATGTTGGACATAATCCTAATCCTAGAACATGACTGACATGATTCTAACCTTTTTTTCATTTGAACATTATTGTACAACATAATTTATTTCTAATACGTACAACTGTTGAATGATAGTTCCTAATATCTTTTCATGACAAGGTGTTTACATCTTACTTCCTGTATACAAAGGTCGGCCAAGAGGCAGAGGTGGCTCTCAAGTCCACTTGTCCCTGCAACTTCACCCTGCACTATGAGGTTGCATCCAGGGGAAACATTGTTCTTTCAGGCCATCAGCTTGCCAACCTCACAGCTTTACACAGAGGAAAAAGGGCTACAATCACCTTCGACAAAAACATTCACACTACACACCTGCCTCCTGCTTCTGGTGAGTACAGTGATACATGTCTTGCTGCTACAACAAGGTCTTTGCCCACAGTATTTTATAAGATTAATAGGGCCGGATCTATTAAAGGTTTGCGTGTATTAAAACATGTGCAAACTCATTGCACACGCAAAAAAATGTACAAACTGATTTACTAACAGTGCGCACTAAGGGTTGCATCTTTCAAAGGTGCAAAATAGCGCGTCCGCATCCAGTTAGTACGTTTGGCACAATGAATATGCAATTTGGGGTGTTTACACGCAGTTGTGCATGTGGTGGGAGGAGAAAATGTAAATATATTAATTTAGCACATGCAAAGTGATTTATCAAACCTGAAAGCAATTTTGCTCATAGAAACTGCGTCTATATTTAACACGTCTCAAAAGGAGGTGCAAACAGGTTGGATGCGTAATTGCGCACACATGGCTGTGGTTAGGAGACAATGAAATGATGAAACGAGATGCAGAGAACATATTTTTCACCCGTGTGTGAACATTTTTAGAGTGACGGAAGAACAAACTAGAAGCACTCGGAGAGTGCAGACCTCCGCCAAGGCTGATCAGTGGCCCCCCCTGTGGGCCCCCCCCACGCCAAGGAGGTTATGTTTTTGCCAGGGTTTGTTTGTTTGTTTGTCTGTCTGTTTGTCTGTCCGTTAGTGTGCAACGTAACTCAAAAAGTTATGGACAGATTTTGATGAAATTTTCAGGGTTTGTTGGAAATGGGCCCCCCCGTGGGCCCCCCCACCCCCGATCACCACCAAAATTTAATCATTTCTTCCTTATCCCATTTCCAACAAACCCTGAAAATTTCATCAAAATCTGCCCATAACTTTTTGAGTTATGTTGCACACTAACGGACAGACAAACAGACAGACAAACAAACAAACAAACAAACAAACCCTGGCAAAAACATAACCTCCTTGGCGGAGGTAATAATTGAGACATATGCCCCCCCCCACACACACACACACACACACACTTTATGGGACTCTCTTCCACTCCTGATGATTGTGATTAAAAATACGCACTGACATTAGGCTACAGTGTGACAAAATTATGTGAGTTTGACAGTCATTCAATCCAACTACCCCCCCCCCCCCCACACACACACACACACACACACACACACACACACCTTTAAAATGAAAATGAATGAGTCATGCCATACCTTCTATGACAAAACTCCTCCAACATTACATTTCCATGCATCAGGATCATTCAGCACACTGTTCCCATTAATGCTGCTGTATCCCAGACCAGTTTCTGCAGTGTTTTGTCTCCAGTAGCGCACGCAAAACCCTCATTTAAATGGGGCGGTCTCCAAGACTTTGCCCCTGTTGTAATTTGCACAACCAATCTTTGTAAATCACCCGCAAACCGTGGTCACACCCCACATGCAAAATTCTAGATTGCGCAAACTGGGATCTTAGTAGATCCAGCCCATAGTGTACAAAGAAACTTGTAGCAAAGCATTTTCCTTAGGCCACAGTGCAGTGGTGCTTAGTTATTCTCTTCTCTCATCCTTCCCGCTGTCACCTTTATAGAGAGCTATGGCTGCTTTTCATTATGCTTAAATACTTGAGTCCCTCATGTCTTAGTCTTTTCTACATAAGATGCCGGAGATGGATGCACTGAGATAATGTCAGGTAAAGGAAACTGAGCAAACACTAAATGTTTTCAGTGAAATGACTGTTCTGTGTTCAGACTTCGTACAGATGTATATACAAAGTAATGTACTTCACTACTTAGATATATAGGAGAGCCCTTTATATCACAGTATTTATAGTTTTAATTCAATGATGCTATGCACCTTTAAGGTTGTATTCTGTTTGTTAAAGGGTGTGTGAGTAAAAGATTTATCCAACAATTTTTTAATCCTCATTCTTCCAGTAATAAGGGAATTGAAACTGTCTACATAAATGACTTTCAGATCACCTCAGGAGTGAAAACACAAGAGATATTCAGTTGATCTAATGAGAAGTATCCTACATATAGACTGCATATGGATTATTCACCTTGGTTTATACTTCCATTTGTCTACCATGTGCTTCAGGCTCTTCACCTCAGGCAGAGATGGACAGCTGTGTGTCTTATCTGCGTTTCCCTGTGAGCCACAGTATGGCACCTCTAAGTCGTCTGTTGGTCTATTATGTAAGAGAAAATGGCGAGGGCGTCACAGACAGTTTGCAGATCCCTGTCCAGCCAGACTTTGAGAACCAGGTTTGCATTTCAACTTCATTCCACTTTAAACTTAAGAATATGTAGCCTCATTCCCTGCTTTCTCCTACCATCTCTTTTACTCTACATGTAAGGATTTCATATAAGAACATGATGTATGTCAGTGTTTTTTTATTGTGCCTTTTCAAACTAGTGTAAGATATTTGAAAGTTCCACTTCTAAAAATGTTTAATACATATATATATATATATATATATATATATATATATATATATACATATAAAACTTAATCAGCTGTGAATAAGCTCCCCAAGAATGATTTGCCTGAGTATTAGAAGTTTTGTATTAATTTAGAAATAACTGCGGTATGTAATATTCATAAAAACCTGGAGAAAAGGGCACACTTTCTTAATAAGTTCTGAAGCTGAGCCCACGTATCCATGCACCATCTCTGACCACAGTGTGATGTCTGTAAACAAACAGCTGTGTTGGCCGGGGAGAGCTCCCCAGTTCCTGCCTGCATTAGGTGGAGTTAACTCCCTGAAGTATTTACAGCTCCCTGGTATGCCATTACAACACTGTGCGTGTGTATGTGTGTGTATATGTGTGTGTGTTGGAGGAGGGGGCTCTGAGGGCATGATGAGACAGAGACCACGCGGGCCGCAGGCAGATGAGTGGGGTCGTGACAGGAGAGGATGACAGGTTACTGAGTGGTGAAAAGAGGGCAGCGGAACCGATTAACAGAGCTAATTTGTGACTGCATACTGCAAAAAACAAAGTTTTGATGTGTGAAAGTTTATGGCTGACTCTAACCATACCTCCCTCTTTAAGTCTTCTTTCTAAAGGCTGTTATTTTCCACTCTCCGTCATGTTCCTCCTCACTGTATGTTCAGTATTACTGGACCAACACTGGCAACTAGTGCTAAAATGATGAATTAATTTCATTAATTTGTTTATGTTATTATTTATTTACATAAAATCAATTCACAACTTTGATTAATCCACCTTTTTTTTTAGAATATTAGTAATTAAACAGATGATATGAGAAGGAACTAATCAACCAAATTAATAGTTCATTATTAGTTAATCAGTTAGTTAGCTATGATCTAAACTTACTTGAGGTGAACTGAATTCAAGGTACTTTCAGTGATATTATCAGTCTATATGAAACAGGTCTTATAGGAAAAAGTACTAATACTGATAAATGTTGTCATGCAGCATGTGTGTGTGAGATTTTCATTTCCAAGAAAATGGCAGATGTCAGAAAGTGCCCAAACCCCCAATGATGAAGAATTAATTTTAAAAATTCTTTTTAAGGAGGACTGACATATAATAGAGACCATCCTTGACACACTTGATTGCATTGTCATTGTGGGGAGAAGGGTAATCGTGATCTAATGTTGTATGTGATGCTGGTCTTATTGCAGGTGTCTGTATCTTTATCCACTAATGAGTCCATGCCGGGGGACTCAGTGAGCCTGCATGTTCGTGGAGAGAAGGGTTCCTGTGTGTGTGTGGCCACCGTGGACAAGAGCCTTTACCTATTAAAACCTGGCTTCCAGCTGAGTCCAGACAAGGTTATTTCTAAGTTTATATGAATAGTGTACTGTCAGAACATTAGTCTTAAAATCTGATGTTTTATAAATCAAGTTTTTCAAGTGGTGCAGTTTTATTTGTGTAATCAGTATTAAGGTTTTGCACATACGCCACATGACCATGTGGTTTGCTGTTTACGACGCCATATTGGTAGGCAAGCTCTCCTTGGATCATACAACGTGTTAAATGATGGACCTGCTAAAGTCCTGTGTGCCGTTTATTACTTAGCTTTCACCAGTTATAAGTTAGGCAGAAAGACCGCTCGGTTCCATTGGTGGCAGCGGTGGTTCTGGTCTGCCGACCGCTGTTTATAGTTATTACCGCGGTTTGCGTAGCTTCTCAGCAGAGGTGGGTAATCCCAGCTCCATGGGGTAAAAGTCCTGCCATGTATTGGTTCTACCTGTTCACTTAACACAGGTGATTCCACTAATTATCCCTTCATCTACCTGGATGAGGAGTTGTGCTCATCAAACTGGGCTGGTTCAGTGAGTGGTTGGAACAAATACATGGCAGGACTTTTACTCTATGGAGCTGGGATTGCCCACCTCTGCTTCTCAGTATAGTTAGCCTGCGTGCCTGTTGCGCTTAGTGGCATGGAAAAAAAGAATTGTGATCATGTGGTACAGTGATGAAGACCCCTTTAAACCTACCAGGAGGGCTTCCCCTGACCTATCACCCTAGAGAGAGAGAGTGATTGTGGATGTACCTGCTCCCTTTGCTGGCGATGGCAGACAGAGTTTCCTCAGCTGGGTGAAGCAGCTGGAAGTGGCAGTCGGAGCTACGGCGGGCGACACCGGTGAGTTCAGCGGGGAGCTGGTGAGAATACTCCCCACCTGTCTGTGCAAGTCTGCTTTTTTACTATGGGACAGCCTTCCCGATGAGGTCAAGTCAAATTATGCAGCCATGAAAGAGAAGATGGGATCAGCTTTTGGACAGAGACAGTTAATGGACCGTTTTAGAGCGAACATATCGCCGGCTTATTCATGAGTTCTGGGGGAGAGCCTGGAGGTGTACGCAGCTGATGTGAGCTGGCTGGTAGCTGGTACTAGTGTTTTTGCCTCCGAGTTGCCAGCACATCACTGTTGTTAGTAAACATCGAAACTCATCTATGGTGCCTTTATCAGAAGCAGACATACTCACAAATAACAAAACACGCAAACACGAGTCCAAAGAAAAACACAATATAAACTAACAGTTCTGACTCTCTGGATCCAGATAGCGTGCCTACCAATATGACGGCGTAAACAACAATCACATGACCAGTGACGTCAGCTGCAAGTCCTCAATTGAAATCCAAACTTCATCCACGTCATTAAGCAAAATAAAGTGTAGAATCACTGAACTTATTGAGCCCTTTCTTTATGGATAATAGCTCACAACATACAGTATATGTAGTTCAGGTCTACCCTCCTGTGTACAACTGTGTTTATATGTTTAAATCAATGTCTTTCCTCTGGGCAGGTGTTTAAAGAGCTAGCAGAGTTTGATCTTTCCGATGCCTTTGGTGTTCCCAAGGATGATGGACATTTTTGGTGGCCGGGGCTGTCATCAAGAAGACGCAGGCGGTCTTCCGTGTTCCCATGGCACTGGGACATCACCAAGGACGCACGTTTTGCATTTACAGTGAGAACGCTTAGCTAATGAGCCCTCAGTTATGGTGGAGGAGTGAAAAATAATAACCTCAGTGTGCATATATGTGTATGTTTTTATTTCTCTGTATATTTAACACAGGAAACAGGGCTGGTTGTGATGACAGATATGGTGAGTTTAAACCACCGGCAGAGTGGAGGCATGTACACAGATGAGGCCATTCCTGCTTTTCAACCTCATACGTCCACCTTAGTGGCTGCCATGCACTCCCGCCCTCTGTCTAGGTAAAGACCCTGTCCACATGTCCAAAACATCAAGTAACAAGTTGCATAGTTGCAAGTTGCACAAGCTTAAAAAGGTGTGAGATGTGTAGATTTTGCATCTAGTTTGAAGTTTACTCCTACTTGGTTCATGCTCCTTTATTGCAGTCTGTGAGTTTCACTATGTACCATGTAACACTGTTGGGTTGTTTTCATTAATGTACTGTAGGGCACATACAATACACATTCATGATATCAGAAAAATGATGCGGTGCGATCTCGTTTGCAGCTTTGATTAGTATAATGTGGAAAGCAGAGGTAGCAAAAGTACATACTTTAGTTACTCAAGTAGACAGTGTGTGCACAGGTGAAAAAAGACTGACTTAATAGTAGAAGTACAAATTTAACTTCTCTACTGCAGTGAAAGTGGAAAAGTACAGGCTCTGAAATATCTTCAACTTTTACATCATTTTTGTCATTTTTTTTGCATTGTTTTCATCTGATCTTTTGATTCTTTTGATGTAATGTTACAAAAATCAACAGTTTGATTATATTACAACAAAATAAGCATCAGAATCTGAGTTTACTGGTACATATTTGTTTTATTATGTCTTGTTACATTGCTTTTGTCTTGTTACAACTTTCATGCCATGTTGCTAGTGCTTTGTTTTCAATTTTATCTAGTACCATTTGCTGTGTGTATTACATACCCGTAGAGAGAGAGAGATATAACCCAAAATAAATGTAATTGATGATTTCCCTGAAAAGTGTTAAAAACAAAGTGAAAAGCCCATTTTGAAATGTAAGGAGTAGAATATATACATAATTATGTTAAAATGTAGGGAGTAAAAGTACAACATCAGAAAAATAAATAAGTACAGATACTTGAAAACTCACAGTTCTCATAGTACTTAAGTACAAGAACAAAGTATTTGTCCTTTTATCCATCTTTGGTGGAAGAACAATGCTACAAATTTGCCAAAAGTGGACTTTAAAGGGAGTAGAAAAACTTTCTTGTTCACAGACCAAGCATTTTGAGTCTGGGAGGTGGAAGGAGTAGGTTTAATTTTTAAGATTTGAATCAGATTTTATCAGGCAAATTAGTGTTTAGAGTATTTTATTGTGTCATGTAATGTTTTTGGAGGGAATATTTAAGGAAATGTTGATGCGTACATATTGGATGTTTGATCCAAACCCAGACCCTCCTGTGTGTAAGTAATTCCAGTCTAGTAAAGCCTGGTTGTCAGGAAACAAGCTATTGATGAAGATTTACTATGATATTTAACTGGAACACACACAGTTATATGGGCATGCACTCCTCTGAACACAAAGAATCTGAAAACAAAACCATGAGGGAGCCATAAGACATATGACTCAGTATTTATCATGCTCGGGTTAAGTAAGGTCTTTGAACTGGGAAATAGACATCCGAGAAAAACATGACAAAAGAAATTAACTTTCTTCCATATTTTAGGACCACATTCCCCAATACCACAAATACCTTCTCATTCTAGTGATGAACATTAAACACATGACGTGACTTAGAGAACGTCAGGAAGGAATTCTGAATAATACATTTTCCAATTATGGTGTTGTTTTATTGTGAGCAGCTGAAGCCTTTTATTGATGTCAGCTTGTGTTTTGTTTGCAGAGCAGAGAAGCGTAGGCGAACATTTTTCCCAGAGACTTGGGTGTGGCACTGCCTCAATGTCAGGTATTGAAATCTTCATAAATATTTTGTTTGTGAGTATACGTATATATGTGTATGTGTGTGTATGTGTGTGTGCATTAGATCCCTGAAAAAATATGCACCAGGAAAGTGGAAACATTGGATACATTTAAAAATTTAATGCAGTGGAATACAGTAAAAGAGAAAGAACATAGAACATACCCAAGACAAAAAAGATAAGATATGAGAAAAGGCTACAATGTGAAGAGAAAGTAGATAAAGACATATCAAGAAGGTTAGAGTTGTAGAAGAGTACTGGAAAAGGAGTAAATGAAGATGAGAGATGGCAGGGAAAAGAGGGGAGAAAATCCGAGAAATCGGATGTTCCTTTGGTCCAACAGCTTCCAGCATTTCCCCTCTGTGGGTGCAAATGTGCCTCATTTAAATTGGGTGATCTTGGACTGGACTGTCATTTTCTCAACAGCTCCTTCCATTCATTATCAGCCAATGTAAATGAATTGCCCATAGATTTCCATATGCTTGAATCCTTTGGATGGGACTTGAGCTCTGCCTAATTTCCTGTGAAGTCCAAACCTCTGATTTCCTTTAAAGCCTATTAAAGTGGACTTTGGACAAGTTTGATCAAAAGGAAGGGCACACATTCAGTTTTTAACTTTATTATGCCTTGTGACACTTTGCCAAGACCAACATTGAGTATGTGTTGCCAATAATGAGCTCAGCTCACTTCATTCAAAGACACAGAGTGGGTCAACACCTGTCTGTCCCTCACACCTATCCCTTTCAGAGGGTTTCTGAAGGGAAATTGGTGCAGGTGTTGCTGTTGACACAGGTGTCTAACATAAAAGTAATCTTCAGTATTTCATCAAATGTGCCCTTGTCGTGTATAACTTTTTATTGCTTGTATTAAATGAAACCACTCAATGATACTAAATTCTTTCAAGTGAACTGTTCAGTAAATCTTACCGTATGTCTCAACATGTGTCACTGGCAGTGCTGAAACTGGGGAAGCTGAGCTGAGGCTGGACGTACCCGATTCGATCACTTCATGGGTGGCAGAAGCCGTCGGCCTGTCTGAAGGAAGTGGTCTGGGCTTGGCAAAGAGGGCGGAACTTCGTACCTTCAAGCCATTTTTTGTTGACTTCACTTTGCCTTACAGCTTAATCAGAGGAGAGCAGACCAAAGTTCCCCTCACTGTCTACAACTACCTGCCAACCTGTTCTGAGGTACGACGATAAATAACACATGAAGCAAAGACATCCTTTAGGCCCATTAACACTCTTCCCTTCCCATCATATTCCTGTGGATGACAATGAAAGAATGGCTTTACGTGGATCCATCTTAATGCACATACCTGCACTATGTAAAATTGATCCCACTGTCTAGATGTTATGTTTATTTACATTACAGCTGACCACTCTCCCAAGCATATTACCAATATTTAGATAATGTATTTTAAAATTGATGTAAAACATACCAGCTGAAACCTAAAAACATATATACGTAAGGACCACAGTTAATATATATATATATATATATATATATATATATATATATATATATATATATATATATATATATATATATATATATATATATTATTTTTTTTTTTTTTATTATAAAGAATAGGAAATGTACATGTATTAATCAGTTCTTATTTCCAGTGTGTGAATGGCCTGTAGCAGTGACAGAATTTCTCCAGTTGGGATTTTTGATGATTCAATAGCACTATATGCATTATTAAAGCAGACAATCTCATTTTAACATTTTATGCTCAAAATCCTGCAGGTTAAAGGACAAACCAAACACTTTTAACACTGAAAGACCCAAAATATTTTTTTTATCCTAATGCTGTGTTTTGTGCCATTGCTTTGGCAAAAATAGAGTTACAGTAATTCACTATCTGAACTCATCATTATATCATTCAGCAGTGACAAAACAAATTCTACAGGTTGCTCTGCAAACTAACCAACCATTTTAGTGTGAGCAGACATAAAACTGTTTTTATAAACAGACATAAATACATTCACTACTGGAGTAACATTAATGCTGTGAAACCATTATGCAACATTTTATGTATTTACACTGGGTCTTGGGGAATTACAGATAAATATTAGTGGATTAGGAGAGTTTGATTGACAATTTTATTTATTGATTGATGATGCCATCGGTATGATTCTTTTGAAACAACAAATCCTGATATCCATTCTTTGGGTGGTTTTGTTGCCTTGTGATGAGCACAACATCTGTGTTACGGTTGTGAGCCATCCTCTGGTTAGCTTTTTAATATGACAGTATTCCAGTTTTGCAGTTACTTCAATAGCCCTGTGTGACATACCTTAAAAACTGAGCACTTTCCCCAACAGTCTCATTTTTCCACATCCATGATAACACTTTGTAAACTAACTAATATATGCAGTCCAGTCGTTTTTTTCTGCAAAAATTCTCATACTTGTCCTTGACTGCAACAGTGACCCTCTTCTGCTGTTAACAGTAGAGATAGTGTTACTGCAGTTAGAAGTGGGGTAAACATCAACAGACAACCAGCCCAAACACAGACTCCAGTACAAGCTTGACTTGAGCATTAAGGGGCAAGGACCACGACTCCAAAGTGATGCCAGTCCAGAAGTATCTTGTAATGTAATACCACTGATGGCATCTAGATGCCAAAAAAAGTTTGGCTCCTATAAATTCACATTGAACTTCCCTTTAAAAATACTAAGTAAATAATTTTTTTCCAGGAGTTATTCTGGTTTTGTTCTTTTTCTTTGTACCTGTCAAGTCATCTGGATGTCCACCTTTGAATAACTGCTCCATTAAAACGATTTTAAGGCTGATAGAAGGATTTGATTATCCGCTGTGTTGGGCTTTGATTGACAGATGTGTTTTGCACCTTGCTTGCTTCCTGAATCAAGCTTTTGGATCTCCTGTTTCTTTTTATCCCTGACAGGCAACTTGACTGTAGATGTGATTAATAAGTTAAACTATCGTAAACTTCATGGTAAAAGTGTCCTGTTTTATCATGTCACTAAGCCAAGATTTAGTTTATCCATCATCCCTCACATTCTCCAGGTTCAACCCTTTTGTCTGAATATGGTCATTTCTGGCTTCAAGAAGACAAGATGGCAAATTGTACATGTAATCCACATAACTGACTCAAGTAGCTAAAATAGGCTGTACATCAGAAAACATAGCCACCTAGTTAAGTCTATTATCATGTCAAATAAAAAGTTACATTATGAGTTATGTTTTTCATGTAATCAACAAAACCTGCCATATTTGTCATGCCAACATACTGTAGATTTGATGTGAATACACTGTGATAGACAAGGGTAGATGCTGGATAACTGTATGGAGGAAGATATAAGGTATGTAGGCCCAGGGACACTGAGGGAGGGGGAGTGTTGTTCAAAGGAAGCACAGGTTTATATCATGAAGATATGAGATTAGCTCAGAAGCATGTTTTAGCACTTTCTTTGAAGAGCCGTCTAAGCTTGATGTTGGCCTTAAATGGGTCCATCCTGCGCTCCACAGAGATGACATCATGATGTTTGCAGATGAGCTTGTTAAATGGCCTGTGCGTGTTTAGCCCTGATGTCACAATAGGTGAATATGCAAACCAGCATCGCCCACTCTTTGATGTCCACCGCAGCAACATGCGATTCCTATATTCTCTACTGGGTTATTTATGACTTGTGGCATGTGGATAAAGAACAGTTAAAAGATCCCTAAGCATTACAGAGCCCTCTGTGAAAATTGGACGATGAGTACAACTTAATCCTTCTGGGAGCTTGAGAAGCATGAGTCAGTCAGCATGGAAAATTCACAATGTGATTTAAAAATTCTCCGTCACTTTTAGAGCTTTGAGGAAGACACGCTATATGAGGGAGGGGCATGCTTGGCAGAAATTATGTCATTGTAGTCTGTCAGCGGAGGTCATTTGCTGATTTGTATCTTCCTCTCCTCTCCTAATCTCTTCCTCTGCAGGTTCATGTTAAAATCTCCGTTCCAAAGGGCATTAAGTTTGTCGGCCATCCTGGAAAGCATCATCTTACTCGAAAGAAGTGTGTCGCTCCTGGGGAGGCTACCCCCACATCCATTGTGTTGTCTTTTACTGAGCTGGGGTCTGCTAATATCACAGGTACTCACAAAATGAACAAAAGTCAAACTAATATATTCAAATAAATGTCACAAATACTCAGTCAACCACATTTTCATAGTAATTTTATATGCTCTTTTGTTAGGGTTTAGACAGAGTTTAAACATCCTTTCCTTAAGGTTTTCCATAGATAATTGTGTTAAAAGACAGACGTGTGATTAATCTTAGAGCACTGCTATTACCTGGTTTGCACTTTCAAGGTAGAGGTGATGAGGCAAGTTCCTGTCAGTCGATGTTAGACTATCAGTAATGTTTTCGCTAATTTGCAAAAAAGAATTATGTTAATATTAAAGGTGGGAATGATACCCATCCCACAATGTTGATGTTATGCTGCACCAACGGCTACACAAATTATACCATGATAAACATGTTTATATTAGTCAGCATCAACGTGTGTTCTGTCTCCGTCAAATGCCAAGAAATTTTTTTTACCCTGAAAGCACCTTGTCTGAGTGACACTGAAAAACAATAGCAGCTCTTTACTTGGCTGTCCTCGTCATGTGACACATTACCAAAAGGCAAACCTTTGGCTTAGGAGAGCTCTACTGGCCAAGGAGCTAAGCTGTGTGTGATCTGGTCACCCACCCAGAGTTACAAACAGTCCCCTCCAGAGCGCATGTGAGAACAAAGCAGGCTAGCGGTGGGGGAGCAACCAGAGCTGTGCTGTGACACTCAGTGGCATGTTGATGAGTTTGCAGGTCACTGGCGGTCAATGGGCCCCCCATGGCCCCTCTCCTAGTCCACTGGCCCCTTGTGTTTCCCTCTCAGTACACACACACAAAGAGGTACCATTGGCACAGGGCCACATTTCCAATGTGCTCCCCAGCAAGAGAACTAGGAGTCCTCTTACAGACATGTTTGTCCTAATCGTGTTATAAGAGATGACAGAGAAATCACCGTTCAGCCATTCAAGCATTAATTTCTAAATTGGCAGAGATCAAAACAAATTGCATAGAGGCAGTTAATAATGATAATTATAAACCATTTCATGTGTCACAACTATTAGGACCCCCTGGAAATTAATTAAAAGAAAGGGACTCAAATTAAGAGATGTCTACATCTAGTGTTGGCCTCTTCTCTGACCTGGTCCTTAAATATCAGGCTGATTTCTGTCAGCCATTGTTTGTTTGGATTGGGATGTACCATACAGACAACCTGAAGTGGTGATGTTGCCAGAAGGAATGGAGACGAGAGCTGATTCTTCTTCTCCCTCCTGCATCAATAGCCCGGGCCATAGCATACAGTGAACCGAGCTGCTGCTCAGATGGATTCCAGACTGGCAAGACAGGCAATGATGTGGACGAAAGAAGGACCCCGACTGGATTGGACTTTGTACGCAGGACTGTTCTGGTGGAGGTAAGAAAGTTGATCAGTGCCTCTCAAGTGGGAGAAATCAAACTTTTGATCAAATTTGGTAACACAAATATATGAATTCCCTTTCAATATGCAGTTCTTATCATTTTTTTGCATTGTTTTTCACCTAACAATGTAAAAGATTTTAATTTTCACCAATTATTATCCTTACAGCCAGAGGGCCTGCCCAGAGAATACACTTACAGTGTCTTCTTCTGTCCAAATGGTCAGTGTAATGTCCCTTTTTACATTAAACTTTCAAGAAATGCAAGGTTTTCAGCTGTATTTTTAGAATCAGAAATACAAGCTAAAAGTGTAATTGTAGTCATTGTTTCCTTTTTCAGAGAAGATCCACATTTCTACTCCCAACAAGTATGAGTATCAGTATGTGAAAAAGCCAGCCAGGATGAACCAGTTCCAAGTGGCGGTGAAGACCCACAATGATGCACATTTTGCCCTCTCTGCTAGCCCTCATGATAGTGCAGAGATGATAGAGATTGTACTTGGAGGTAGACAGAACACCCGCTCTTGGATCTCTATGGGCAAGATGGGGGAACCCCTGGTCACTGCCTCCACACCAGGCATCCTTTCCTGGGATGAGTTCCGTAGTTTCTGGATCAGTTGGAAAGGAGGGGTGGTACAGGTAAGACTGGAGAATTGTATTCGAAAATGTATTGAGAAGATACAGAAAGGTAATATGCAGGAGATCCATTCATGGTTAATATGTAAAGCTAATATTCACTAATTGAAGAGATGTCTAAAGAGGTTTGGTCCAGAAGCAGCTTGCTAATGTTAGCTAGCCAGCTTTGCTTGTATCATTTACACTAACCTTTTTTATGATCTCTGTGTGCTGATAAAAGCTTTGATCTTTGCTCCAATTTATATTAATTAGTTGTTTTTAAGAAATTTCATTTTTAGCCCTGATTAAAACAGATATAAACAGATGCATTTGAATTTCCCCCTTGGGGGATCAATAAAGTATATCTTATCTTATCTTATCTTATCTTATCTTATCTTATCTTATCTTATCTTATCTTATCTTATCTTATCACAAACTTCTAAAATATTGCAAATTCATTGATAATGTGGAATTAACATATTTTCTACCATAAGTGAGAAACTATGCAGCAATTTTTTCTCTTTGTAAGGTAAACCTTCCTCCAGTACACATATCATTTATTTAATTTCTTATTTAATTCTGTGGCAAAACCAAGTTAGCCTGGCCAGCCATCTGTCTTTCTCAATGAGAAACCCATGTGAATCACAGGACTTGAATCCAAATACAGGGTGACACAAAAAAATGGGAACTTTTTAACAATCCAGTAAAACCAAGAGTGATGGAAGAAAAATATTTTATTCATAGTAATTGAAACCTTAAAACATGCCATTTAAGAAACAATGATGGAATTTTCATTTTTAAAAAATTACTTCCTGTAGATGGCGTCCTCCTGTACGAATGCATTCTTGAAATCTGCTGTTGAGATTCCTCAATGACCGCTGCAACATCTCAGCTGGGATACTGTGAATTTCATCCTGAATTCTCTGTTTTAACTCATCCAGAGCTCTTGGTCGAGTCGTGTACACTTTACTCTTGAGATAGCCCCACAAGAAAAATCACCGTTTTTATAAAACATTTTTATGGCTAACGCACGCTGTTGCCCGTTCCACTGATCCATGGTTACTAAATTGGGGGTGTGTTTACTTGCTCAAGGTCACTGTCTCGCAGTGCTGCCACTTGTTCATGTCTGCCAATACGCACTTCAAAAATTCCCGTTTTTTTGGGTCATCCTGTATAAAGGCGGGACTAACAGGCGCTGAGTAAACCAATCACAGATAAGATGGACGTGACACTTTTTGTCAGAGAAATTTAAGAATACAGGGTGTAATCTGTAATTCAATCCTTATTTTTGAATTAAGTAAACAACCGACAACAGTTGTAAAGAGATTTGCGGACTTGGAACTGACTGACTCACGACAAAAAGTAGTTGGTATGTATGACACATTGCGAAACATCCACCCCCCAGGCTTGTGATTGGTTCAGTGTAGAATAGATTGTGCATATTTCACAGTGACTGGCCAGGCAGCTAAAACCAAGTTATAATATGGTCAATTCTGAAACAGGACCAAGACCTTCAAAAAGACTGATCTTGTGTACTCCAGGACTACCTGTAGTAACTGGTGCAGCAAACATGTATTTAGATTGTGGATATCACACCAAAGGGGGAGAGTAAAAGACTCTGCAGGCCACAGGGTCTGTGTGTTAGGAGGACTGGCGCCACTTTTACTGGCATGCCTTCCTGTAAGGTCACGCTTAACAGGCTGCTGTCGCTGAAGACACTCTGTGATCCATGGCCTGATGCTCGCATGGCACTCAGTGACTGGCACACTGCTCCCCGGCCCCAGCATTAGCCTCGCACCATTCACCAAAGGGAGCAATTAAAAGCCCGCTGTAGTGGACAGGATATTACAGCCCAATAGGATTCATTTATTTTCTTGGGAGACCGTGGAATTTTGAGGAGGATGAGTTAAAGGGCTCGGCAGTGGATTTATCTACAAAATGAAGCTCTGAAATACCAGAGAGAGTGCGCTCACGCCGGCATCGCCATCACTTGGTAAATGGTCATTATTAATGCAGAATATGATGGAGTACTCAAACAGCACTGGTGGCTTTCTAGGAAGATTCTGTGATGCTTATTGAGTTAAATAATGAATTCTAAATGTTTTTTTCTTTTCTTTCCATGTTGTTTTATCCAGGTGGGCCATGGTTTGCACACATCCAATGAATCAGTGATCCTCCAATGGGCTGGACACATACCTGGACAGGTTTGGCTCTAACAATAATCAACTACTGGTTGTAATAATTTAGACTAATATATAATGTAATTTTTAATTTGTTCCTGCAGGTTCGTCACATAGGCTTCTCAACAGGTTGGGGTTCAGTTGGGGAGTTTAAGATCTGGAGGAAAGAAGATTCTGATGAGAACCACAATGAGGCTTTTACTCTGGGGGTCCCATACAATGTGGTGCCTGGTTCTGAAAGGGCCACAGCATTTATGATTGGTATGTGTGCATGCATAATGTATGTAAAGTTACATTTGGGGTATATTCACACTCCCTAAGGCTTTATCCTAAATGGTAAAATTTTATGAATATTATATGGATATGTTTAGGGGATGTTATGGGGCCAACTCTGAACAATCTGGACAAACTATTAAGGCTGCCATTTGGGTGTGGGGAGCAGAACATGATCCACTTTGCACCCAACGTCTTTGTCCTCAAGTACCTGCAGAAGACCAGGCAACTCAGCCCTGAGGTGGAGAATGAAGCAACTGACTACCTACTACAAGGTAAAGACACTGCAAAATCAAGTTTCTCTCTTGGACCAAACATCTGTTTCTTTATTCCTCAATCAAAAATAATGGATTTGCAATTAAGAAGAATAGATTTGCAACCAAAAAAGGGATTTGAGAGCGAAAGATAGTAAGTGGCGATCAAAAAAAAAGAATAATAATTTTGCTTATAAATCAGTCCTCTTTACTTGTGAGTTTAAAACTTTTGCTTGAGACTTCAAAGGTTTTGCTTGAAAATCACGCCTCTTTGTTTGCAACTTCAAAATTTTGCTTACGAATATAACTGCACTTAATGGGCGGGGCCTATGTTGATGGATGAGAGAAGAGTTTCTATTGGTGGGTTTGACCTGGCTCCAGCGCCGGCTCCAGCTTCCGTGTTAAACTCACTTCTCCGTTGTGTTATGTTACTGGGAGGTCAGTTTATAGTCTATCGCTCTTTGAAATTGAAATGTGTCCCATAAGTAATGAATTACACTAAATAGCATCGGTCACAGCCTGTACATTCACAGTATGAGCAGAGAACAGAATGAGTGACTGATTTACCGGCATCGCCTGTGGCTCACTTTCGGTGCCTGTGACTTACTTCCAGTGGCTGTGGCACTGCTGCCAGAGAGACAGCGGACTGTGCCGTGGCTTCATGCAATGGGTGCCAGGTTCCACGTGCCACAGCGCAGTACCTCGGCTCGGTACCAGGTGCCATGGCCCATAAGGAGAAATAATGACTGAGTGACATAGGAGCCCATAGGATATACACAGACACAACTGAGAGATGCAATCAGGTTATCAATTTTTCTTAACATTATCATTTTCCAGCACGACGTTTTCTGGTTTTCCCTTCGTTGTGTCCCGACCGGGTCCGAGCTCACCACAGACCGTGTCCCAGCTCACTACGGACCAGGTCCGAGTGAGCCCGCCTCGGACCTGGTCCCAGCTCACCACGAACTGGCTCACTCGGACCTGTCTGTGGTGAGCTTGGATCCAGTCAATATGCACCCGCTGTCTCTCAACACCTCCCAGTAACTCAGTCACTCATTCCGTTCTCTGCTCAGACTGTGAATGTACAGGCTGTAACCAATGCTATTTAGTGTAATTCATTACTTATGGTACTCATTTCAATTTCAAAGAGCGATAGACTATGAACTGACCTCCCAGTAACATAACACAATGGAGAAGTGGGAGCTGTAGAGCCAACACTGGAGCCAGGTCAAATCCACCAATAGAAACTCTTCTGTCATCCATCGGCATAGGCCCCGCCCATTAAGTGCAGTTAAATTTGTAAGCAGAACTCTTGAAGTTACAAAGAGGAGTGATTTTCAAGCAAAACTTTTGAAGTCTCAAGCAAAAGTTTTTAACTCACAAGCAAAGAGGACTGATTTACAAGCAAAATGATCTTTTTTTTTTATTGCCACTTACTGTCTTTTGCTCTCAAATCTCTTTTTTGGTTGCAAATCTATTCTTTTTCATTGCAAATCCATTCTTTTTGATTGATGGATAAAGAAACAAATGTCTTTCCATACACATCCCATAGCTTCTGTAAGCCTGTCCTTCTGCCATTGGTCAGATAATTAATGACATATTTCATCCAATAATGCAGTTAAAGTTCAATATCCCAGTGCCCTACCCCAGTTAGCAAGCACTTATTTAAGCAAAATAAAAAGAAAACAAGATCATCCATTAAATCCAAGAGTGTGCTCTGAATTTCAACAAGTCAAATCCCTCCTACATCGACTATGCAAAAAGTGGCTTCATACAGAGCGGAAGGAATGTCTTCTAATTGCTGGCAGGTTATATACAGTTGCTGTGTTTTCTGGAAACTATTGCAGTGAAGTTTACCTTGGATAATGGATTTTGTTTGTGGAACAGTGGATTTCTTGACAGAGGGGCCCGGGCTTGGCTGGCACTTAATTCTTGAGATCATGAATTGGAACATGAACCTGGATGTTGTTACTCAGTTACCCAGACCAGTCTTTACTCTACCTCCGTTTTCTCCACTTATACCCACGCAAAGCTCTAATCTTGTTGAGGAGAACCTTGCCTTTACTTAGTTTTCTAGTGTGCTTTACCAGGGCAATTTGTTTTAGTTTAGTTTATTAAGAACCCTGTTAGCTACAACAAACGTGCAGCAATTGTTCCTGGGATCTGACATATGTAAAATAACTTGGTACAGGACATTGTAATAAAAAAGGAAAGAATGAACAACGGTTAACTGTTACTTACACAAGCACAAAGTTCAGATCCCTTTTTCTTATACATCTTAAACTGAAATACATAACCTCATGTCTAATAGAGCTGCTTAATTAACCAGACTAAAGCAGTAGCCATCAGTACGCCTCCATACGCTGTAGATGGACATAAACAAGTTGTGTGCAAACTTTAACACATGACATGAGGGGATCATCTGAAATGACATTGAGCTTGAACTTGATTTGCACAATACATTGAACTAAAACACATTTTTGTTCTACCTTTTACTGGACAGATGCAGACAGTTTTGTAGCACCAATACAACATTTAATCTCTTTACTAAATATGGCACAGGGTTTTTTTTAGGTAGCTGTGAGCTTTTCATTCTTAAACATGTATAATTCTTTTTAATATCTCTCCTGTGTCTTTGAGGTTTTACTTTTTAATTGGTCAAAGTGCTCTCTTCAATACCTTCCTCCCTTTGTTTATTCTTATCCAGGCTACCAGCGACAGCTAACCTATAAACGTCAAGATGGATCCTACAGTGCCTTCGGAGAAAGGGATTCCTCTGGCAGTATGTGGTAAGTCAGTGTGGTTGTAGCTGTTGAAGTTTGTACAGCATCGTGGAGTTTTTATCAGCATCTCACTCCGCTATGCACAAATTAATCCATTCCTGTTGGTGTGTTTAAAAACACTGGTGAGTTTTTCCTGAATGTTTACTTCATGCTCCCACTCCCCAGGGGCAGGCAGGCAGAAGGACCCACTTCAAAATATTTATAAAACCAAAATCAATGCTCTCAATGGGGAGCTCCAGGGCTTGCATTTTTAGGCCCACGCACAATGTGCATACCACTGGCTGATTTATGAGCTGAGGTGTACATTATGATATTTAAGAGAGCTCAAATTGTGAAACACCAGGTTACATAAATGACATATATCATAAACAGACTACACCATTGGATCCCAGAGGTAGGCAAAGCTGTCTGAATATATTTTCAGTTAATCAGGTTCATATCCATGGTGTAGAGTGGAGCAATGTTGTTTGTTATTATTGAACTGTTGTATAAGTTGTCTGGAGCCACTTTACCAAATGGCTCTTTTTTGGGACAAGTGGGACATGCCTTTAATGACTACCAGGATGCAACAGGTCACATTAAACTGCCTTAGAAACCTTGAACTCTTCCCAGGTGACTGAGAGGATATGAGGATGTAAGAAGCTGCAGTTTGGGAGTTTTCACTCGAAGCCCAGGGCAACAAGTTTTGGTTGTGGGCACAACACAGATGGTGAACTTTGAGTAAACCTGCGTCAGACACTTTATGAATCCATCAACAATGTGTTTGCATCCAAAACAAGCTAAACGTCAACTTAAGTTCCAGAGTTCACGGATAGAGCAGTGCATTTACTGCCGGCTTAAAAGTGCCCTTAATGCAGTGTTAATGTATTCCAGCTTGTAAAAATGTAACCGAGTGGAAATTGACAGAATCTAATGAAAAGATTGAACATAATGACAAGAGCTGGCAGTAATGGCTTGGTTTTTGGTGCTGGCCATTTCTGATGCCAGGGTTGTTAACGCCGCATTGAGTGGGCTCAAAGTTCAGTAATTCACTGAATACATGTAAGAAGTAGGGACACGCTGATGAAATGGTGGAGATGTTTTTAACTTCTGTTCTTTATGTTGAGTTAAATGACAACTACCTACTGTTCTATTAAAAGAACACAGTGCTAAAAACTAATCATTTAAGGACACAAATCTGCTTTTTTGCATTCATGGCTTTGGCCCTTCACCACTTTCTTACTGTATTTTATAGAAGCACCTGAATGAAGACTCAGCTTTGTTGCCAAGTTAAAAAGATAACACCTCAGTTCATATATATTCTGCTATATTACAGTAGCTTTAACTGAGAAAGCTCAGGCCTCGACCAAACGACCTTACTTTTTTCTTTAATGTGGCCCCTTCATTTATAATAAAACCTCTGACAGTAGGGCAGTACTTGTTTAATTTTCTCTGACAGTCTCAGTGTTTGGTTCTACATGTTGAGGCTGGCATGGCATTTCTGTCTGCCCAGAGACTGATCTGACACTTTTTACAGGGTTTGGGGGCTGAATACCAGAGATCGAAAGATCTGATATTGACTATCTGAAGCATTAAGCATAATGTCTAACACCACTGGCAAGGTAGTGTTAGAAAAGTTAGTCCTTTCAGTCTTTTTTTACTGTTTTGATATAGAGTAATATACAGATGTGTGTGTTTATATTGAACAAGTTTGTGCATTGAAATATTAAATATGCTAACATTAGACTGGTAGCCACAGCAGTAGCACATCGTTCTTCAATTCAGCTTCAGCAGCCCCAAGACACATGGTTAGCAATCCCCTTGTTAGCAATTTGTTGTTATGACCTTGTTTTATATGGGATTAAGTGACACATTTGTTTTTTTTTTGTTTTTTTTTTATAGCAGATTCTTTCACCAATGTTTTCTCCAAGTCTGACTCATAAAAATCTCCTTTAGAGATGTCAACTTAGGTTTAAAATGGATCATACTCATGTATTGTTGAAAGTATAAAGCTGGATAGAAAGAGGTGATTTGGGAGTGAAAAATTGAACCAGGAGGAGAGAGAATGGACCCAGCCATGGGCCATGTGGTGGAAGTCAGCCTTACTAGCACTTCCTTCCTTCACAAAACTAAATAATATTTACATTGTCCGGTATCTTTCACTGGGGCCCAGTGTTTAAAGCCAGTGACACAATATTACTTAACATTATAAAAATTCCAGCAGGCCTTCGACTTCATCCCTTGTTTCATCTCTTGGGAGGAATAACATCCAGGTTCCAGTCAGGGAAGATTTAATGTTTCACTTTATGAGAGCAGGGTTCTTTTTCCCCTGCTCATATCCCCTGGTGCTCTTTCTTGGATTTGTGCTCTCACTTATGAGCTGCATTGAGAAACTAGAGCATGACCTGTTTGTTTCTTCATTTCCATCTTGGGTTTCAGTCTTTTTATGGTAAGCAGTATGCCTCATCCTTTAAGTCAGTGGTGGTCAGGGGGCGGCTGTAATGGAATCCCTCGCTGTCACTGAGAAATTGTTTGCCAAAGACTGCAGCTTTTTTGACCACTACCGGGAGGTCTGTTGTTTATGGATGAGTGTGTGTTTATTAGCTCACCCATGTCCCCCTGGGCTAACCCTGGCCTTTCTCTGGTCCTTCCCCTGGCCGGTCTCCACTGTGGCCTACTAAAACCCTAACCCATAAACTTTTAGTTGCACTCTCAGACCAGTCAAAGTCACAACCCTCATTCCAGGGATCCATGTTTGTATAAGTTGCTTTTGGGGAATCTCCAACATGCTGTTTGCTGAAACATACTTGGTTGGCTCGTGTGAGATTTCACAGTGTCTAAAGCATAGC
The DNA here is from genome assembly GCF_902148855.1 of Sphaeramia orbicularis. NCBI lineage: Eukaryota > Metazoa > Chordata > Actinopteri > Kurtiformes > Apogonidae > Sphaeramia > Sphaeramia orbicularis. Next base: position 44,198,148 of record NC_043960.1, on the reverse strand, counting down.
TGCCCCATCCTACATCACACTGATCAAATCCTGCTGCACCCATCTGCTCCTCACCTCATTTCCTTTCTTCTCTCCACTTCATCAGACCCATCTATATGTACTCATCCTTTCTTTTCCATCCCCTCTGTCTGCATTTTATTTTTTTATCAGCTCAGCTTCCCATTGGTTGATATACATTAAATGGGCATAAACGGTCGATAAACTTCTCCCAACCTCTGTCTCCTTTGATCTTTAGGTTGACAGCATTTGTGCTGAAGTCATTTGCTCAGTCTCGGGGTTTCATCTACATTGACCCAGAGGAACTTCGTGCAGCCAAGTCCTGGCTCATAAAACATCAACGAGATGATGGCTCCTTTCCTGCCATGGGACGCATCCTCAACAAAGACCTACAGGTAGGACTAGGGCTCTAACATGTTATATTATGATCATTATTGTAATCTATATTTATTTTGTTTACTTTGTCAGCTAAAACACAAAATGTTGCAATATTTTTTTTGTTTAACTTAATTTTAATCATGCATATTTTGATGTTATTTTATTTTATTTCATCAGTATGATTTTTTTTTTTACTGCTGCACCTCTAGATTTCTGAAATGTTCAGCAGTTTGGCAAGGTTTTATCATATTATAATCATGAATAGCTCATAATGTTCAGGATCATGATCTTTTTGATCTTTCTATTTGTATTGCATCTTTTATTTTTTCATGTATTTGTCATGTCGCAACTTTTTGTTTTGTTTTGCCTGTTATCTAGTTTCTGTCTTGTATGTTGTATGTGTATGTCCATAATGTTTTGTGGTTTATGTGTGTATTTTGTGTTTATCACAAAATATACCACAAAAAAGCATCTGTTTTGTTTTTTCACTTTTCACTCAGAAACACATGTCAGGCTTTAAACTTGAAAGCATTGAAAGTAATAGTGATTTGACAACTATCTTGATAATTACCAATACTGATTAAACATATCCCCCAGCCCTATCTGAAGGTATGTCAGGGGGAGTTTGTGTTTCTGTGTTTACAAAGCAAGAAACACTTTAAAGACAATAATATTTACTCTGGAAAGATGCTGGCTGATCTGGAACCTTTTAACATTTTAACATTTTTTGGAAAAAACAGCATACAGCAAGAAATAAAGTTAAAACTAATGTGTGCTTTCTATCCAAAGGGAGGGATACACGGGAAAATTTCACTTACAGCTTATGTGGTAGCAGCTCTCTTGGAGACAGGAATAACTACAGAGGTGAGTGGTCCAACAACAGCAACTCACTGCACTCTGTGCCTCATACATAACACAGCAGCAACTCAGTGTCTGGCTGTCAAAAGCTAGAGTCAAAATAGTGTTTAAAAAGCTCACTTTTTACCCTCTAGAAATTCTGCTACTGAACTGCTAATCACTCTGGACTATTATTATTAATATAGTTTTTACTTTAGCACCCTCGTAATTGTGATTATTGCACTCATTATTGCACTTAGCATCACAACTGGTTATTTTTTATTTACTATGTACTTACATAACTTACATAGTGTGTAGCACACATCAGATACTGCTGGAGGGAATGGAGAGCAAACATTTAGGGATGCACTGATTGTGAAATTTTACCCTGATAAGTTTTTGTTGTTGCTCTTAAAAAAGTAAATGTGCTTTGAGTTGTTCATTACAATATCCTTGAAGAACCAAAAATTCAATCCTACAAATTTCTACAATGACCTTCAATAAAAAACAACAGATAAACACTGACCACTGCCAATACTGAAGATAAAAAAGGCATAAAAAAAAAGGCAAAAAAAAGACTAAGAAGACTGACTTTTTGTAACTATATTTGTTTAAGCATTCCATTATTATTCCACTTACTATAATGGTCATGAAAAATCTTGAAATAAGGGTAAAGATTCCAATTTGTCCTATTCTCTTTCCTGTCAGTTTGATTTTGCCTGACATGAGAAAACAGATAGTGACATGACTTATACTGTACATGTTGGTTTTGGCACAAACACCATGTGACAAAGAGAGTTTGTCTATGCTGAAATAAAGCCAAGAGTTTGTAATCCATATTTTCTTTCTTTGATCATAGTTGATGGCATTTCACTCATAGTTTGTAATAAATCAATTCACACACCTTGGAAATAGCTGTAGAGACACCAGTTGCTCATTACTGCTGACTCCTGTGATATAAAATTCTCTAAAGTCTCATTGTTACAGTTACTGTCTGTGTTGTCCATGCTTTCTCTGGCTCCTCTCCATGCATCTGTCTCTACTATATGTCTGAAAGAGCCTTTCTGAGAATCTGTCCTTTTACGACTGATAAAAACTGCAAAGGTATCCATCACATCAAAGCACAAACTCCCTCTGCACTTCCAATTTAACTTAATTAAAAGATGACTGCTGCAATTGCAGTGAGTGACTCCTGAGGCCTGTCATCTAGTGGATGAGGGGGGAAGGTCACATCTGTATGAGATGAAAGTCTACTCCCTGCTTTCTTTACTGGACAAAATTAATGTTTATTCGATAACTGCATCTAAGCAGAGGAGATGATTGTAAGTCTGGACTGGGCAGTTTCTAAGATATTGGACGCTGAAAGACGTCATGATAGAGACACTGATGCAGGAAGGGAAGTGGGAGGTTGATTTATTTCTGAATCAGTTATAAAACACCTTGTGTTCTCTTCTGAATATTGCACTATTGTATAAAACAAATGAATTCACTTCTCCTTTCTTTGCCCCAACTCTGATCACCAGTAAGTCAGTCCTGCATTTCTGCTTAGTCTTGTATTGCAGCGCAATAGTTTTCATCAGTGCCTACATTCACTTGCACCAAGTATTCTAGTGTTTGCCCTCATGTTGAAATAACATGTTTTCAAGATGAAAATGAATATACATTAATGTTCCTGTTTATGTACAGCAATGCACCCTTATGGCAGTCATTCCCCTGTGTGAACACAGCGTGTCAGTTCTTCAAATATGTACTTGAAAAAGTGAATATCCAAAAACCTTTTGATGTCCACTCCAGGTGTGTTTCTCCTTCTGACTAGAAATACAGATTTGTCTTGTGGGCCTACATTTTTACTAGAGAGGATCTTTGTTTACTTCCCATCTGCGCATAAATCAAGTCTAATTCATAATGTCCAAAGGGAATATGCTGTTTACATAACCCATGACACATTCCATATATTATCACATCTGGAATGATTGTTGAATCTTAGTGTATATGTAAACATACTCATTGCCTCATTTTAAAAACAAGCAGCTTTAGCCTTGATTAAACATTGTCTGTAACAAAAATCCTAACCTTGTGCCATAAAACAGTTGTAAAGCTTTTGTCACCTCCATATGATGCCTCATATGAGTATTTTTGAATGGTCATTGGATAATTGTTATTTACTGATTAGGACAGTTGTATGATAATGCAGGGGGTGAAAGAATTTCCTGCTTACTACTTAAAATCTTGGTAATACATGTAAAGAGAAGGTTATGTATGAATTACACACACAGTATGTTACTTCTTAGATGTATTTTTTGCGATGCCACACATTCATCATGATTTCTGTGTGTTGCTGTCTATTTCAGGAAGAGAAGGTGGCAGTGGCCAGAGCCAAGGATTTCCTGGAGAGCAATACTTACTCCGCTGATGACCCGTACACCACAGCCCTGTCAGCGTATGCTTTAGCTCTGCTACGGAGTCCATACACCCCGCTGGCTCTGCGCCGCCTTAACCACATGGCCATCACACAAGGTAGCTGTTAGCAACAGTTTCATCTCTGCTAACAACAAATAGAGGCTGATTTAAGGTGCTAGTGCCTGGAAACAGACAAATAGCTGACATCTCCTCAGTAAAATATTATGCACATTTTAAATAAGTTACATCCTTTAGTAAAACAGACAGAGTGCATGCTAGTTTGTCACACTAGTTTCAGTGGTAAAAGCAAAATTAGGCCAATGTGACTAAGGAAGATATCACAATAAATTATATTCAAGGTAAATACTGTGATACAGTGCAAGTTCTAAACCACTACAAAACCACAACAACTACAAACTGTCATTGTGGTGTTTGTATCACTGGACCTTCTGCCTGGTTGTTTTAATAAACAGTAAGACTGAGCATATAGGCAGGAAACAATTGTGTACAGAGTAGCTGTAGCTACACATTCCTCCCTTTTCCTCCCAGTGTCCTTATCTCACTATCATTTTCCCTATGCCATTTCCCCTTCTTCCCCCAATGGAAGCTTTCTATGTACACATTTTTGCACATTTATGTAAACCTTGGGGATTTTGAAAGACAACTGTTCTCATTTAATCACAATTAGTTTCTTTGACATGTACAGTAAGGATAGGATACAAATGTGAATCCCCATGTGTTTGTGACACTTTACTTTGAGATCAGATGGGCACACCCACTGGAGTTTGACTGGCAGCACTATGACTGATGAAGACACTTTCATGGGGTTTAGCGATGGCCTTTCACAGTCAGGTATAGTACGATGTTTGATTAAGTAATAGCTAAAGGACCACTATAGTGATCAGATTTTAAACATGAGTGGATTCTTTTGGGCTCCCAGTGGTGTCAGCAGAGGTGGAGATGACAGCCTATGGTCTTCTTACCTACACCTTGCTTGGGGATGTGGCCTCTGCACTGCCTGTTGTCAAATGGCTCTCCCAGCAGAGGAATGCCTTGGGGGGCTTCTCTTCCACACAGGTATCTCTGTTTCTCATCTCTTTTGTATCATATGTTAGTAGCAGTGTGTTTTTTATCATGGTGCAGGGCTAAATAACCTGAATAATCAGTTAAAAGCAGTAACTTTAGAGAAATTCTCTGGTTGATGGGCCCACAAAACACAATGAAACTTAACATAAATTATTTTAATGTTTATTTTTTATTGTTCATGGTTTACAATGTCTATAAAATGTTGCCTAACATTACATAAACTCTTGCGCCAGGACACTTGCGTAGCTCTTCAGGCTCTGTCAGAGTACGCCATCTTGTCCTATGTCGGAGGGGTCAACCTCACTATCTCTCTGGCCTCCACCAACCTCGATTTCCAGGAGACTTTTGAACTCAACAGAGACAACAAGAAACTCCTTCAAAGTGCCAAGGTAATCACATTCATGGAAACAGTAAAGTAAAAATTATTGGTATTTTTCTTTTGTGGCAGGACTGTTCCACTGTGCTTCAGTGAGGCATGATGTGGGGAGCTACAGTAATCAATTTGCAATGCTGCAGCCATTGGATTGTCTGTCTCATTTAACAGCACACACTTAGATTAAAGCTACAAAAGGTGAAAATACACATCTACAACTTTCTCTTCTCTGTTCAAAACAAAAGATTAATTATAAAGTTAGATGATATTACGTTATTTTATGGGTTTGGGACCTGCCATTTTGCCTCTGTGATGAGCCACAGAGTAGAGCAGTAGACTAGCGTCTGAAACTTAGCAGTGGTCGGTAATTAAAGCCATCAATCACATATCTAACCCCTTGCCTGTCAGAAAACACCTACAATTGGTTAAAATCCGCTCCAAATCTTCCTTCCTGGGGTAGGTTTTGTACAGCCTGTTCCAGAGGTTTTGATTCTTTTCAGACCAGTTGAATTGCAATACGCTAAAAGGTTAAAATGGGATTTTTGTTCATTGTCACAGTAAACTATTTTGCACTTTAAGTAGCTGATACATAAATATTTCAGTAACACAAATTAAATTAATTTATAGCTTTTCAGTGGGGTCATTTGACTGAAGGGAAACTTGTGCAATTCAGTGTAAGTCAGGAATGTTTCCCTCTTGGTCACAGTAACTCTGTTCCTATGTACCAGTCACACTTTGGCATTCAACATGAATATCTTTGTTTCCATGTCCGGCTGTGTTGTGGCCAACAGCTTTTAATTCTGCCAAACTAAACCAAGTTTAACGGGGCTGGATTTCCCAAAAGCACCTTGTTGGTCTGTTGATTTAATAACTGTGCTTAATGGGCCTGTTTGCCCACACATTACAAATTTGGCGGCATGGGTACAAACTACCTTGGCCAGGGCGCCATGGCGTCAAATCAGCCTTCGTATTTGTGTGAAAGGACCAGTGGGTTCAGGTGAGAGTGCAGTATGTTTTCTCTGCCGGGCATTTTGCTCTGCTGTGATTAGTGGTGTCAGCTTAATTGGGGGCAATTAAGGCCTGCTGGTTAGTAGCCAGGGAACCACAAGTGGCAGCGCAGCAGCCTACAGCATTCATTCACTTGATAAATGACTCATTCACCTCTCCCTGCCCCCTCTGACTCCCTTTGTTTCTCCTCTTCCTTCTGTGTCTCTCTTCTTCCAGATTCCCAGTATCCCCACAGGCCTTTTTGTCAGTGCCAAAGGAGAGGGCTGCTGTCTCATGCAGGTATTGTAGCTCACAAAGTTCACACTTTGCAAACACATTTTCAGGCTTTAGCATTGTCTAAAAGGAACTGTAAATCTGTGCTTACTTCATTGGCTCAAAGTAAGACTCTACCAGCAGCGAAGAGTCAGTGGCAGTCACCCCATAATGCTCAAATTCCTCTCTGTAATTTGGAGCAATCTTAGCCAGTTGTTTAGGAATGTGTTGATCATTCCTGTTGATTGCTGCCGTCCCCTGGAAAGGATGCTTTTTACTTCCTACCTTGTCGCAGACAAACAAAAAACTCATTCATAAACACAACAACTCCTTTTTCACTGTCCTGTTTTCTTATCGTCCATGTTAAACATGCCTACTTTAAAACCAAATAGGGAATACATTTTTAAAGAAGGATGCATAATCAAAGATGTTTAGAATCCCACTTTGGAAACCTTTGTGAGTCATTTGATTTGAGTGAGCCACAACAGTAGATGTTGTGTTCTGCTGTGCCGCTGCCTCAGATGTCTTCCAACTGGTTCTCTTCAGCGGTTCTCTCACACACAAAAACACAACTTTTTATCACACCTCTTGCCCTCTTTACTTTCCCTCTCTCCCCTCTTTCCTTCCATCCACACCTCTGTGTGCGTCAACACACCCATCTGACAGCCCCTCAGGCCAGCAGCACCTGGGCTCTAATGAAATACAAGAACAGGGAAATCAGAGGGAACTGCTGGTGTGTGTGTTTGTAGACTCTACATAATAAGTATATGTCCTGTGCCTCATGATTATTAAATAGCTTCGCAAAAATAAAAAGTCTCACATTAGAGTGAATGATTTATTCACAGTGTATACAGTTCTGGGAATAATAATAATCTTCTATGAAATTAAAGAGCATCAAAGCAGTGAGCTGTCAGTCCTAAGGCCGAAATACTAGCCTGCTGAGTGCATGTCTCATGTCTAGTAAATATGATTAACAAGTCCCTTTTTTCTCACTTTCAAGTCTCTTCAAGGCTCAAGGCCCCAAATATTTGCATTATATGTAGTTTGTTGCCAGTCTTTCAAGCCAAAGCAGTTTTTTTGACATACAGTAGCCATCCAGATATCATCACATTTTTTTTCTTGACTTCTGGATGCTGCCTTCAAATGCAAGTCAAACATTTGTCAAACTTTTTTGATAGCATACATTATGACAAACACTCATCTGACATTTTCTATATATTTAGAAATATATGGATTAATCGATCTGGCAGACTAATCAACACCAGTGAGACACTTCATAAGCTAATGGTACCGTCAACACTTCGCTCCAGTAGTGGCAAATATGAGCCTTCACACCTGGAATTACTGACCTGGAGGCAAAAAAAGAAGCATCATAGAAGTAGAAGTATGAAGTTTATTATTACAATAGCTTAGTAAATCTTAATTAAGACAAAAGTTTTATTCCTATCATTGGGGATAATATCGACTGATTAATAGATGTTTCTGCTTTTCCAAATTATCTTTTTGATATTGCCTTTTAAAGATCCAGTAGTGGTTGACCACAAATATATATAACAGGGCTGCATAAGGCTTCTTATTCTTACTAATCACATCTTATAAAAATAAGGCTATTACAAAAATAAGATGAAGAATTATTAATTTTGTCTGTAGATAAAATTAAAGCTTCCTTTTTTACGTTCCCAAATATAAAACACTGCGCTCTCTGTATGTTTGCAGATAGACGTGTCTTACAATGTACCTGATCCAATATCTAAGCCAGCCTTCCACCTCAGGGTGGACCTGAAAGAGCCCCAAGAACGACATCTGCAGCCCCCTTCTTCCCCCTCCTCCTCTTCTTCTTCCTCCTCTTCCCGTCATACCAACTCACGCCCACGGAGTCGTGCTGACAACCGCTCCGAGCTCAATCGGAAGCGTCGGGCGCCTATAGATGACGATGATCCAGCAGCCCACCAGGACAAAATGGACTTCCACATTTCTTTGGAAGTCTGTGCCAGGTAACACAATGATTGTGTACAGATAGAGAAGCTGAACACACATACAGTATGCAAATATCAGCTACTAACAACCCCACATTTTCAACAGGTGGCTCCACTCAGGTTCATCCAACATGGCCGTCATAGAAGTTCCCATGCTCTCTGGTTTCCGAGCAGACATGGAAAGTCTAGAAAGGGTAAGTGACGTATGAAAACACACATGCAGACATTTTATATGTCAAAGTGGTGTGTATATTGTTAGGTTAGCAACTAAATATGAAGGCAAATACATAGAGAATAAATAGAGAGAAATATGCTCATATATATTTACATTAACACAGGATGCATCCCTAAGCAAACACTATGATGTAATATACAGTATATTATTTCTGTAGGATTGAAGAAAGTTATTCACGTAAATCTATAAAGCACTTTCAGAAATGGCTTCAAACTAGTTTCTGGAAATGCACCTAATCCACATTTTCTTTTTGTCAGTTTAAATTCACTTCACATTTTATGGAAAATACAGCAGCTGTTGTTCAAGGTTGTTGGACACAATTAGAAAGCATGAATGAAGCTGGAGATTTGTTTCAAAATATCTTTATAAACATATATAATCTGATAGCATTTCATTCATTAATGTGCATGTATTTGTATACACTGCTCTCAGGAATGCTTATTAAAGTAAGAGTCCTTTCCTAATTTATGATAAAAGAAAGACCAGTAAACTCAGGCGCTGCAGAGTTACAGTGTCAGAGGTCATCTGGCCTCTCTGGGCCTATCAGACCTGATACACACACACCTCCTTATGCCTTGTCTAGTACAGACATGAGGATAATGTGTGTAGTTATTAGAGGTCAGAGGAATGAGACAGAGATACTAAAATGCCTGAGGGTTGGTTTAAAGCCCTTTGATGGGTGAATTGAGGAACTGTTTACTGAAAATGAAGGAAAATTTAAGAGCTGGATCCAGGTCACCTCCCCAGCCATCCATCAGAAGAATGTCGTTCATTACTAGACACTTACAGGGCCTTAGTCTGCAGGCTTCCACCCCTAAAAAAGCCACCTCCACAGCTACCTGGGGAGATGTTAAATGTGCACACACATACTGCTGGGTGTGTGTCAGCTGAGGCTGACCTGAGTTGTAGTGGCTAACAAGCTCAGTTTACACCCATGCTGGCCTCCCTTGGAGTTTTACTGCTGCCTGCCGGACTGCCACTTACATTCCTCAATTTATGGTGGCAAGCTTGGCTTCTGCAGTCATGTCGAGTTGCTTTTGTGGATGCTGCAGTCATGAATGATTAGTTTGGTGACTGACTGGGAGCTACCACAGCCCCAGCCTCTTATCACCCAATATAATGAGCTTTGTTTAATGACCCAGAACACACTGTGGGTATAACGTTCGAGCAATGGGAGTTCGTTGGCAAGTTTTAGCTGCTAGATAGACAAACAATGCTTTTGTAAACAGAGAGACCAATTGTATCGTGTGTGTAAGTCTGTGTGTAAGACTGAGTGTGTCTCGGTGGCGCCAGCTCAGGCTGAGCACCTCATAAACCCCTGCTGTCCAAAGGCTGCCACCTTTGACAGAATGAAAAATCCTCCTGTGGGAGGAATTAACTCTGCTGGCTCTGTATGCACACACTCAGATTTGCAGTAAACAGCTTCCACATTAGTCATTCATAGACTCATATTTACTAGATACGCTCCCATGTGTCTGACCCAGCTGTACATTTTTGCAAAAATACAATGACTATACTAAGTGGAACACACTGAGCAGGTGATCCCAGAGGAAAGTAATGATCTCCTGCTGATTTCATTATAGGCCAAGTCCATGATTGGTAACCAGTACATATTCCACCCCGGCCCTCATGTTATGGCAGAATGCATATGGTTTTCATTCAAGCTGTGGCTCACGGGGTGCATTGAAATGTAGACCATGTGGATGGTGACAGTTGGGTGGTAAGGGCATCATACAACATAATGCCTTTAAAAACATGAATAGGTACAATCATGAGCTGTACATGTTGACAAAGGCTCAAGACGTTATGAAACATAAGATCCAGAATTGCTCAAAATGATGTGCATATCAGTACCAACCTTTCTGTCACATTACTGCTGAGTGATCATATTTCTTAAACGTGAAATGACATTTTATAACCAGTCATCTGTGAATAATGAAGTTTGCTTATCAAGAAATGGAGCTATCCAGTACAATGTGGTGCTGATTACTATTCAAGTCCTTGACTACAATAAATGTAAAGGCATCTTAAATGTCACCTTGTTGCTACTTTTATGACTAGTGTTTTATTTTGACAAAGAATCATCTTTAAAGGTGTAATAAATCCCTTATCCCTATCAGTGTATTGTTATACCACGAGCAAAGTATGATTTAAACTTTCCATGTTTTTATCATTTCGTGCCAATCATTAGTCTAACTGACAGTTGCTATGGTAACAAAACTCTTTGTTCTAATTGGTTAGTTGGTACCACAGGTAAAAAACTGAAAGCTAATATATCACTCCAATGTAATAAAGTGCAGCCATAGAGCTACTTCTCTGGTTCCCATAGATTCCATTTTCCTCTTTTTATTATATATTTTGCTTCTGTTAAGTTACTTATATTGACAAGAGAAGAGAGGTAATTGTTTGTTCCGTGATAGTATCAGTGTGTAGTGGCAGAGCCATGCCTCCGTTATGTTGGACTGAAAGTTGTTGTTACAAAAGCATCAGAATTTTGTCTTTCTGTTTCTTCAGACTCTTTGCCACTGGTTAGTTTATTTGTTTTTATTGACGGTTAGCCAAGGGTTTTCCACTTTAAAAAACATGAAAACACTAGAATTTCAGAATGTTCTCTAAAATCAGAGCAGCACTTTTGCTTGACCTTTGTGGATGTACAACAATAACTATTTACTGTACTGAGATCAGTTTCCTTGGATCTTCCTTAACAGCTACTGATGGACAAGAGAGTGGGTCTGAAACGATATGAGCTGAGTGGAAGAAAAGTGCTGTTCTACTTTGATGAGGTGAGTTTTTATGTCAGTCGTGACCCACATACAGTCAGGTATGAAGTGATGGCAGGCAAAGTGTTACACAACAGTCCTTGCTCAAGGCGGGAAAAATTGTCTTTGCATGTAAAAATATGTACTTCTCTACCTCCATTTCCACATATTTCTGAGTGTTACTGAGATTTCTCTTTTTTTTTTTTTTTTCACTTCTGTTTGTCACTCCATCTTAGATCCCTAGCCAATGTATGACGTGTGTGGCCTTCCAAGCTGTCAGGGAATACATTGTTGGCAAGACAGCGCCTGTTCCGGTCAAGATCTATGACTACTATGAACCAGGTGTGCCTCTGATGAATATTCTCTTTAAAGAGTTACAGAGCAGGAAAACCGTCTAACTTAACCATGATTTATGAAGTCATGTCTCCTTTATGGAAATAGGAGGGTTTTTTTATATTTATGGCCTAGCTATGTTGAGCGTCATCATTGTTTTGTGTGTGTGGGTGTGTGTGTGTGAACGTACCGGTGTGGATCTGTGCTTGTTGTGCAGCCTTTGAGGCCACCCGTTTCTACAACGTCAGCGAGAGCAGTCCTCTGGCGCGGGAGCTGTGTGATGGACCTACCTGTAATGAGGTGGAGAGTTCAACCAGTCAGTGGATAGGTAAGATTTCTGCTGCATATGCGTGTGTTCATTTACAGGTGACCCGCTTTCACTCACCTCTTAAACATTCTGATTTTTCCCTGCAGGTTTTGTGCAGGGAAACCAGTGCAACAACGTGTTTGGGTGTCTGGAGGAGGAACAGTTTGAGCGCTGCACTTGCTATAGGGACTGCGGCTATGATGGAGAACCGGTTTGTGGGTCTGATGGGCAACTCTACCAGAACCAGTGTCAGATGGAAGTGTTCGCCTGTCGAAATGGGACGCGCATCAAGCAGGTTCCACTGTCCCAGTGTCCACACAGTAAGCATCCTCACATCACACACCAGCTGACTCCACTCTGTGGGCGTCTGCCTCCTAAGTCAGAATCTATGTGTCATTTATGAAGAAGCTTGTACACAGCCACATTTGAGAGAATGTGTCGCTTACATCAGGGTTTGTTGTGTGCATCCATGCAGTTTGGAAAGTGGAAATTCCGACTTTGCGATATTTATTAATTACCTCCGCCAAGGAGGTTATGTTTTTGCCAGGGTTTGTTTGTTTGTTTGTCTGTTTGTTTGTCTGTCCGTTAGTGTGCAACATAACTCAAAAAGTTATGGACAGATTTGGATGAAATTTTCAGGGTTTGTTGGAAATGGGATAAGGAAGAAATGATTAAATTTTGGTGGTGATCGGGGGTGGGGGGGCCCACGGGGGGGCCCATTTCCAACAAACCCTGAAAATTTCATCAAAATCTGTCCATAACTTTTTGAGTTATGTTGCACACTAACGGACAGACAAACAGACAGACAAACAAACAAACAAACCCTGGCAAAAACATAACCTCCTTGGCGTGGGGGGGGGCCCACGGGCGGGGGGGCCACTGAACAGCCTTGGCGGAGGTCTGCGCTCTCCGAGTGCTTCTAGTTTGGTTATTAAATACTTAGATGTTCAGCATTTATTTATTTTCTTATGAATTATTATTTAGGAAAATTTAAACACTAAAAATAAAACAAATAATTTTAACAAAATTTTCAGAAAATCATCACAAAGAAATGCAAATTTCTATCCACTACTGTTGCATTAATATTAATGGCTATAGATAATGTATTGTACAATAACGTAATACCAGAGTTGCTGATTAAGGAGCTCACAGATGTAAGAGGAAACTGTTATTTGTCAAAATATGAATCTGGCTTTTGTTTTCACCCCCTATCTGAACCAGTGGTCTGGATTATATGAAGTTGTATGAGTCTTTTTATAATGTGTATAATCCTTTGTTTCTTTTTTTCTTTTGTTTCTGTAGCTCTTCACACATCATTGCATTTTTTTGCACTTTTCATCTAAGTTCCCATTTTGCAGGCACACACACATACAAACTCACAGCATTATTCACGAACTCTGTTCCCACTATACTGATTTGCATTTATCAATACACCAATTTTTCTACCTATGTTATTGTAGAGACATTCTTGCAATAGTATTTTTCCCTGAAAAATACAAATTGGAACAGCACTAAGTGTTAGGTGTTTTGTTTTTGTTTTTGTTTTTTTTGGGGGGGTGGGGGGGGGGTAGCGGTGATACCAGCTGATTAATCTGCTTTTTATTGCTCATAATTACAGTGTCTTTCAAAGATCCATGATCGATTGATCTCCACTCCGTATCAGTATTGTACATCTGTGCTTTAGGCTGTAAATCACACTCACTGGCAGCGCATCTGAGAACCCTCTCTACCTTGAGAGGAGACAAGTTTGTACCTGCGAGTGTGAACTCAGAAACACTGACCTTTATACGATACAGTCAGTTGACTTTGCTGTAATTTCATGCAAGTGTGTAATTGTCCACATGTTTTCGATGCATGCATCTATTTGCTCACATCCACATGTGTGTCTAAACTCACCTGTGTGGCCAATGATCTGAGCTGTGAAAACAGCTGTTCAGGTGTTGAGCTGATTACTGGATGAGTTTTTTTGAGCTGCCCGCCGCACCCTCTGCACCCTCTCTCCCTCTCCGCTGTATTACAGGGCTCTCCAAATGACAGAGTGCTTTTGTCCAGCCCTTTGAAATCCTTGTCACATTCCTTTCCGACGCACAGCCCAACAACAAAGGAGCCTTCATGTTGCGGAGCAGATTGGGGAAAAGGCATAGACAAAACTTTGGTGGGAAAAGACCCCTGTTTGTGCCAAGTGCTGTAGATTATCAACAGGATCATATTTTTGTTTAGAGATCCCTGGCCTTGTTTGTTTGTGTATGGTTGTGTGAGAGGAAATTCATGGCACCATCTCCAATTTGAAGAGGAAAAAGATACAATTTGTTTCCATACACACAGCTCCCTGGCCATGGTTTGGCCTCTGCTATTTTTGGAAAGATTTTAATGCAGGCCTCTGCTAAGACTGAGTGTACATCATTGTTTTGCCAAGTGTTGCTCAGTGGGGTGGATAATGCTTCTGGGCAGTATTTATATTATGCAACAACAACTTTGTTAAATTCACTGTTTTTTAAGATGTTACAGCAGCCACATATATGTGACTAATCCAGTGTGTGTCTGTGTTTTTATTCCCAGTGGTGACCACAGTGGGAGACAAGCAACCAGTAGCAAATCAGGAAACTGAGCAGCCCTCTGTACCTGTGCACACAGGTAACTTATCCACCACATCACTGAATTCCTTCTTGTCCTCCATGTGCACTCAGACCACATTTCTCTATTTCAATTCTCTCTTTCTCTCCAAACTTGCATCCAAATGCCTGAAAAGGTCAGCTCTGCCCAGCGGAAGCAGGACTATTTCCTAATTCATATCAGCAGATGTCAGTACATGGCACATGTAGAAGCATCCTCCTATACATTAGTATGGACATTTGTGTCAGCTAAATGTAAACATAGAATCAATATTTAAAGGTAGATCGCCAATGTCCAAACCTGGGCACGTTGTTGGCACTGCATTTACATGAATAATGCTTTTAGTTGCATGTTGCATGTATGCATGTTTCTTTTCTGGTGTGGGGTGGGAATAAAGGGCAAAAAGATGGAAGATGCGAGTGGGGATTAAAACTGAGAAAGAGAGGGAAAGGACTGGGCAGAAGACAGGTGGAGAGAACAAGTGGGAGGAAGAGTGAAGAAAAAAAGAGCTGTGCATGTATTGAGGAAAGATGGAAAGAGGAGATTAAAGGCAAGTGAGGTGTGACAGCACATTCCCCTGCCACCACATCATGTCTACAGTCGGTGTGTTAAACAGTATAGGTTTCACACTGCAGGCTGGGCTGTTGCTCTGCCCTGAGCGTAGATCAGCTGCTACTTCCAGACAGTCAGCCAGGGAATTCCTGATAGGATGTTTGTCTGTATGTGGACGGAGGATGTAGCTTTGTTACATTTGGCAAGGAAAACATCCAAAGGCACTGCAGCCATTCCCGAGTTGCAGGTGTGTGTATGTGTGTGGGTGTGTGTGTGTGTGTGTGTGTGTGTGTGTACTGCACATGGAGTCAGTTGTGTACATGGATTGCATGCAGTAATGTGTGAGCTATTAAAGTCTGCTTGTGTGAATGTCAGAGAAATGTACAAGGGTGTGTGTGTGTGTGTGTGTGTGCGCACGTGCGTGTGTGTGCGTGTGTGTGTGCGTGTGCGCGTGTGTGTGTGATGTGGCATAGCCTGCACTGACTTGTTTCCCAGCCTGCAGCTCCTGGTAGCTGCAGCTTACAAAGCTGCTCTCAGTCAAAGGTCTCCTTAGTACAAAAGCTAAGGCTTCACACACACCACAGGAATGCTGCTATGCACATGCACATACATTTGTATATGTATGCACGCACACTTCCACACACTGCATGCTTACACAGGCAAATATCCTCCCGGATACACACAGTCACCTACAGTGTGATACCCCTGGGGTGATAAGATTGAATAAGTACTGTAAAAACAGTCATTGTAAACCATTAGAAAGTTGACGACATGCCTGCTAAAGTGCACTCAGAGTGTAATAGTTGAAGGAAGGCTGTGCCAAGGAACTGCCAGCTTCCACTGGAACAGAGGAGGAAACTGAAGCTCTGGAATTAGCCGCTTCCCTGTGCAGACTTGTCTTATTAGTGAACTTGTACTAGAGGATAGCATATAATGGATACACAGACTTATAGGTTTTGTTTAATGTGTTTTCATCTTTCTGTCACATGTATCCACTTTAGTCATACAATCTTTATGCATTAGATGTACAAAAATATTTTTTTTGCATGTGTCCACTATATGTTTATACTGTGGTACCAGTTTCTACCAGGGTCTTTTGCTGTGTGTAAAATTCAATGAAGTAAAATGTGATTCCAGTCAACTCAAGTTTCTGAATAAAATGAGGTTTTAAGATATCCATACCCTCACTCAAAACGCCTAAGGCTAAGAAGCATTTTGTACATAATGTGAATGTAACTTTCTAAGCAGGGAGGGACCCCTGCTGTCTCTTAAGGGGTATTACTGCTTATGAACTTGGCACGTACAAAACATGAAGTGATACTCAACACCTGAATTAACCTGTACGCCTTTATGCATTGAAAAACACACCACTTCACAGAAATGGGCATATAGATTTAAGAGGCTTCACAGCTTCAGTGTCCAATGGGAAAGGAATATATGACAGCAAGAAAAAATGGTGAAAGTATTCCAAATATTGTGTACATTTAAACACATATTGTGAGTGAAAATTTTTTAGATAGGCCTTTGTCAGGGGATAAAACAGTACAAAAATACAATCTAAACTTTCTTATCTGTGTCCTATATGTAGAACCTTTCTTATACGGTTCTACATAGGTGTCCTAGATTCTTTGTCTGTATTGTTCTTGTACTAATCCTGTCCACCTCGACCCCTAGTCAACCTCCTCTCAGCTTGTTGGTGGCTTATTAGCGCTTTGCAGAAATATTCAGTCACAGTTAAAAGCCTCCATGAGTAACTGTGATGTTTCCTGAATCAAGTCCTCATGATTACATACAAAATATTCAGTCATTCACTGAATTACCGTCTTGTTAAGGTCTGACTTATTGCTTCATCTGTGTGTATCACATGTTTGCTCTCCAGGTGAAGAGGAGCAGGTGTCCATGGCGGAGGAGTCCTACTATTCTTATGAGTATGATCCTGACTCAGAGCCTTTCCTCGCCGATGCAGAGGGAGGGGACCATTTTGACCTTCCAGTAGGTGGGGAGGATGTAGAGCAGAAGGTTCTCCTTCCAATGGATACTCAGCTACCCACACCAGACACAAAAAACAGCCCAGAGCGATGGTACAACCTACTGCATTGTTTATTTTTTGTTACAGATTGCAAAATGTGGTCATCCGTGTTTTACATGTAGCATTTTATACCTTTTATAGTCCATATTGTCCTTTTTAATGATGTAAATAAAGAACTGTTCGGTGTTGGCAGTTGAAGACATTGATGTTGGTCAATGAAAGAACTTTTTTCTGATGTCTGAAGATGAGTATGTTGTGTTTTTTCTTCCACAGAAACGCTGACAGAGTGAAACCACGCCCACCTCCAAATTGTACATTATTTGTGAATATGCTCGTGAATGGGAAGAGAAGAGAGAGACTGGCTCAGCCTGAACAGAGGAGATGCTGGAGGATGGAGAGTGACAGGTCGACTGGTGTGAGTCAGTGTGTGTGTTTGATGTGTTTTGTGTGTGTGTGTGTGTGTGTGTGTGTGTGTGTGTGTGTGTGTTTGGATGTCACTTTGGGCAATTGTTATTAAGCTAGAGTCCTCCAGGCTTTTATTTTTTTCCTCCAGACTCATAGTCACCAATGGGCATCATAGCATCTTTGTTATTCACTGTACTGCCTTTATAATCACTAGAAGAAATAATCAAGTATTTATATTTGTAATTACACCTGACGTTAAGCAAAAATATTTTGTTATATTTTCTATCTGTGGTATTTATTTGTAGCTAGAGGTCATATCCTTTATATTTTTCTGTCATTGCTCATCCATACTGTTTTTGCCCTGTTACCTTATGTTTCAGCTCTGTATGTGCTGTCAAAGGGATTTTCCTTTCATAGCAAGCTTTAACCTGATTATTGAAATGTTTGATAAAATTCTTGTGCTGGTATCCTGCTGGAAGTAGACATATGCTAACCATATGCTTTACAGAAACATAAGCTCAAATGTTTTTTTTTTTTTGTTTTGTTTTTTTGTTTTGTTTTTTTGGAGGGGAGGGTGCCTTTCATTGACAGCACAGCAGAGAATGACAGGAAACATAAGGAAAGAGACAAAGAGAGTCTGACATGCAGCAAAGGTCTCTGGACATCTCAAACAATGGATTACGAGAAGACATGTATCTTAAACCACTGGTCCACCAGGACGCTCCACCTTAAATGTTTCTGACCCTATCAAACCAAGATACCAATGTCTACTCTCGTGTCACCTTTACCTACTTCAAGATTTGATTGTACAGTTTATAAGCTATTGTTTTTGTTAAATTTTGGATTCGTGAAGCAACCAACTCAAAATCAAGAATGAAGTCTTTTAATTTCTGTAAATGTACCAAATTTAAATAAATGTAGCCCCGTATGCATATCAAATATTGTGCTTTTTGAACAAACAAGAATAAAATGTCTACAATCCAATTTTATGTTTTGGTTTTTTTTGTATGTGAACATCTTTTGCATCTGATCAGAAGTCAGTGGTTGATATTCAGTGTTAACACTAATGTGACCTACTACATCTGGGTGTGGAGCTAAAGTATATCCCCTTAACCACAAACCATATGGACAAAACAACCACTGACTGTAACAAGGACTTTTGCGTTGTCTTGTAGCTGCTATTTACATAGTTGTAATCTACAACTTCACCACTAGATGTCACTAAATATCACACACTAAACCTCAAAGCCCAATGAATATACAAAAGAAATTTAGCGTCTTGGTAGTGTAAGGTAACCCTTTTTTAGAACTTCAAATTACACAAAAACATGGAAACTCCTGCCGAATTACGTTACATTACCAGTGAAGCTGCTTAACATTAGCTAATGATATGTTAACTTATTTGGCAGCTAAATAAAGTTCAACTGTTCATATGCAACCCTTCTTGCATTCATTTATTTTCCAAAGTCCTCGAAAAAGTCACAGGAATTAGTAGCCCTATCCCAGTTATCAACAAGTGAAGGCAGGGTACACCCTGGATGTTCATCGAGCAAGTTGACTGAGCGCCAGTTAAAATCACCTCATCTGAAACGCCTGGAAAAAACAAGGGGAACAGAAGCATAGGAGACACAACCCATACTGGCCACAAAACCACTACATACTGATGTAACACCTTTTATCACTGGAGGTTCTTTGGAAGTAGAAAGAGGTATTCAAAAAGAGAGGGAAAAAAAGAACCATGATGGTTTTTGAGGACCACTTTTGGCCCAAAATGGTAGAAAAAAATGTTACATTGTGGCACAGTTCTGATATTATTGATTAGATTAGATTAGATTAGATTAGATTAGATTAGATTAGATCAAACTTTATTGATCCCTTTGTTCAGAACCCTCAGGAACTTGAGGACGATCACAGTCCCCCACTTCCAGAACTCATGCAGTCAAGATTCCCACATTCACAGGGGTCAGCACAACCGGAGCCTCGTCCTGGGTGAGCCACCTTCTTGATCATGGTACCTCACCTGCCAGGTAAGTGTTACATATTATTTATTATGTATTAACATACATAATTCACTAACTTTGGACAAAACAGGCTTGAATGAGGGACTTCCTGTTATTTACTGTTACTGCTATTTACTTTTTTTTCCACAACCTCTGTAGGGGTAGGATACGTGGGGTGATTTAGGAATTTAGGAGGTTGTAATCTACATACCACTGAAGATCCCAGGCTGAACCTTTAAATGTCAAACATTGTTTTGGGTGAAATGGATTGAGTGTTTTCATCTTTATTTCATTAGTAAAGTTAATTATCTAAAAAGTCAAAAAATAGGTCAAGTAACTTCAAATTCCCGTGAATTATTAGAAACCCTACAGAACCCATAAAGTACCTGAGCCCACTGGAAACCTCGGGAACACTGTGTTTCTCCTTTATGTAAAAGCGGTAAAGATATGAGGGTTTGTTCCTGTAATCCTAGAGCGCTGAACCTGCAGATGCAGCCCAGGACACCAGTGGATCAGCTCTGCTCACAGAGCAGCAGCGCAGTTGTTTATGAAAGCTTATGTTGCTCCATTTCCTTTGAAAGGCTAGTTAAGTCTGGAGATAATTTCCTGTCAGCAGTGAGCTGTATTACAACCCTGCCGCTTCAGAGGGCCCTCTGCTTTGATAAATGATTCTCTAACCCCTGGCATGTTTCTGGAAGAGCGAGACAGAAAGCATGTACGTGTCTGTGTGGATCTGTGCTGTATACATCACAAAGTTTGGATGTGTGCTGTATGTGTTTGTGTTACTGCTGACAACAGATTCGGGTTACCAAAGCAGCAGCTGGGAGAGAGTTGGACTCTGTTAAAGTTTAATGTTTGTTTTCTGCACATGTCACTTGTCAGGGCCTCTGGGTGACTGCAGCCTCCGGCGACTGGCAGCTCGGCCCCTTTATTCCTGCAAATGGCGAGTACAAATCATGGCCAGGATTAGAGGAGATCAAAGAGGCCTGGAGTTGTAACTGCATCTGGGTGATCGGTTTGTTACTTTCATTTCCAGAAGTGTTTTCCAGCTGCAGGTTGGCAGTTCATGACTGGATCTGTGGGGCCAGATAAAAGAAGCCTCCTACCGCTCCACATGTGCTGAACTGCATGTGACCCTGTGTCTACGTTGGAGAGTACGGATGTGTTTTCTAAGACTATAGTATGGAGCACTGAGGAAAATAAACTGTTTTCTCTGCATTCCTTATGTAAAGTCTCAGTAATTCACATTTTGGGGTAAAATCCTGTAATGGAAATAAACTGAAACATCAAGCTCTGAGCAGAAGTACATGCTCCCCTCCAGGTCCGATGGAAAAGTTTGTCCCTCAAGTGTCAACAGGCCAGCAATGCAGGGGACCTGGCCACGGCAAACTATCCACAGCAGTCGCCATGGCAACTGCATGCATGGCTGAAGAGTGATATTGCGTCTCCACACTGCAATGAGCAGAAAGAGTGAAAAGAGAAAGGAGGGACGGGGGGATCTAGGTTTCATGGTTTGCAGTGGGGAGCTAGCGTTACATGAGAGTGAATCGGAGTGATGACATTGTTCCTAAGTAGCAGCTGAGTGCACCTATACATCGAGCTCTGTGTGAAAAGAGCCATTCACCTGTCCTGAGCCACAAACAGATAGATGGAGCAGCTGCACAAAGACACAACTGGCAGATAAAGGGAAAAAACCAGTGGGTCTGCTCTGGTGTTGTCACTCTGATGTGAGCTGCTGTATGGGTTTCATGTTTCCTGATTGTTTCAGAGGAAATTAGGGATTGATTCTGGATCATAGAGGTTTCAGTGACAGCCAAGGAACGGAAGATGCGGGGTCCTGGAGAAACGTAGTCCTATGATGGGATGTCTGAAGGAAAACCTCTCAGGTTTGATGGATTAAGAAGTGACATGAGCTTCTGATGCGTCTTTCAATCTGCAGCTTGACTAAGTTCTGTCAGAAAAAGGGAAACATCAGTGGTAAGGAGCAAAAAACACAAACATCACTTTTTTGGAAGTCAGTCTGTCAGGATTCTGACGGATTATTTACATGATGTGACCATTGCTAATATTCAGTCTATACCTGCTTTCAACTCATTTACACTGTAAAAAGTGAGATCGGGGTGAATCAATGCTTAGAACAACCTAAATAAGTAAAAGTAAAATAGGCTCAAGGTGCTGATTTATCAGAAGTTTACCTTTTAGGCACCTGAGGGTTGTTGTTGTTGTTTTTTATATTCAGTTTTGAGATCAGGCTTTCAAAAAGCTGTCTGTTTCATTCAGTTGTTGCTTGTCACAATATTGTGACTTTGGCACTTAAAAGGTTTATGTAAAGTAAATATATTAGAATTAATCATTGATTAAATTTCACTTTTTTTTTTTTTTTTTTTATACAAAAAATCTAATAATATAATACTGAG
Source organism: Sphaeramia orbicularis (assembly GCF_902148855.1). Classification (NCBI taxonomy): domain Eukaryota; kingdom Metazoa; phylum Chordata; class Actinopteri; order Kurtiformes; family Apogonidae; genus Sphaeramia; species Sphaeramia orbicularis. Next base: position 44,176,191 of record NC_043960.1, on the reverse strand, counting down.
TAGGCTTCAGTGTTAAAAACTAGTAAAAATATTCAAATTAAAGAAAGATGGATTTCACTTCATTTTTATTTGCATCTAATTTAGCATTATATATATATATATATATATATATATATATATATATATATATATATATATATATATATATATATATATATACAGTATGTATGTGTGTGTGTGTGTGTGTCTGTGTGTGTGTGTGTGTGTGTGTGTGTGTGTGTGTGTGTGTGTGTGTGTGTAAAAAACACAAATAATATGAATAAAATGATCTGCAATTATCTTAGTAAATTTGACTTTTTATTCCCTTGAGCAGTGGTTCCCAACCTTTTCTGGCTAGTGACTTCATTTTAACATCACAAATTTCTGGTGACCCCAGACATTCAAAACAAAGACATTTTTCTCTTGGACATGTCTTTGGGCCAGGCGGGTGAAGAAATCTATCCATTCTGTGTTCAGTCTGGTTTTGACTGTGTCCAGGCAGGTTGAAGCACAGTAATGCATGTGGTCACATGATTGGGTCAATCAAGATATGCCCTCTCAGATATTATATCCTGCATTTTATTTGAACTTGATTTTTATTAGGAAAACTGTATTGTTTTAATTATAATGAAATATATATTGAATCATTAAAAAATATTTTTTTATTAGTAATTTATTTATATATTTTTTTACCAATTACTAGAAATTTCAGGTGACCCCATCTGAATTCCAGGTGACCCCACATGGGGTCCTGACCCCAAGGTTGAAAAACACTCCCCCAGAGATTCAGGGATTTGATAAATCTAAGTTAATTTTGTGAGATATTTACTAAATCTAACTAAGTCTAACAATCTCTGACAGGACATTAGACTTATAAATGAACAAACACATAAATAGATGAAAATGCATTTGCATTTTTTGTATCTACTTTAATAATAAATCATCTTTAAATCTACTCAGTGATATTAGGTGTCACCGTGTTGCCATTATTAAATTTTTAGTAACCACTAATTACATTTTTTACAGTGTACACCAGGACAAATGGAGAAAAAATATCCAGCAATTGCAGGAAGAGAAAAAGGTAAGATGAACTCTGACAAGCAGCAGCTTTTCCTGCAACAGTTTATGTAACACTGTATTTATTTAGTACTGACTTACCTACATGAGAAAAAGACACATCTGCAGGAGGACTTGAACACAGACCTTGTCCATTGATGCACATTTTTTAAATAAATCCTCAGATGTTATTTAATATGTCCATGATAAGTAAATGTCGTATATGCTGTGATATTTCTACCCATGTCCAGGACCTGGACCTGGACGTTATGGTCTTCCTCCCACCATTGGATATATCGGCCATGACTTCACCAAGCCCACTAGCCCCGCTTATTCTTTCCACGGCAGGATGAGTGACAACAGTGAGCTCACACCCACCCACACCTTTAGCCCATTATCAGCCTTTAGTCACTACTCACAACTACATAAGAAAATATGGCAATTAAATAGATTATGATATATTCAAATAAAACAAAAACAGGAGGGACAAGGGAATACATTCAAAGCAGTCCATCAGTGATTTCACTTTAATATATTGTAATGTCACACTAGAGCCACAAGAGGGAGACAAAACTTAGTAACTATTCTGTACGTCAGTAAACTACTAACCCACTGCTTAAGGACCAGTACTGAGTAAACCAAAGACAAAGCCACAAAAAAAATCAACAAATGTGAACAAAATAAATAATAAGAAGAACAAAACATGCTCAAAAATGAACAAACATTTCAGAAACAACAAATCAAAGCTAAAATTGCATTTACTTTTCTAGACATTTTTAGGTTGTTCACATTACACTGGTAAAGGATAGTTTGTAAATGTACATATTTTCATGTAATTCTACTTTTTTACACTAAAACAAAGAGAAACACTTGGAGTTATCATTATTTATAGGCTGTTATGATTGGGTTGTATGTGGAACCTGAACTAAAACAGTTTTGACACCATTGGTTGTTACTATCTTAAGTTTAATTTTTCCATTTCACACCTTCATCTCACGGGTCAGATTGGACTGGTTGCCAGGCCGGTTTCAGCCCACGGGCCGATGTTTGACCCCTGTGTTGTAAGTGATCTTAGAGAAAATAATATGCATCGTTAAAATGACAGGAACCATTTTACTACAATATTACTACTTTAACCTTTTCCACATTTTAAGTATATTTTGCTAAAATATAATTTTCCCTCAGTTACTGTTTTAAGACAGAACTTTTCTACTCAATCATTTTTGCATCACCGTATTAGAAACTTACATCCAAATCAGCAGAGACATCCTAGAATCCTTTCGTGTCTTTGTTCCAGTGTACTGTGTAGACTCCAGTCCTGGACCTCAGTACCATATTGATGCCCAAATTACGCGCTTTGGAAAGGACGGCACTCCTGCGTACTCAATGTTGGGTAGAGTGAAAGCACAGAGTAAGTTTTTAACACTGCATACTGTTCTGGTCCAGGGTTTTCCCGACGATTAAAGGAGCTAAGACAAATTAATGGAAAATTACTGACTTTTCCCAAGTCTAATGATTCTTCACTGTTTTTATCTGCTGCAGGTTTTTCAAAGTTTTGTACACAGATTTTTTCTCTACAGAGAAACAAAAGAAAAGAAAAACAACTGAAAAAGTATGTAGCACTTACCAATCCAGTCATACAAAACTTTGCCCCACCTGCTCACTGGTACCCTGCCTACCCAGGGATTAATTGAGTCTTAACTTTCAGTCTTTTAAAAAGCTTTTTGAAAATGTGTAAAAAAAAAAAAAAAAATAAAAATTGAGAGGAAGGCACATGTAAAGACAGGGTTCATACATTTTTCAAAGTCAAAGTCATGCCCTTTTCAAGAACTTTTAAGGATTATTTTCAAATTTTTCCAGCACAGCACCTTTATCACTGGAGTAAAATACATATCTACAAGAATACACACACACACACACATATATATATATATTCATAATTTTTTTCCATTTTTATCACAATGATGTACATTGTATTATGCTATAAACATCTAAAATTATGCTTCATAATAGTAAAAAGTTTAGAAATTAAAGGAGAACACAAAGTTGTATCCAAAAAAAGGGAAGCCACTTGGCGTTCTTCAGGCACACTCACACAGAGACAAAGATTAAGACAAAAATGTACCTAGAGTCGACCTGACAACACCCACTAATTTTTATTTTATTTTTTTCCAAAATGTATCACCTCTTTGTAAGTAGCTTTGGCTTCCCATCTAACGTGGCAGAGTTAATATTAAAATAAACAGATAAATCACATCACTTCAACTAAAATTCAAGCACTTTTCAAACCTTGAAAACACAACATTGAAATTGAAACATTTTCAAGGATTCCAAGCACCCGTACGAACCCTGAAAGAACATTTGTGTGAAATTTGAAAAGAATTGGGTGAATAATGTAATCTAACTTGAAATTTAGAAAAATGTGTTAAAAAAAAAAAAAAATCCCTAAATTTTAATTCAGGCATCAAACTGCACTGCACGTCTCCTAGTGGTAAAGAACACGTGAAATTTGAAAAGAATTTGGTAACGTGTCTGAGAAATGGGATGGACAAAACTCTCGGACAGACAGAATTCCAGGTATATATATATATATGATAACAAAAAACATTTTCTTGCCCATGTAAGCACCCAGGTCTCCAACAGACTTAGGGAAGATGCTGGACCTGAACAGCACCTAAACTGAAAAACTGTTCTGTTCCTGGATTTCAACTGACAATCTGAAGCCGTACAGATGCTTCTATGACATGTCAAGTCGTGTTTTGATGTTTTTCTGTTCTAGAGGAGCTACTACAGACCCCAGGTCCAGGTGCATATAGCCCTGAACGAGCCCCCCCATGTAACCTCCAGCGCAGACCCCCATGCTACACAATGGGTTATCGCACTCACTACCGCAGCGTGGACACAGTACCTGCTCCTAATAAGTACTGCCTCCCTCCGCTCATGGGCCCCCACATTCCAAACAAGCCAGCCAGTGCAAGCTACACCATGTCAGCCAGTTACCCCACTGGTGGACCGTCTGTGGACCTCACCAAGACACCGGGGCCATGCAGATACAACAGCACAGACCCAAGTGTTTATTTACCCCGACGACCCGCCTTCTCCATGCTGGGGCGCCACAGTCTACCGAAAGATAGCACAAAAAAACCTGGTCCCGGAACGTATAACCCAGAGAAGGTGACAGTTCACAAGGCCCGGGCCCCGGCGTACTCCTTAGGCATCAGACACTCGGAATTTATCACACCACTAATTGTGAATGTTTCTGATTAAACACTGTCCGGAAGAATTACAAATCTGTCATTGAAACAAACGTATACACAATAATGTATTATGTACATTTTATTTTTCCAGCAGCACAGGACTCTTTGAATCAATAGTGACTTGTTGCTGAAAATAACTAGAAATCATATATGTACAGAAAACAAGGATAAGGAACAGTAAATGTTTAAACAGAGGAAAATTGTAAGTTTAAGAAAAATAAAAATTCATGTCTGTATGACCAGTCAGTAAATAAAATCAATCTTAACAATGCAACAAGACATTTAAAACATGTATTTATGTGTACAATTGACAGGTGCCGTGTTCACTTTTATATTGTTCATAGAATTCACAGTGGAATCAGACTATTTGCCTCTCACTGCCTCTAAAAACTGAGGGAGTTTGAAAGAACAAATCACAATAACACTAGGGGTTTTCCTAAACTATAAATTAGGAAATATGGTGATGTACAGAATGTGGACAGAGATGTATTGTTCAAAGACAATAAGAAAAAGCCAAACGATAGCAGTTATATTACAGGTGCTTCACTCCAGTTAATCCTTGGGGAGTGGTCTTCTGAAAAGCAGTATGTGTGGCTCTGGAGAAGAAAACAAGAAGTAGCTGTCAACACCAGCAGCAGCACAGCAGTTCCACCACGTGACGATGAAACCCTTCCCCTTCCAGTGCACCACATGGGACCCATAAGTATGAATTATGCCATCAATTACACATATGACGTCTGGCAATTTGTAAGATGATTCACAAGTTCAGAATGTTTCATTTAAATATAGTAAAATACCATTTGAGTGAAACAGCTCAGTGATCTGCACCTCTTGTCCACCAACACCAAAAGGGTAATCACCTTGACACATCTTACATGGCTTTTCAAGAACTGCTGAGAATGTGTAAACAGGTGAAAACCACAAGCCTGGTCCTATTGAGATCTGCATTCATTAACTCTGTGCAGCTTGTGGAGAAATAAAGTTATGACATCACTTATGCAACATTTGGTTGTATTAATTACATCTGCTTCTTCAGTAGTTTATGACAACCTGCACCTTTGTTGACAAACATCATATGTGTAATTACTGGCATCACTTGGCTACTGTACATATTTTTAAGTAAAGTCCCACAGGTTACAACCAGAAAGTGCAGGACTGCACCTCCCTACATGACCCTAGTGTTAACAAGCTTTTCAATGATGTATACAGACTACTAGCTCACAATTTTAATAAACAGTATTCCAAGTCATTTATTTCGTAAAACTATTACATAGTCTCTTTCCCCAACAATAAAATAGGAAGATTTACCATTTTCTATAGTTTTGTATGTATATATATATTTTTTGTAGCTGGGATTGCATTTATTATTAAGAAATAATAACAAATTTAAGATGAAGGAAAGTGGGTGCTTCTATGAAACTGGTCCCTAAAAACAGGACATGGGGGCTAAAAATTCAAACCAGATGTAGACTAATGTTATGAAGCAAGTTTGGAAGCACTTTGGGTCTATTTAAAAAATAAATATTTACTGTGATACAAGAGAAATTACTTTTCAGATAAAATACATTTTTATATTATTTTTTATACAAAAATCCGCATTGTAACACGAAAATTACACGCTACATTTTTTTTGAAAGTCTTTTTAGTCTCTCACAGGTACATTTTGAGAATCAAACTAATTATGCAAGGCAGAATGTTTCACAAAAATTACTGCTTTTGCAAAATCACTCACAATTTGTGTTTAAATGGGCAGGTTCCACATGTAACACAAGCAGACACGATGGGTTAAATACGAAACCTGGAATGAGACAGCCAATTCAAGAAAAACCTGCATGTCTGGATTAGAAAAGCCACTAAGATTGCCAAATTTAACATAGTGTCTTTATTTATAGTGCTATATAAGACTATTTCTAACCATGTTTTCCAGATCAAATGCACTGACACCTTGATAGCTTTTCCTGTTCCAATTTTGGTCCTATTTTTGGCCCCATTATTTTATTAAAAATTCATTAATTTTGGGATGGCTCAGAGCAAGAGTTTTTTGGGTTTTTTGTATTCATCTGAGGTTATCATTAGGTACATCCTGGGAGGAAATATGTCTAAATTTCTCTTTTATTATTGGGTCTAAAAAAGCTGGTAAAGTGCCAGGTACCAAAATGAACCCAGTTTCATAGAAGCACCCAAGTCACTGCAGGCATAAGTGAATGAAAGTTGGGAGTTATCTAAAGAGTTCTTTCTCACCTGGTTTGTGGATCATATAGTGAATCCAGCCCTGACTCTGTTGGACCCCGAGTCCTCTCCACTCGTCCTCTGTCATCAGGTGGGAGGAGGGTACCAGTTTAGACAGCTGCTTTGGAAGTACGACATGCCTGTGTTGGGGGAAAACACAGATGACATACTGGGAATCTCAAAGAGTGTCTGAACAAAAACACAGACAAATCAATGCTACTAAAAAACTTGCGTTCAGATATTAAACGTCATAAAGCCTCAACCAGGGAGACACCAACGTCACCATTACATAACCTTACAGCTACTTCAACAACATACTGACATGGTTTAGTAAACTACTTTAACACTAACTAAACTAGCTAACTTAGCTACCTCCCAGTATACAAAGGCACTGGGTAATTAACGTTAACTTCAACAGCTGTTAGCTAGCATTGGCTAACAATTTCTACAATTGAACACAAGGCCAACACAAGTCAAAAACACTGTTTGGATTATGTTGACCAAACGAAATATCGACAAACTTTAACCTGTGGCTGAATGTGCTACATTTATAATTTAGCTTTAGAAAATAAAGGTGACACGAAATAACTACCGTTTAACGTTAACGTCTCTTTAGCAAATGCCAGCCATCATACCTGTACTCGAAGTCATCATCGGTGTATTTGTCAGAATAGTAAATCTGTTTCTTCGACATTTTAGTCGACAATAGTGGTCAAATTGCACAGAAAGTTTTTTTGTTTTTTGTGTGAAGCGTCTGGGTTCCTTCTGTTAGCGATGTTTACGAGCGCAACAACTCGCTGTCATCTGCCGCTGTTTTCAGAGGACTATTCAAACTCCAACCGCCGACCTCCGGATTGGTTAGGACGACAGCACGCGGACAGAACAGTGCTCCGCCCACAAGAACAAATCGTCTATAGTTCAAGATGCACCACTTCTAATAATTGACGGGTGGACCCACTTTGTGTGTGTTTCAGTAGTAGTGCTAATCCAACAAAGTCAAATGTTAGTTCATATGTACTGTGTTTGAATGCGAGATAATCTGATGTGTTTGCAAACATTTCAAGTCAATCAGTCGGACTTTTCTAAAAATCTAAAAACATGGGACCAATATAACTCTCTGCTCTTCTTTCCCTCTGCCGAGTACAACTAGGCGTAACGTGCTGACGTAGCTAACGTAAGCGTGGGCATGGTGAGACGAGGAAGCCAGGAGAGACTGAAGTGTACATATTTTAATATTAACCATAACATTTTTCAAATGGGCTGTAGTAACCTCTGTCAGGTTTGCTACAAAGTACAGCACAGTCATACTTCATATTTCACTGTTTTAATCAAAGCAGAAAGATAAAATAAATGGGTTAAAACAGTACTTAACAAAGCCTAATTAATGCAAATTAATTTATCTGTGGATATTATTATTACCATGTATATTCAATAGCATTTAATGATAACAAAATATCCATTGTTATTTAAGGTTTGTTAATGTTAATTTTAGATTGAAAGTATTTACAACTATAGTACCATCTACCAACTACCATCTGTCAGATAAAGTCTTTTTTGGAAGAATGATGAATGAAAGGAATAATTGCTATTTGTCATGACTCATTACAATTGCTGCATGGTTAAATTTAAAATAAATAACTCTTTAACATCCAGTATGTTAGGAGTTGCTTGAACAATGCATATGTGTGTGTCTTTTTTGGTCCTTACATATTCACTAATTTTCACAGTAAATTATTTGCTGGGACATAAAACAAAACAAACAAACAAAATAATAATAATAATAATAATAATAATAATAATAATAATAATAATAATAATAATAATAATAATAATAATATCCCTGATTACATTTTAACTTCTCTAAAATCCTTGGAGCTTTCCATACTGTGAAGCTTGTTGTTTTTAGTTGTAATGCTGTTGTCAGGTGGCTACTAATGACTGTTGGTGTATTCACAGCATGGTTTGTTCCCTTTGTAAATGCAAATGAAGAAAGTAATGGTGTAAATATGTTAACCCCTGCACAAATATAGAAATACAATGGGGTTGCAGTCCAAGCAAATACTTATTTAAGCCAAACAAAAAACATATCTGTATAGTTTATTCCTGTATTTATTTATGCAAAAGCAATTTTTGTTACATTTATTATAAGTGAAAGTCTGAGTCTCGTGCGTTTATTGTACTTGTTTGCATGTTTTCAGTGGAATTAATTGTCTTTGACTGATAAATGGACATGATGTGCTCCAATAAGCCTGCTATGTCCTGTACATCTGTTAACATGTTTCGATTAGGTCAACATCTGGTTTATCAGTAACTTCTTACACTCAGTAGCAAAACAACAGGACTGTGACTGGCTCTTTAGATGAAGGTCGGGTGACATGTGACAGGGTTGTATGTTTTCTATGGATGGTTTGTTATATTTCTGAGTGTATGTCTTGTAGTAAAATTAGGTCCTTCGTAATGAAATGAAATTGCTGTCAATTTCAGTCACAGCTCCTTATTTTATCATAGCTGAACCATACTTCAGACACACATTTCCACTGGGCTGGATTTTATTTGTGTCTTTTTTATTTTTTTTTTTATCCCTCTACAGATAGGTAAGTCCCGCCTAATATTGAATTAACATGCTGTATGAATAGTACAGTATGATTCCGTATGAATTATATAGATGTTCACTCAGTTCTTTCTGGAGACACAAGGCGTGATGCTCCTTGCTTACACAACTGTCAAAATTGATTATGTGAGAAGATAAATCCTAATGACTTATGGGTTAATTGAATTTCACTAATTGTCCTGGTTTGACAGGAACACACTGATCTTTTCCATGTGGGTGTATGCTGCATGATTCACTCAGTTACCAGGTGTTTTTGCACAACAGATGACCCTGACCACCAGCTTATTTCACAATCAGTTCAATTTTGTTTGCATGTACAGTGCTGTGCCACCTCTATCTGTTTTGTTTTTGAAGGATTGAAATGACCATACATATTTATTTATCTCCTTTCTTTAGATACATCAAGAAAGTGCAGGAAATATGTGCACAGCCTTATAAGATGCACAAGAATTAAACTAAATGGGTTATTAAGGTTAACGTCACTTTTAATGTGACGCCTATCCCCATGACAAGAAGCAGCACGAACAGTTAGAAACATCTGACATGTGTTGACTGAAACCTGGTATAAAACATTAGAAGAATATTGCGATAAGTGTCCTATTGTCTGAACAAAAAGGTTAAAGACATTTTAAATGCAAAGGGAGGTCACACTGAATACTTCCCTGAAACTTTTGTTTTATTCCTGTACATACTTACCATACATGCAGTTTGGATCTTATTACAGAGACTGAGAAATGAATATGTGTGCTCATTAGAACTTAAACCCACAAACCTAATCTTGGCCTAGAATTTTTGCACAGTGCTGTATTTGCATTTGTTTATATATATATATATATATATATATATATATATATATATATATATATATATATATATATATATATATATATACACACACACACATATATATATACATATATATACACACACACACACACACACATATATATATATATATATATTTATTTATTTTTTGTTTATTTTTTTTAACCACCAAAAGGCTTTGTTATGTTGTCATTGAAATTATTAACAGTTTTCTCTTTATTGTTTCCCCTAACAAATGCTGTTTTTTCATTGTGGTTTCTCTATCACCTGTGCATTACAACGAACAACTCCAAGGTGAAGAATTAATAAATAAAAGCTGTGCAGTCAGTGCTAATCCCTGCTTAACCTGCTTTACTGAGAACCCTGATTCATTGATTACCTCGGTGCAACATGGAAAATAAATACTCAAGTGTGAGTAAGGCAGGAGAGAATAAGAAAATATAATGGAAATGTTTTTTTCTGTGTGGGTGAGGAGCTCAAATGGTTGTGCTGAGATGGACGATTGGTCTCTAGGGAAGTGGCTTGGAGGGAAGTTAGGGAGAGAATTCAAGGCAGATGGGAGAGGGTGGAGGTTTTTCACACATCCCTTATGTTGCTTCTTTTGTTTTTTTTGTGTGTGTGTGTTGCCTGGAGAGATTAAATTGCAAGACCATGCACACACAGTCACTTAATCTAATTGGATGAAACTATCTCCACCGCCTTGAATCAATTAGTTAATATTTCTGTTTTGTAAACTGCACAACCCTGTCACTGTTGCCAGTGTGTTGTTTTTGTACAGATTCCTTCATGTTCAGCTTTCTAGAAATGGGTACAGTCTCCCTGTAAATAAGGTCAGATATTTATCTTATGTCAGCAAATTACATTATATTTAGTGAACAAACAGTAGGGAGACAAGTCCTGATCACTTTGCCTGGGGCTGCCTTCTGGATGGAACTGAAGAATGCTCTGCTGTGTCTGTATGTTAAGCTTCTTACCTCAGAAATATTAAAGAAGTGCAAAGGGAATTTTTTTTTTTACCAAATTTATCATTTAGATAGATAGATCGATAGATAGATCGATAGATAGATCGATAGATCGATAGATCGATAGATCGATAGATAGATAGATAGATAGATAGATAGATAGATAGATAGATAGATGTACTTTATTTATCCCAAAGTGGGAAGTTACAGAGTACTAGCAACATGGCACACATTCAGACTTGACTGTTATAGATTTTTAAATTTACTAGCTGATTAATTTGCTGATATAACCCTTGAAAAAACAAGCACTGGAATAATAATAATAATTAAGCTATTGGCACAAGATACTGGGATCTTAGTTATTCTGTGCAAACAAGATAAACATCTTGGTCACAAGATAAGTTGTATAGACAAGATTATAAATATACAATCTTAGAGGACTTTTGGGGGTAAAGTCAAAGTAAAGTCAAAAATATTAAATACTTAAACTACAAAAGCACTCGGAGCATGCAGACCTCCGCCAAGGCAGATCAGTTCCCCCCGATCACCACCAAAATTTTATAATTTGTTCCATGTGCCAGTACCAACATTTCTTGAAAATTTCATCCAAATCCATCCATAACTTTTTGAGTTATTTTGCTAACAATAGACAGACAAACAGACAAACCCCAATGAAAACATAACCTCTGCTGTTCCTTGGTGGAGGTAATAAATGACCAAACTAAAAAAGCACTCGGAGAGCACAGACCTCCACCAAGGCAGATCAGCGCCCCCCCCCCCCCCCCCCCCCCCGATCACCACCAAAATTTAATCATTTGTTCCTTGTGCCAGAATTAACGTTTCCTGAAAATTTCATCCAAATCCATCCATAACTTTTTGAGTTATCTTGCTAACAGACAAACAGACAGACAAACCCCAATGAAAACACAAGAAAAGCACTCGGAGAGCACAGACCTCCGCCAAGACAGATCTGCCCCCCTAATCACCACCAAAATTTAATCATTTCTTCCTTGTGCCAGTATCAACATTTCCTGAAAATTTCATGAAAGTCCATCCATAACTTTTCGAGTTATCTTGCTAACAAACAAACACGCACGCAAACACACAAAGCAAAGTGATCACAATACCTCCTGGCGGAGGTAATAACCTCCCCTGTTCCTTGGCGGAGGTAATAAACCTGGATCACTGAACATCAAACTCAAAGTATTTAATCAATGACTGAAAATGAAGATCAATCAAACTATAAAAATGTATTAGGTTCCAAGTACAATTGTTATTTATTGGAAAAAGACAAAAATCCAGGCACTCACTTGGTTAAAAAATTTAAAAAGCCTGTGTTTCATGAGGGCCTGTGGATCAATTCATAGGAGCTGGAGTAAAAAACACACCAACACATGTCAGCGTGTGCCTTCTTCAGGGTATGCTGACACGTATTAGTGTGTTTTTACTCCAGCACCAGTGAATTGATCTACAGGCCTTCATGAAATAAAGGCTTTTTAAATTTTCTAATCAAGTGAGTGCCTGGATTTTTGTCTTTGTCCAATTGTTTATGCCCTTTGCATGAGCACCTTTGGTTTGCTGAATACCAGTAGCTCCCTGTTAAATTGTTTTTTGTCTTTTTACAATTGCTATTTATTTTGATTATATTCCCTCCGAGTCAGTAATTCCAATTAAGGTTAATATTTGGCTTCAGCCACTATCAGAGCAAAGTCAGCACATAGCAGTAGTTTGTAAAAAGCCCTATTGCATTTCTAGACCTACAAATGTATACGGCTTTGTTTTGTTGTCTCAGCTTATACACTGACATTATTTTGTGGTGATATTTTATTTAAATCCTGCCTCCCTAGCCTCTCAGATAATGTACACTGACACAGGCGGTTATAGCTAATTGTCCTTTGCACAGGAAAAAAACAGGTGATGTGCAGAATGTGTGATGTGTCTTTGAGCGCAGAGTGGCTCTGGCAGATGTGTTTTAGCTAATACAGTGAGAGCAGCTGGGCAGGGCAGGGCTAATAGACACAATGACATCATCCACTGAGGGAGAGGGAGGCTGGGAGCAGCCGAGCAAGCTGCCTAAGGCAGTGGAAGGCAGCAGGCCAGCTCAGACAGAGAGGAGGCGGCATGGGAGTGGGACAGTGTGTGAACAGGAGAGGACCAAACAGTATTCAGCTGACTCCGACTGGAATTTACGACCCTGACTGGAAGATCTTTCTCTAGTTTTGTCCCTGTCTTCCATTGCTCCTCTCCTCTCCCCTTCCCCTCCCCTCCCACCCCTCTTTCCCCTTTCCCCCCCTCATCCTCTGGCAGTTATCCCACCCTCAGCTCCTGCTTCAGGCGGCTCCTCCGGGCATGCTCCTTAAGCCAAAGTATGACCGCTTTCGCAACGAGTCTGTGACCTCCTCCGACGACCTGATGCAGAGCTTAGCCATGAGTGGCAAAGTTGTAGCCACGCCGGTGGTCCCTTCCTCCACCCCAAGCCTTCCTCTGCCTCCCCTGCCTCCTCTGGATCCGAGTGCCAGGTCCTCCTCCTCTGCTGGGGCTACAGCCCTGGCTGACTCGCCGTGCCTGGATGGGGAACAGGATGCCACTACAACCTTCTGCATGCTCATCCCTAAGATGCCCCAGTGGAAGTTCTCCAACTCCCTGCTCAGCCGGAGCCCCTCCAACTCCAGCTCCAGCTCTAGCTCCAGCAAGGACTCAGCCAAGGCAGCATCAGCTGCTTCTCAGGCCTCTGGCTCCCCTTCTTCTTCATCATCATCATCACATAGGCCAAGTGTTGCGACCTCTGCCAGTGGCCCAGTGGCCAGTCTCGCAGCGGTGCTTAACTCCTGCGACCCTGTGTGTGTCACCCCTTGTTCCTTACAGGCCATCAGGGGCCAGAGAGCAGTTGCGGTGGCAAATTCAGCCAACCCAGGAGGGCACGGATTTGGGGTAACTGAGGCCATGGCGAGCCCTGGAGGTTCCAGCAGCTCCAGGTCAGGAATAAATCGTAGGACAAGAGTGGAAGGGGCTATGTGGCTCGGAGGAGAGGAGTTCAACCAGAAGGGCAGCTTCATCCACAAACCGTCCCAGGGCTGGCTGCATCCGGACAAGAAGATTGCAGGACCAGGGGCCTCATATATTGTCAGGGTGAGTCAGAGAGCATTTGAAGACTACTCTGTTACCTGCAATCAATACAATTATTTATATATGTTAAAGTGTACAACAAAAAGAGAACAAGTTTCACAGCAACAAATATATAAAACTGATGACCCCATTTAAATGCTTCTCCCTTGGGGTTGGAAACAAAACAATACCAGAATGCCATGCAGTTTGTTATGCAGCACATGTGGCAAGGACTGAGGAATACATAATTTAATTTTGATAGATGGCTTGGTGTGGCTGCCATCAAATTCTATGTACAGAGTTAGGATTGCACCTTTATGGTTTACTATATGTTATCTGCATCCTACACCTTTTACAGCAGTACATTTAACTTACATTTCTTTGCAAGCTATCTCTGTGTGCTTGTGAGAGGGGTGTTCTTTGTGTGGCTTTGCAATTGTTTACATTCATATCAGGCCATGAGAATCCAATATTCTTATGACTGTTGCCATCACTATAATATGCTTGAGTGAATACGTTTTTGAATGTGGTGAAAATATCATGAATATCAGTGAAAATATCATGAATATCAGGCTCTCCTTTAGGAGATAATGTGCTAGGTGTCCCGCCAAATATGACAACATCTAATTCCACTGACTGTTACTGTCTTTGTTAATTATTTTGGTTCTTAACAGATTATCAGTGTCTTTCTAGTGTGTTTACAAAGACATACCATCCCAAGCAGACTGCTTGACGTCAATGTCAATGGTCTCTGCTTAGCCCCAACCTCCCACACCCCCATCCCACTCGCGCCTGTTCACCTCCACCCCTTGCTTGCTCTGCTCTTTCCCTCTCTTCCTCCTCCTTGAGCCTCAAACTAATGACATGGCTCTTGATTAGCCCAGTTTGGGGCCCGAGCATGCTTTCTAATAACATTATACAGGCACCATTCATTCCTATATTCAATTACGTTTAATCACAGTCATTTGTGTCATGTGATGTACAAAAGGACACTTGGCTCGGCATGGGAGGGGTCCATCTGCATTAGGATCACTGATGAGTAGCCTATGTATAAGGTCTTATCACCGCAGTGCTTTGCCTTCGCATATAAAAACTGCCCTTGTTGTGTTTGATTGATACCTCGGTTTATTATCTCTGTTTTCGTCATCAACAACAGTGCACTGCAGCCATTTCACACAGTGTCTGAGACACGGCTACTGTATATATGCATTTCAGTGGTAAATGTATGCAGGGAAGAGTACTTGCTGCATGTATTAGTGTCAAAGTGACAGCAGATTTCTGCTGTGCCGTGCCATTTTTAATCAGCGCATAGAGACCATAGTGCACAGCCTTCTCTCCCTCTATTTATGTTTCAATGCTTCTCTCACACTCACAGACACACCCACAGTCAATCTTCTACTGAGAAAGACACAAATATGATTCCTAGTATTGGTTTCATCCTTTGCACACTTCATTCACTTTCATTTTATCATCACATCAGGTCGCTCTGTGTGTCTGTCTGACCTGCATCTGCCATCTTTTGGCAGACAGGACACTGCAGCAGCAGCAGCCATCAAAACAAAGCACTGCAGCTGCCAGAGAAGCTTTCATTTAGAGAGCTATATAAAAGCCAGACTCTTATCACTTTGTGCTTGTGTGCTTTATAATCTGGAGGACAGTATTTCCCTTTCGAGTTAGAGAATTTGTTAACTGTAATGTAATTTCCTGATGCGTGCAGTCTCCAGACAGGTCTTGCAGTGGAGCAAGTGGATGTTAGGAAACCATCCTGACAAAAATGTGCAGTTACAGGCACAAAAGTCTGCAAACAACACAAAAAGTGTGCAGTTAGAAGGAATTGTTTTGTGAACTATTTACATATGAGAAGACTTAAGCAATACAAGATTTGTAATATGCTTTAATCAGACTTGTAACAGTATTTATATTGTAACATTTAGCAAATATAAAGTATGAAGTAGATTTTTTTTCTGACACAGTGATAAGCTACAAATTTAATATAATTTATCTCAAAGAGCTTGCCGAGATCCATGAAAAAATTGAAGGGAAGTGCCCCTATTATTGAATTTCCTAGGAATGCTTCTTGGAAAATCACTGTCTCAGTAATCAAAGAAATAACTGAAGTGGAGGCTCTGAGCCAAGAGGATGTAGACGTACAAACAGGGCGATAGGAGAAGGGACACACTGCATCATCAGCACATATGTCCCTACAATAGAGGCTTTGGGGAAGAGAAGTATAGAAAAGAAGAAAGAGACAATTTTCCCGATGGAAGACCCCCCCCGAACACACCCATCTCCAAATCTGGTTAGAAAGCTCATTAAGTTCGGAGGCTCAAAGGTTACGATTCTGTCTTCTTTTCTGCTGTGTGGTCTGTCTGCTTTAGTCACAGTAAATTATACTCCTGGCCCACAGCGTTTTCATGAAAATGCCAGCAGTTCTCTGAAGAAACATTTGCAAATTATTTCTTTTAAGAGCTCAAGGTTTTCTGAATCTCTATTCTGTTGTTTATTTACTTCAAGTGCTGCTGGAGTCTAAAGCCTCTCAGACCTTGTCCATTCAGCTCAGACCAGGTCAGAGGTGTATACTCCAAGTCACAGTTTTGCTCATTACTGCATCTATGGTGAAAACTGAGAGTCAACAATAACATATCTTTAAAACCCACTACAATAAGAATAGTTTAGAGCATGAAAAAACAGATTATTTAAACTTAAATTCAGGGTTTGGTGATGAATAAGGATTTTTGTCATGATATAAATACATATATTCATATCACACGTTTCATTTGTCTTAGGGTTTTATTTTGTTAACATTGCCATCTAAAGCAAGTACAAGTAGTTAAACACTTTGTTGTTTTACACTCACTTTACTCATGTATATTTTGATGTTGACAAAATTAATTATTAAGTCAGTATTCACAAATTTGTTATTAACTAACTTATTAATCTTCTGGGTTGTGTCGTCTCCTTTGCATGTTTTTGTCATGTTTTGAGCATAATGAATAAGTTTAAATCCACAAATAACCATGGTATTTCCTCCGATTCCACTCAAAAATAAGCCTTTATACATTACATACAAGAAACATTTTATAATAATAATAATAATAATAATAATAATAATAATAATAATAATAATAATAATAATAAGTATTGACTGAAAATCTTATATTCCATGTGTCTGAAATGAACTATTTTAGACTTAATTAGAAACTCACAAACTGAATATCTAAGCCAAAGCAATACACGAATCTAAGTGGGGGTGATTTTGATCTTCTAAGCCATTATTTTCTGTTTCCCAGTCTAATAGTATGCACTAACAGTTTGTAAAATGTCCTGTCTGCTATCTGACTAATCCATCAAACGGTTTAATCAGCCTTTCTTTAGCGAAAGCGTTACACATATGTAAGTAAGTCGAATATGAATACAGTATTAACACACACTTTTCTTCATAGCACCACCCAGAGACCCTACAAAGATGCAGTGCCTCCTTGATTCCGACCTCTTAGTGCTGCTAATCTAGTCAAGTTGCCATTAGCACCTCGACCTGACAACCATTAGAAAGATGCTCAGCTGGTTTCTGGACACATTAGTGCACATTAATGGCTCACATGTGGACTTGAGTTAGATAATAGAGCTTTGTTGTAAATAACCATGTTTACCACTGCATATCAATTTCTCCAAAATGCCTTTTTTGGGAGCAGAAAGTAAACAATAACATTGATACTGTTATTTATAGACGTATGTATTCCTGTCTTTTATATTCTTAGTTGTTCCTTATGATGTGACACGATAATTACTTTATATTATATCTGTTAAACTGGAGCATCCATCTAGCCATGACTGAAATTCAGTCTTATATCAAAACATGTCTTAACTCTTTCTGTTTGGTTTGTGTTTGCAGTACATGGGCTGTATTGAAGTACTGAAGTCAATGCGCTCCTTAGACTTTAACACTCGCACTCAGGTGACAAGGTAAGCTGGCAACCATCTGTCTTAGTTGTGTTGAAGCAGGATTTTTGTATGAGCAAAAGTATCTGTCAACATGATCCCAAATGGCTAGTATCAACGTGTATGTGTGTGTGTGTGTTCTAGGCTGATTGTAGGGTAGGAACAAATGTTTTGTTGTTACATCATAAACGATACTCTAACATTGCTTTCACTGCAGCTTTAGCACTGGTTTAGAGAGAGAGAGAGAGAGAGAGAGAGAGAGAGAGAGAGAGAGAGAGAGAGAGAGAGAGAGAGAGAGAGAGAGAGAGAGAGAGAGAGATAGACAGATAGATAGACAGACAGACTTCATTGATCCCAAACTGGAAAATTTTAGTTCAGTCAAAATCGAATACAAGAATAAAATATTCTTAAAAAAATATTTAAATGGTTTAAATGGTTCACTTTAAGGAAAGTAAAAAAATGTTTATTTATTTCACCAAATCATATTAAACAATTTGCTGTGGAAATGAAATGCCACCTCAAGAAAAAAAATCTGAACTTAAGTCACATGATGGCAGTAATAGTGTTGTGTGGTACAGTTAAGAGACAAATAAAAACTCCTGTGTGTTTTCAGTGATGTGACAGATTGCAGTTTGTGTTTGTATAAAACTGCACCTCAGGGTCTGTGTCTTCAGGTCTTTATGTCCTACATGTGATGTTATTGTTATAAAAGCAGGGTTCTTGCAATCCATTGTCCCATGGGAGAGAAGCACTCCCCCTACTCTCCCTCCCTCTGTTGCTCTTAGTCTCTCACCCTCCTCTCTCTCTCTCTCCTCTGAAAAATCAATATGAGTAATCGGAGCCTGCTGTGCATCCAAGCCTTAAGTGCAGAGGGAGGAGGCAGCAGAGATGGAGTGATAGGGGTAGAGATCTATTATTGATGATATTCGCTAATGACTGTGGAAAGCTGCAGTGGTCCCTGTGAACGCACACTGTTGTTGGATAATGTCTGTGGATGAAAGTTCACTGAGGAGGAGGAGGTGGAGGAGAGCGTGGAGGGAGAGGCCACCAGGGAGGGTTGTTCAAAACAAACTAACACAGTGGATCAGGATTGTTATTGTGACTTATTGTTGCATAGTCTCACCTTAGGTTTGGTTACAGCAAAGTTTTGACACTACAGTATGGATTTTATGGCCTACGCATTTGTTACATGTGGTTGTTGACACTAAAGTTAGTTTGCAGGATGTGTACGACTGCCTTTCCCATTCAGCTGTTTGTCTAATTCAAATACTGCAGAATACAGGTAAAAAAACTGGACATAAGATAATATACACATTGACATTAATGTAAGAATGTCCTTTCTGAGAAACAGTTCTCCACGTAAGGGTACAACAGACCACTCAGTGTTCCTGAGGCTGTCCATCAACTACATATTATTATTATTATTATTATTATTATTATTATTATTATTATTATTTTATATACAGTGACTTTTTGATTCTTTTTTTTTCTCTTAAAGCCACGTTTAATACAAAATGCTTAAATATCATAATTAAACCTGAATCTAAATCAGAAATAAATACATTACAAACTAGAAAAACACTCAGAGAGCGCAGACCTCCGCCAAGGCAGATCAGTCCCCCCCAACACCACCAAAATTTAATCATATGTTCCTTGTGCCAGTATCAACATTTCCTGAAAATTTCAGGAAAATCCGTCCATAACTTTTTGATCATTACCTCCGCCGTTACACTTGGTGGAGGTAATAATATTTGGCTTACAACACATCTTTATATTGATATACTATTTGAATTCAGTATGGTATGGTTCAGTCCACTACAATAAACTTCTACAATAATAACTATGAGAGGGTTATAGAAAAGACTAAACTGCTTCTTATCAGGTATTTACATCAAGCCAAACAACTGTTATTTCTTTTTACCGTTTTTTTCTGTGTCCTTGAACTCATCTTCCATCTTGTTACTATGTACTTTCTCACATTTCCAGTGAGCCTTTTTCAAGGAAAAGGCCTTAAAGTATTTCTTTCTACAGTAATTCAGCCATGTAAACTAAAACTTCACAAAAAAAAAAAAAACCCAGGAGGAATAACGCCTCTTTTTTAAAAACTTCATTCTGCACATTACACTCTCCCTGTTAGGGGATTTTATCCAGCGTTTGTCCAGCAATTTTTTAACATATGCAAAACAGATATAAAAATTGTATGTACCTGTTGTAGATTCAGCTAAATGCCAATCACTGTATCAGTAACGTCAGTCTAAGTCTTGCCACCCTGTGCATTTCCACCCTGTTACTTTAACAGAACACATTTGATTTTCTTCTATCTATCCTCTTAATTTTACAATTTTCTGAACTTGACCACTGTATGTTCCTTACAGCTCAACATGATCACTAGTCTAATATAATGACAAATACATGAAAAATCTTACTTTTCCCATAATTATGACACCTAAAGTGTTACTGAATGCACATTAATTCAATCAATACCAAAGGTTTTCATGCATTATTTATACTATTCTGCAGCATATATGTCAGACCATAGACCATAGACAAAATTGACCATAACTGTAGAGCTGGCCTAGATTTTTAAAGGTTGTTGGCAAGTGAAATCCTGGGAGTTACAACTTAGCATTCAGTAATTGCTAGAATGTGAAGAATGTTGTGAAGGTTATGGATTTGTTGTATGTGCTTCCTCACAACAGTACTATTCAGTGTCACAGTGTTAAACAGCAACACCAGTCATAATGTGCCTGTATTGCAGGCAAGACAAAAACAACAACATCAGCCCATCTCTGCTGCTCCCAGCCCCTCCCTCGTCATCATGACTCATTGGAATCATTGTGGTGTTTTTCAAAAATCCCTGAGAAGACCTTTAGACGAGATGGGGCCCGGGACGCTGCTTTTTAAATATTTACGAGCCACTTGATAGGGGCAGCTGGGTTCTTCACCACCGCCGTCCCCGCTGTCCCCTGGCAGCGAAAGTGCTATATAGTTCCAGCCTCATGCTCCACATTATGGCTCACTCTGGTCGTCAGACACATGGTGGACCAAAGCTTTAAACAGTCATTAGGCAGCCAGTCCCAGGAGTTAGCACACACTCAAGCAAGACCCGCATGTGAAGAAGCACATGTAGAATTACACAGACCTTTATACACATTTTACCTCACAGTACACAACACAGGAATGTAAACATGAGTTTCATAAAGAATAAGTATTGTGATTTCTCTACATGTTCAGTAAACATAAACTGTATTTACATGGCGGCCATTTTCCCTGGATGTCATGCTAAGTACCAGCAGAAGAATGTCATACTGCTGAGTTCAATTTATTGACCCTTAGCGCCAACATCACAGTTATCACGTGACTAGGGGTGCAGCGCCATGGTGGATGGCAAAAGCGACACAGTAAACAAACAAATGAACAACGGATTATGGCTACCAGCACTGAAAATAATGTTTTGGAGGAAGTGACTCACCTTACTGGACGGCTCAAAGAACGATATTTGGAGCACCTTGTACTAGCAGGGTTAGCTACCGACCCATACCTTCTCCCTCCTGATGTGTTTACGGATTTACCAAAATCCTCCAGTCTACCCGAGTTTAAAGCATATAATCTGTAGCATTCTGTTCTAAATGGAGTGTCCCCATACACAGGTGCTGATCTAAAATCTTACAAAAGTCTGGATACTTAGCAGTTCTTAGTCTCAGGTTAGATTACTGAGTCACTGTACTGCGCTCACAGCAGAGGAATGTATCTCATAATGGTAAAGGAAAGATACAGCTAACGTTAGCTAGCTAGCTGTGAATGTTTTTAACCTGTTTCCCCCTGCATGCCATCACAACTCAAATAGACTGGAACCAAAAGCAGCTCTAATGAACTAACATTGTGTAATAATATTAGTGGTTGTCATAAGTAGCCTGCAGTATTAGCTTTGTTGTTGAAGTGTCTGCCTTTCTACTATCTACACACAGTCATATGTACAGTTCCACCACTAGAACATATGGCACAGCATAATAACAATAACAGTAGGACATAGAACATAGTGTAGCTGGGAAAAAGGCAACCATTACAACAACAGAGCTAATATTGAAGGCTACTTATGACAGCCACTGGAACATAGTGGCTCATAGTAGTTAACCCAGTCTACCGCCTAGCTAGCATTTGGTGGTGCTAATGTGCTATTGACACAAACAGAGTCTGTTCTGTCTGTAGTGTCAGGTCCATCAGAGCCAGGTTCTGTCTGGAACCAGCTGAAACCATGGGTGTCTGTGAAGAAGGATGGAATTGTTGTGTGCGACCACTGAACTTGTAAAGAAGGGTTAAAAAAATGAACCAAAATGAGAACGTTTAGATCAAATTCGATATTAGCCGGTTTGCCGTTCAGTGTGGAGTCCAGCACTTCCGTCGTCCGTCATGGCACTCATTTGCAGCACGAACAGAATGTGATGTAACATGCAAAGGGTCAATAAAAATGCAGGGAAACTACCAAAAAAAAAAAAAAAAAAATTCATCATTTCACCACTTTTCTATTGATCAGCAACTAAAAAGACAACTGAGAGTGAAAATCTGGATGGATTTCAGACCATATTTCAAAGTAAAGCAACATATTTGATACTGTTTGATCAGTGGTAATGTTAGCATACAACCACCTCTTAGCTAACATTACTGTCTGATGATGTTACATGACAGGTATGAAAAGGCATAAATTATTTCTTAAATATAAAAGTATGTCTATTTAAGTGTGTTCCAATTCCTTCATCAGGTTAAACGACAGAACTAACAGATATTTAAGAATTAATGTGCACCATATGTCCTGTATCACATTACAGTATCAAACAGCAATGCTAGCAGAAGTTAACATAAACTATTGTCTAAAGTAGTTTTTGAACCCTTAAGCATGTTGTTTTAGTTTGGAATAGTCTGATATCACACCAGATTTTCAGTAACCAGTGAAGTCATGTTAAATTGTGAGTTTCTATGATTTAAACACAGCACTTGACATGATCTTTTTGATATTTGAACCTGAACATATCGGAGTTAAATGGGGGACAGATGAACATTCTACTTGTGAACAGATCTGTTGGAAACCTTTTGAACAGTGACGGGTCTGTGACCTATGACCTTAGCCTGAGGCCAAGAGCACAGAGCTTCTGTTCATGTTTAACCTCTGGTTTTTCATTATTGTTATGCAACAGTTTTTTGACACTGAAGACATGTTTCCTAGCTTTACTTAGACTTGGGGGTTATTGGATTGTTCATGTTTGTGTGTGATGTCAACGTAAATCCACATGATTACTAGTTTGTAAATGTGTGTTGCTGATGGGTGTTCGTTGTCCACCACCAGTCTGACCTTTGACCTTTCTTCATTCCCCTAATTAGAGAAGCCATCAACAGGCTGTGTGAAGCTGTGCCAGGAGGAAAGGGGGCCTGGAGAAAGAAGGTTAATAGTCAACTTTAACTCCTACTCAATGTCTCATATACTGTGTGTAAATATTCCTGAGTAGAGTTGGGAAATAAAACAATAGTGATAACTAACACAATGTAATTTTTTTTGAACCACAAGTAGACCATTTAATGTTGTTAAACACTTGAAACCATGCAGGTTCTGTCCGACCTGGTCCAAACATTTTGTGGTGTAATGAGGACAATGGCAACAGTCAAGTTAAATAAAGGTAGCTGCAGTTTTTCATTAGATCCAGAAAAGAACCCACATTTTTTATTAGTGATTAATGTTTTAATTACTTATTGAGATCAATAATCCAGCCAATTGAAGATGATTAGTCAAAGTGTGACATTACAGCAAACATACACTATATATGCCTACCTGATTTATTATTTTTTAAAACTCTTTATTTCTTGTATTTATTTAATTTTTTTTATAGATTTAAAAACAAAAAACAAAACAAGCAGGTCATGAGTGCAAGGGGTTAAACACAATATAATTTTGTATTGATATCAATATCATTATGACAATGGCCGTGTTGTCTTTAGAGTTTATTTTATTTTCAACAATAGGTTGTTGTTGTACTGTTTTACTGTAGCTGTTGAACAAACCTTTTATCAGAATTGTCAATTTTACAGCAAACAGATCACACTGAAATAATTTATCTTCAATTAGTTTATTTTTAAATAATTCATTTATTTATTTATTTATTTTTTAGAAACATTTGGCAAGTGGCACTCATATTGTGACCATACTTTAATTATACATGTAAAATACATTTTTTCCAGACACTAAACAAAGCTCTCCAGTCCATCATGGGGAAGAGTAACCTTCGTTTCGCAGGCATGAGCATCGCTGTCAATATTTCCATCGATGGCCTCGGTCTCCTCATCCCCACAACACGACAGGTACATGGATACAACTATCACAGCATTTGTAATACATTTCAGGGATTAAACTAATAAGTTGCACAAAGCCTTATATTACATGGATAATTTTCACACATAATGTAAAAATATCTCAATATTTTGTCCAGCTGTTATGTATTTGTTGCTCATATATACACTTTCAGCTATTCAGTTTAAGGGATTTGTTATTTAATTCCTCCTTAAACAGCCAGCACATGGGTTTAATTGGTTGTTAAATCTACACATAAAACTGTACCTACCTGATATTTCTATGTTGTTCCATTTTGCTGCAAAAACACAAAACATAGGGTGGATACAGAGTCCGCCTGCAGCCATGTTTTCATGTCACCACATTAACCTCTGCTCACTTGTTCCAGGTGATAGCACACCATCCCATGCAGTCCATCTCATTTGCCTCTGGGGGAGACACGGTGAGTGCACCCTTTTACTCCCTGCACTCTTTACGCTTATTGGAATGGACAGAGTGCACGTATCTGACTGAACTAGATTTGACTGGTTTCCAGTGTCACGGCCGGAGACTCAGTGAAGGCTTTGATTTAGTTACGTGATATACTTCAGTTTGATTTAGTTATTTTGTCTAATTCTTCTGGCCTAACTGAATTTTTCCTCCTGTCTGCTGTAGGATACGCCTGATTATGTTGCATATGTGGCCAAAGACCCGGTCAATCAGAGAGGTACGACCTTTCAGCCTCAACACTTGTTTCATAACATACAGTACATACAACAAAATCACACTGATGAGAAATGTTAAAGCACACACTGACTTACACTTAATGCTAGAACTGAACAATGAAACAATATTAATGAGATATTTTGCAATATTTTCATAGCATGAGAAATGTCATGATCATGATACACATTTTTCTTTTGACTGCAACACTTTAAAGGTTTTGTTGTTGTAGTTATGATCACAAAGAATCTTTTAAAACAACAAATATCTGTCATTTATGTCACTTGTTCTGCATTTTTTTGGTGTTTTTTATTTTTGAGTAAGAACTCCATTTGATTTATGTTAATGTTGCCAATATATGGAAGACTGAACCTGCCATATTGAAAAATATATAAAGAAAAATAAAAATGGCTTGATAAACTAATTTCCGTACTATGTATTTATCTATTTTGTCCCTATTTATATTTTTCCTTATTTAATTTTTATCCCTGCATTTATTTCTGTATTGCTTTCTATTTACATTTTCTTTATCTCTTTTCTTATTTATTTGTATATTTTATTTTCATCTGACATCTTGTTCATTTATTGGCTTTTTTTTTTTTTTAATTCATAGTCATATTTACCTCTTCAGTATTCCCCCTTTTGCATTTTCTTTCTCTATTTATTTCTGCATTGCATATTATACATTATATCAAAATTAAGAAAATGAACAAAATAAGTACTAAATCATAAAATCAGAGACTACTCACATATGTGCTTTTCTCTTGTTATTGTGTCATATAGTTTCTCTCCTATAGCTTCTATTTCATTTTGATTTTTTTCCTACATTTTTTTTTACTTTTACATATTTATGTCTCCTTACATCTATATCAACTAATTTAATACCAGATATAACTCTCTGGCTTTTACAGCTGTCACTCCTGACCTTAAATGAGCTTTTAAACTCAAAATAAATATTGATTTGATGTTTACTGTGGTAGTTTTTAATAGTGACTGATGTGAAAAGGTTTTTTTATCATGGTCCTTCTTTGGCCATATTGTCCAAGTGTTTTCATTTATTTATTTATTTATTTATTTATTTATTCATTCATTCATTCATTCATTCAATTTTTAAACAGAACACACAATTGAAGTAAACGTCTTAATAAATAACCGTAATTTAAAGAACTTATTTATTTATTTATTTTTACATTTATTTTAGATTTCATACCTGTGGATTGCATTTAACTCAAAGTGTCATATCTTACATCTTAAAATCATTAACATCTAGTATTGGTATTAGTGAAATATGTTTGTTCTTTGTGTGTCCTTCAGCCTGTCACATCTTGGAGTGCTCAGACGGTTTAGCCCAGAGCGTCATCAGTACCATCGGTCAAGCCTTTGAGCTGCAGTTCAAGCAGTACCTACACAGTCCTCCCAAAACCATGGCATCTGTGGAGCGGTAACAAATTCCCCAAATTTAATATTATCATTTAAAAGGTCCAGTTTGTCAGACAAATAGATTTGTCCAAAAGTCCAAACCAACATTAGGTGTTGATGTGTAAAGTGTGAACAGCAGTAAAAACAAAAGTTTCAGGTTAAAAACAGCTTCTATAAACCAACGTGATTGTTTAATGTGACCTATTCATTCCTTCATTCATTTATTTGTTTATTTCGAGCATTTACAGAATACATGCAAGTTCAAAAATTCCATATTCATTCATTTACACTCGAAAAGTAGTGGGAGGAAGAAAAATGTATTTAATCCCACCCCCATTCTCATCATCAAATAACTTAATAACGTTACTCACTCCTATCTTTGCACTTTACAAGTCTTAAAGCCTTCTGTTCAGACAATATGAGATTTATTGCATTCATTTACTGATGTTTTATACCAGGGTTCATTCAACACATGTTAGATGTTTCTGTTGTCATGGCGTCAGAGGTCACAATAAATAGTGACTTTAACCTTTATGACACATTTAGTTCAGTTTTTTGTGATCTAACTTGAGAAAAGGAGTAAGATGAACAGATTAATGCTATCATTAGTGTATAATAACTTAAACATGAGAAGTGTTGTGTTTCTTTTTTCCATTTTATGGCAGGTGTCATCCATTGTCACCTATTTTTTTTTTTTTAAATATATACCAGAGTTAATATTCATTGAACTAAAAAGCCCAGAATGGACAAAAAGCATAGAAAATAATATGAATGCAATAAATCTCAAAACTAGTCATCATATTCTGCTCATTATATATATATATATATATATATATATATATATATATATATATATATATATATTTGATATAATAAACCCATTGACATTTCGTTAAAAAGCTTAGTTGCTTGTTCCACTACATTAACCTGATCCACTGTAAAACACTCAGATTTCTTCATTATTCATTACAAAGAAACATGATAGTTTGTTCTTGTATTACATTAATATCCATCTTCAGTGGCGTCACTGTAACACCTTAGGTTGCAGTGACGCCACTGTGGATACAGGAGGAACTTCAAACTGTTAGTCTTTTGTTCTGGTGTCAAATGAACATCTTCCTGCTGTCAGCATCAGAGAAGGCTGCTCTGGTGATCTATATAAATCTGCTGCAGATTTATATAGATCAGATCGGATGTGTGTCACCCGATCTGACCCGATCTATTGGAGACCTGAGATGCCCTCATAATTATCACTATTAATATCAATATACAAGGTAGTAATAAACATCATCATATTCATTGTGCTCATGCAAACTTTTGTCCGAATGTGGTTTCTCAGGTCTGTGAGGATGGAGGAGCCAATGTGGGGGGAGGATGAGGACTTCTCAGAGCATGATTACTACAATAGCATCCCAGGGAAGGAGCCTCCTGTTGGTGGAGTGGTGGACTCCAGACTTAGACCCAGTGGAGCCCTGCTAGGTCACATCCACACCCAACCACAGAGCAAGATGACAGCACAGGTTGAGTGTCCAACTGTGATTCTTCATATATTCAATAGGTCAAGATCAAATGTACCAGTCTGTCAGTCTGGATGGATTCTGGTAAAGCAGGGTAATACTGGATTTAACTCATAGATCGACATCACAGAGTGAGAGGGTGCAGACAGGTGATATGGGACACTGTCTGGTAGATAAATCATGAGACTACTGTACTTAAAGACTATCATAGGTCTAACTCTTCTTAGTTGTTCTGGATGTGTGCTATCTATATTATATCTATATAATAAAAGGGAAGTGGACTCTGTGTGTGTGTCTCAGGCATCACACAAAATCCATACAGAGTTGACTGCTGCAGTTTGGCATGCTTATGTATTTTTGGTCAAGAAAGAGACTAGCGAAAACAGCAAGTTGATAGGACCATTATTTTGGGAGATATTAGTAATTCTGAAATACAATAGCCTTACAATCACATTGCTATGCCCAGAATCATAGAATCATAGAAATGAAGTGGGTTACCAAGCAATAGATAAAAAAAAATAGGGCCACGTCACCATGGTGTCAAATTTCATGTGCAGAAACAGACATGTCTGCTGAGAGGTTATTCAACTGAAAATGCTGATGGAATTTAACAAGAAAGTAAAGGAATGAACTATATCAGAGTAAAGTTTATTACATAAAAACTACCACATCTAGAACCTGTCGGCACACAAGTGAAGTACAGATGCTGCCAAATAAAAAACTGCACCTTTAGACATGTTAATGACATTTATTTAAAAAGGCACAAATATGGCTTTACATCTTTGACTCTTTTAGGTATTAGCAAAAAAACATCTTATTCTATTGTTACTACAAATGTCCTGAATGTTACATGAAACAATTATTTTGGCTGGACCAAGATAATATAAACATTCTAGAGGTTACATTTTTGACATTGATCTGTTTAAAGCTTTTTATAGTTTTGGAATATTGTTGCTCACATGGATTCATGGACTTATCTCAAAATCAGATTTTTTAGGGATAAAAATACTTAAAATGTAAAATGGTTTTTAAGTATTCCACTGCAGCAAAATACACCATATAAGCTTTATTTCCTACCCTATTCTACCTGAATGCATTATGTAGTAACTCAGAGCACTGTATTCTTTCTAATATTATTGCATTATAATAATCACAACCTATGGATCTTGTTTTAATCTCACCTTGCACATATCCTTATCTGTCGTATAGTTAGCTTTTTGTATATTTTAGTTGTATTTTAGTAGTATGCAGTTACCCTTACCCTTTTATTGCTTTCATAAATCAGTTATGGTTAGTAAAATTTGGCCTTTTTCACACAAAAATTTTTGGAAAGAACTCTTTAATGTCAAAGTGAAAACAGATTTCTACAAAGTAATGTCAATGAAACAAAAATGTACAAATAAAAATAATTATTTGCATAATTATTCACCCCCTTTTAAATTTAGTGGTCTAATTCAGTAGAGGTCCATCCAATTGGTTCCAATAGTCTCACAATTAGTGAAATGAGGATCACCTGAGTGCTGTGAGTGTGTCCCTAGTGATTGCGATATAAAACACCTGTGTCTGGAGGGTCCACAGACTGGTCCATCAGTGTTCATGGTTAACATTACACCATGAAGACAGAAGAACACTCTAAGTAACTCAGGGAAAGGGTTCTTGAAAAGTTCAAGTCAGGGGGTGGACCTAAAAAATGTCTAAGGCATTGAACGTCCCCTGGTGTTCAGTAAAAATCAAGAAATGGAAGAAGTATGGCACATGCGTGAACCTGCCGAGATTAGAAACTGAGAGACCGTGCAAGTAGGAGACTAGTGAGAGAAGCCACCAGGACCCCTACAACTACTCTGAAGGAGTTAGAAGCTTCAGCTGCTGAGATGGGACAGACTGTGCATGTAGTAACTGCTGCACAGATTCTTCAGCCTAAAGCTTTATGGGAGAGTGGCAATACGAAAGAAAAAGACAATTAATTTTAGATGTTCCACATGCCTTTTGGCAAACTCTAGTCTAGTCTAATATGAATTTTCTTTTGCTTTCTCACTGCCACTTTAAAAAAAAAAAAAAAAAAAAAAAAAAAATTATTTATTTTTTATTAATAACCCTTTCCCTGAGTTACTTAGAGTGTTCTTCTGTCTTCATGGTGTAATGTTAACCAGGAACACTGATGGACCAGTATGTGGACCCTCCAGACACAGGTGTTTTATACCTCATTCACCTGAGACAAACCCCCACCACTCAGGTGATCCTCATTCCACTAATTGTGAGATTATCAGCACCAATTAGATGGACCTCTATTGAATTAGACCAGGGGTCACCAACCCTGGTCCTCAATCTACTATCCTGTATGTTTTAGATGTTTCCCTCTTCCAACACACCTGACTGTCGTTATCAGGCTTCTGCAGAGCTTGATGATGGGTTTATCATTTGAATCAGGTGTGTTGGAAGAAGGAAACATCTAAAACATACAGAGTAGTAGATCTCCAGGACCAGGGTTGGTGACCCCTGAGTAAGACCATTACATTTAAAAGGGGGTGAATAATTATAGAAACAGTTATTTTTCTTTATATGTTTTTGTTTAATTGACATTACTTTGTAGAAATCTGTTTTCACTTTGACATTAAAGGGTTTTTCCAATCATTTTTTGTGTGAAAAAAGCCACATTTTATTGACTGATTTATTTAGGAAAGCAATATAAAGGTAAAACATCCAAGGGGGTGAATACTTATGATAGACACTGTATGCATCTTGTAGTTTTTGTACATTGCCTATATTTTTCAGTGGAATACTTATCCAAATGCAACATCCTACAATCATTTAGTTACAGCTTATTTTAGCTACAGTACTTTTAATTTTACCTCATGAATCCTGGCTCATCAAAATACTTGTTTCATCTAAAGGACATTTGTAGCAGTGACAAAGTAACATGTTTGTTGACTAATTTCTAAGCTCAAGAATAAAAACTTTCTTTGTCTTCTATGTAGTGTAATAAAACCAAACTTCTCCTCCGAGTCACATTAGAAATTTAACAGAAGCTACATCTGGTGATTATCATGTAGTTTTTGGCTGAGCTTTACCAGAGGATGACAGGATGAACAACATCTTGTTTATTAACTGGTGATAGATATATTTTGCGTCTCCTTCCCTGCAATGTTTACACCGAATGAGGCTGAAGGTGCATAAAATACCCCTCATTACTGTCTTGTGGATGTGCCTGCTCCATAATTACCACAGACAGATATGATTACATAAAGAAGATCTGCCCATCCGTTGCCTCTCTGAGTGAGAGAAGTCATTGTTTGTTGAAAATGTCGTGACATCCAGCAGCTAATGTTTCCAACAGAGTGCATCAAAACAACATTATGTGAGGGCAAGAGATGGGAAGGTGGTCTGTTCAGATGGAGATATAAATGAACTTACGATGTCTTATTCTACTGTGTGTGTGTGTGTGTGTGTGCAGATGGGCTCACCAGCAAGGAGGGACCAAACATCATACCCCCCTGGTCAGCTGTGTTATGAACTTCACTGGGACACAGAAACCACCAGTGGCTCAGGTGAGACACCATGTGGCTGTGTTTAGTTATAGCATCTGGAAAAAAATGAGCCACTTAGCAAGGTTCAAAACAGAGGGGAGTTTATAATGTTGGATTTACAAAATACTTTACCAAACAACATTACCACAGTTGTATGAATATTAGAGCTGGTAGTTTTTATTAACTTGCCACATAAAGGTATTGCACTCAAATCTGTCTCTGTCTGTCTGCACACACCTGTAACTCTAAATCTATAAACTCAAAACAAGGAAGGCCTTTACCATGTTGTTAGCCTCATAGCATAACTGCCTAAGTCATACACTATATGGACAAAAGTATTGGGACACGTTGCATTCAGGTGTGTCTTTTCTAACAGGGGTCTGGGATACAAAACAATAATGACAAATGCCATAATATAGTTTTATATTGGGATAGATATCATTGCATTGGTTAGTTTGGTTTATATTGTTATCTTTGCTTCCAAACTGGCTCAGAGATGGTTTTTACTTAATTTCTCTTAACATTGATTTTTTTTTTTATCCATTACTATGATTTTAAATGTTCTACCTCTAAATTTCTAAAATATTTTTCACGCTCTCGCTGTGAATAATCCTTTCCCACCACAACTAACCATCTACTTTCTTCACATCTCACTTCAGAAGAAAAATCTCCCATTAAACTTTAAGGAAACAGTGATGTTTATAAACTATATGGACAAAAATATTGGGACACATCATGCCTACAGCTGTAAGATGTCCTGGTCATGCTAATTTGACATATAAACATCAAAATTAGTAATCAATATGATATTTATCACAATATAAAACTATATTATGACATTTGTCATTATTGTTTTGTATCCCAGACCACTGTTAGAAAAGAAACACCTGAATTCAATGCTTCCCAATGCTTTTGTCCATATATAATATGATTTAGGCGATTATGCTATGAGGCTAACGATATCCAAGTCCTCTTCAAAAATGATGGAGTCTGTAATTTTTTTTTTTTTTTGTAACTCTTCACCTTTTTGCACATTTTTGTCATTTTTTAAGAAAAGAAGGTAGTTACTGCTCTGAACAAATCCCTCACATGCCACATGACAGTATTTATCAACATAGTCCATTTCTTGCTTTTCTGGAAAACAAGAGCGTGAGAAATTACAGTATTTTTAAATTTCTAATTCTGCCATATTTGATGCTCATTTATAAACAATCTGACAATAGTCAATGGTCTAAACTGTGATTGTCTTCTTTGATATAGATGGCAGTTAAAATTTTGGTGCTTAATGTGCTAGAATTTTTAGATTGTGCTTGTGGTTGGTTTCAGCCTTAGTATCATGGCATGTCTTTTCTTTTGTTTTTTGTTTTGTTTTTTGAGGATGACCTTAAAGTTACCCTCAGGCTGCAAAAATCTGCTGTCTTTAACATGAGTAGAATATGAACCATTCTCAAATTTTCTTTGGTTTTGTTATTCATTTGTTGAAAACTATATTGCTGTTAGAAAATGCATTTTTCACCACATTTCCATAACAAACAGATTTTCCATAACAAAAATGTATGTAAAAAATGTAAATGTAATTTAAAAAAAATTTGACTTTTGCTGTAGAACAGGAGTTTCCAGATTTTCTTTACTTAAATGACAGTTTGATGCTTCCTTGGGACCTAAAGACAGTATATAAAAATACCTCATGAATTGCCACATGTACATTTTTACCATTGAAAAAAATGTTGACTAAACACACTATAGGTAAAATGGCAAAATGTCAATCACAGCTATCAAGGTAACATCAGCAATCATAATTACCTACCAGAGTAAACTAGATGACCAGCAGTACACTATAACCAGAAACACAACACACAATTCAAATACTGATGTGCACACCAAAGACAGAATTATCTGACAAAGTGACAGTGTTTGTACAGTTAAAAAGTCAGTGAAGGTAGACAAATAATTCACATATTAGAATAGTGTGACAGTTTTGAATTACAATGGATTCATATTAAAATGTTAAATCCTGACGGTAATAGTTTCCATAATGAAGTGAAATTATTGTTCATTTTATCCCTTCTTTGTGGAAATAAGCTCTACATAATGTAAAATCGATGACAAAATAAGGACTTCAAGAAGTGACATCATTTGTCCACTAGAGGGAGCCATGAAAGAAGAAACACAAACTACAGCATTTAACTCATACTGTTAACCACACATGACCCTGAGGCAGTGGTGTATTGACTGTGTTCCTCAGGTCTGACGTCAGATGGTTACCTGTGTGCGGACGGTCAGCCAACGGGTGGCAGAGACTATGAGGAGCATCAGTACGTCAACACTCAGAGTCTGGAAAACCTGGAATCTCTGGCCCAGGAGCCCAGTGGACACAGAGGGGCCCGACCACCTGACAGCCCCAAAAAAGACCTGTTTGACATGAGTAAGTCATGAGATTAGCCCTAGTATAGTCTGGACAAACACTGAGTGACTATACTTTTATTTTGTTAATAGAAATTTTAAGATGTCTTCAAGATTCAGATTCAAGTTTGTCATTTCAGCATATAAACAATACACAGAAATGAAACACTGAGAAACAGTAGATGTTATTTCCTTTTTGCTGTTTAATCGTGTTGCCACTGCTTTGTCATTTCCTGTGGCTGAAAATGTGCCTATAAATAACAAAAACATAAATAAAATCGTCTCGTCAGAAAGGTGACTGAGATGATCTTTTGTTTTGCGGTTTACTTCGTGTGTTTGAGGAGCTGTGTAGCTTTTCAGTGTTAACCTTTTAACCCCTGACATGTCAGTGGTGCTCGTTGTGAATGTAGAATTTATTTTAAATATTCATAAAAATTCAACAGTTTGCTCAAAAGTTCAAATTTCAAAATGTGCTGATAGAATAATAGACTTTGTGCATTCCATAGATATTTGAGCATGTTCAGTGCACCCCCCACCACCTGTGGAACTGGGGGCAAAACACAGCAGTGAGTGAGACTAGCTATGAAAATAGGCTGTTTGAGCTTTTTTTTTTTTTTTTTTTTTTTTTTTTTTTTACATCATTTTCCACATCATTTTTTGTTTTTACTGTTGTTTGCAGAGTTGTCATAATTTCCTTTTATTTATTTATTTATTTATTTATTTTTTAATTGTG
Source organism: Sphaeramia orbicularis (assembly GCF_902148855.1). Taxonomy (NCBI): domain Eukaryota; kingdom Metazoa; phylum Chordata; class Actinopteri; order Kurtiformes; family Apogonidae; genus Sphaeramia; species Sphaeramia orbicularis. Next base: position 44,141,593 of record NC_043960.1, on the reverse strand, counting down.
TTTTGACCGAGTTTTGACTGTGTAACTCCTCTTTGGAGTTCAACCAGGTGCCAAAAAGCAGCTGGACTGATTTATAAAAAAAAGAGCCCCAAAACAAAAACTACTGGGCCAAAATTCAAATACTTGTTGTTCAGTTTGTTCCAGATCATGTTGAACATCCTAAATCTCTTACTGGTGTACATTCTGAGGGCCTTATTTAGTAAAAACCTGTAAAACTTAAATTCTTCTCTTTGTCTTTTTCTGTTAATCCTGTTTTGACCCTAAAACACACAGTAAAGTAAAATCACTGAAGAAAAGGAACACAAACACATACTCAGAGCAGCTTTTATGACACTGAAACACATGAAGATTCACAGCAGCACGTTTACCTGGAATAATGTCTCCGGTTAAGGGTTAAGGTTACTTTAGTTTTTCATGAAATGTTGTATTATTAAGTGCTATAATGCCCAGTATGCTCCATCTTAGTTATTATCAGTGTCTCTTTGAATTTTTTCATCAGTATCTTGTTACTACTTCTCCTGCAGGGCCCTTTGAGGATGCACTCAAGCTTCACGAGGCCAGTGGTGGAGCAGCTGGAGGTTCTGGAGGTGGTCCAGTCGGAGCAGGAGGAGGTGGTGGAGGTGTGCGGGTCCTGGAGGACCAGTGGCCCAGCCCTCCTCGCCGTCGGGCCCCTGTGGCTCCAAATGAGGAGCAGCTTCGCAGAGAGACTTGGTACCACAGCCGCATGAGCCGACGAGATGCAGAAAAACTCCTGGTCCGAGATGGAGATTTCCTGGTCAGGGAGAGCACGACAAACCCCGGCCAGTATGTGCTGACTGGCATGCACTGTGGGCTGCCCAAACACCTACTGCTGGTGGACCCTGAGGGAGTGGTAAGACCCACATAAGACATTCACAGTGACCATTTTGTCCTTATGTTAAAAAAAAAAAAAAAAAAAAAAAAAAGAATTATTATTGATCGTCTTACCCCCTATTCCTTTCTGTCCTCCACACAGGTCCGGACCAAAGACATGTTATTTGAAAGCATAAGCCACCTTATTTCATACCACCTGAAGAATGAGTTGCCCATAGTAGCAGCTGAGAGTGAGCTTCACCTCAAACAGGTGGTCCGGAGGAAACAGTAATGCATTAGGCCCTGCATGTTATGGTAAGACAACACACTGAATGTGTTGAGATGATCAGAACTGGTGCTTAAGCTGAGGTTGGAATTTTGCTTACACCATGGGTAGGGGCGGCCATGGCTCAGATGGTAGAGTGGGTTGTCCAGTAACCGAAGGGCTGGCAGTTTGAATCCCGTTCTGTCCATGTGCTGTTGTGTCCTTGGGCAAGACACTTCACCCTCCTGTACGAATGCGTGTGAATGTTTGGTGGCGGTTGGAGGGGCCGTAGGCGCAGATTGGCAGCCACGCTTCCGTTAGTCTGCCCCAGGGCAGCTGTGGCTACAAATGTAGTTTACCACCACCAGAGGGAGAATGTGACAGCGAACAAATAATGGATCCTCTGTACGCGCTTTGAGTATGCGTTCATAGAAAAGCGCTATATAAATCTAATCCATTATTATTATTATTATTATTATTATTATAATGGGTAAAAATATTTGATAATCAAAAAAATTCTCTCCATTATTTGGAATTTTTCTAAAGTAGCCTAGTTAAATTAAGTAACTTGAGGAGAGTGAAAAAATGTTTGGATTGTGTTTGAATTTAGCTGCTGAGGTTTATGTGAATGTCCAACCTCTACTATGTGCAGATTTGTAGGAAAGGACACACCCTGTAATTACTGTATGCACACACTTCTCCCATTTCCATGATTTGTTTTCATTTATTTAACTGACAGTGAACATAAGAGGGAAAGTTTTCCAGTGTTTTTCAAAGACAATTTTAAGTGTATTTTTTAAAATATAAATTTAGATTTTGACACCTGCTACAAACCCAAAAATTTAAGACAGAGGCAGAGAGTAATAGTCAATCAGCTCAAAGAAGAATATTTGTAAAAGCAAAAGAAAAAACAAAGGAATGAAATATTTTCAGGTTTCTTATGCATGAAGAAACAATGTATGTGTGTACATCTGTGTCCTTTTGAAATGCATGGAAACATGAAGACTGACTGGACTGTTGAGCTGCTCAGATCTAATAAACAGAAAGAAATTGTACTTGTAGAAGTGTAACAATTAGCTAGTGTCCTCAAAGATGTAATAAAAAGATGAAGTGATACAAACATGTCTCTGCCTCTGTAGCAGACATTAAAATCTAAAGCTGGACAGTGAAAATTCAATATTTTAATAAATTAACAAATCACAGATGTGAGTTTTTATGGTATATTAGAAAAAAAAAATCATTATCTGAAAGTAGCATTTGTGTTTATAAATATGTAGAATACTAGGATTAGGGTTCTATGAGCGGCATTTGTTCATTTGTTGCACTATCAGACATGATTGATGTATCTGTATTACTGAATAATGGCTGTGTTTGTAACTGGTCTGTGCCTTAAACGATATCATTTATTGTATTTGACAGAGATTAATTCTGGCATGCCCTCTCCAACCACAAAAAACTGAAGCTGAAAATCTTTCATCATGGATGATTATTCACCACAGTGAACAAAGGACAACACTAATGCTTTCTCTCCATGGATACATCTATTAAGGAAAAGTGGGACGTACAACATCTCCTCTGCACGTTCTGTCTGTTGGTTATCCAGATCAACCAAACTGTTCCTCATCTGTCATAAACTCCTCAACTATGCAGCTATTAAGCTAACAAAACCAACCAAAATGCAGTTTTAGTGCTGGGAAGTTTCAACCTATGTCACAAAGATAATAGCCACATGTTGGGATGGGACCCTGTGTTGAGATACGATAATGCACAGTGAAGTGATGCCCTAATGCCTGTAAAAGGGACGTGCTTCCAGTCTTTCACACCTCATCTGACCAGTCTGTGACCCATGGAGGGAAAACATGGACCTGTATCGTTCATTGAAGAAATAATGGATGCCGCCAGAACAAAGCTGTAACTGAACATCTCATGCTGATTGAGCATAAAAGCAGAAGAAATATCTGGTTCCATAATCAGTAGTTTCAAGAAAGAAAATGAAAGGAATTGAAAATATGGGACTATTAGAGACAAATGAAGAAGGATCTGCTTCAGCGGAACATGAAGACTGTTGTTACATGATCACAGGTCAGCAGTGCCTGACTCTGAGAGGCACAACGGATAAACACTGATTGGTTCTTTAATTTGAAACACATGATCATAGCCACACAATCTTTTTATTTCTCAGAATACCAAAATTCACTTTTTAATGGAATTTGTTTTGAAGACATAGACCATGTTGGACATAATCATCTGTGTCCTTTACAGTGCAGTCATACCACGCCTCCTCATGTTGTCTGAAGAGTACAATAGATAGTTTTATTACATTTACCAAAAATCTGTCATTTATGTTGTGTTCTTAAGGGCTAGTTGAGACATACTGTACATGTTGTGAACCTGTGCACATTATTGTTCTGACTGTTCTCTTTGGCTAAATACTACAGTACATTTTAGTTTAATACCAACTACTCTGCTTAAATCCTCAGTATATCTGTCCATGCCTGTACATCCTCGTCCCTTCACCTTCAGTGCCTTATTAACTACAGGCATTTGTGTTTATAATGTGCATTTATGCTCCTAATGCAAAACAGTAGTTTTTCTTGCCATGCCAATGAATGACTGAACAAACTTGAGGATGATAAACCTCTTATACTTGTCAACAGTAATGTAAGCTGCTCTCCTTTTGTGGTGGATAATGTTTAGTTTCATCTCAGTTTGTCATAATTTTACGTGTTCAATCCCCTTCTAGAATTAAGCCATAAACAGCGCTTCTCTAATGAGACTGATTTTAAAAATGGGGATTTGGAAGTGAAATTAAATCTTTTTTGTGTCCCAACTCAGGGAAATACATTTTATTGATTGACCTATCCCATGTCTAATCTTGTTTTGGTGTACTTTTTGTCAATAACTTTGCAACATCATGTTCCCCCATGACAGACTTTTAAAGCCTCTGAGAACTTAAAATAGGTGAAAAAGTAAAAATACATAAATGGTGTCAAAATTTAGTGTCTAAACAAGTATGTACAAAAGTCTGAGTGATCATAACGGTAAAAATCTTGTCCAAAAACAGCTCATTGTGTTTTCCATTTCTAACTACCTGTTATTAGGTAACTATTAGCCTTAGCTACGAGGGCCGTTCAATAAGTTCATGGCCTCACCCAGAACAGAACAACACAGACTGATAATTTATATTTTATTTTTCAACATAATCTCCATTTACAGCAATGCACTTGGTCCATCAATGTTCAAGCATCACTATCCCATCACGAAAGAATGCAACATCCTGTATTATAACAACCAGTATTTCTGGGTGAGGCCATGAACTTATTGAACAGCCCTCGTACACCATTCCCAGAGCTTTTCTTCACACAATCCAAAAGTTCAGTACCCATAAATATATAGTGCTCTAATACCATGTTAGTGGTAAAGTTACACATAACAAATAGATGAAGTCTATGGTTATTAATTTATAGCAGCAACTTACACTATCAGTGTCTTTTTGAGGGAGTGGATAGATAAGCATATTGCTATTGCTAGCTAGTAGCTGACACTAGCTAGTTAATTTGGGTGAGACAACTGATTGGGTTTTTTTGTGAATCATACACAGAACTAATTCCACTACAATTTATAATTTTTTAAAGAAATTATCTGCCTCAGATTATATGCACTAAATTGTACACTTTAATAAGATTAATTGGAAAACAAACGTAAGTGCTGACTAGCTGATGTTTTCAGTGTATATGATAAAGTCTTACCACATACACATGCATACATATATAGACACACACACACACGTGTGTAGTAATACTTTAATATATATATATATATATATATATATATATATATATATATATATATATATATATATATACATATATATATATATATATATATATATATATATATACATACACACACACACATACACATATATGAAATAGATTTACAAATCTTCCACTTGAAAGAACCTGAGAAGTGAATGTATTGAACTGTTTTGAAGCAGTAGTGAAGTGAGGTCACACAGACAAACATTCCTTCTGAGTAACACCCATCCTCTCATTAATTCTCAGAACTGGACATTTTGACCCAAGGCACTATCTTGGAAACTACAGCCAACCAGCATTTTGCACTTAATTATACTTTTATTATTAGTGACTTAGTAAAGTTTCTCTACTTTAATTCTAGAGGCATTTTACTTGTAGACCAGTGTTATGTAACAGATCTCCAGCCCAACTAAGCCCAATTCAAAAACAATAAGACATTTTATAAAACTTAACTTGACAATCTGTCAAATTAGCAGTTGACTTCTGATACTTTCTGTTTACCATTATACAGGTAACATAGGACCTTACATCCCATAATTTGAGGTCTGTAGTGGATTGAAGTTTCCAGAGGCCTTAAATCTTACATGAGGTGAGTTGTACTGTAGACATGTTGCTGCATTGTAATTGGTATTGTATATTTAAGAATCCCTCCGGTGTTGTTAGCTGCAGCCTCATGAATGCACAGAGATGAGGTGAGTTACAAGGCTATGGGTGAGGTCAGAAAGATTCATTTTGAGATCTCTCCCTTTTTCTGTTTCTTAAATCTTTGATTAACCATTTGTCAATAAAATTAACTTAAAAAAAGAAACAGGCTATAATTTAATGTGTACCTTTTTTGTGTGTACTTTATGTTAGTGTGAGCAGTTGTCTTCGTTTCCATGCACACATGCTATCACTAACTTAAGACTTCAGATTTACATTTCCCAAAAATAGACACGACGAGAAGGACCGGGCAGATGCTTACTGTATCGAAGCTGAAGCAGAGTTACAAAAATAGGACCAACAGCAGAACAATTTCTTTTACTTTTTTATTATTACAAAGTAATATAAAATCAATAGCTTGTCACACAATCAGTCCATCTGATTCTAACTTCTGAACAACCACCTTGTATCCACATTCACCTCCTGTTCTCATAAATCCTGATAGGCTGCTGTAGTTCTACAAAAAGGCACTCCACTGTTTTATTTTTTTCACTGCTTTGTTATTACTCACGCTCTAAAGCTGTAGTCTACGTTACTGTACGCATGCAGCTATGTCTGACCACATATCACATGTATTTGGCTTTCTAGATGTGGTCTTTATGATAGTGGTCCTACAGGTTGTTGCGCTGTAGCTGCTTTAGGCTGACCTGGAAAGGGACTGGAAGTGGAAAGAGATTTGGAGATGTACGGTTCAGTGTCCATGCTGCGTCATCCTCAGGATCTGAAGGAGCAGACCCTGAACCTCCTCATCCATACGGCCCTGTTGGGCAAAGACGACCACGTAAGAACAAAATGTGGTGATGTGGTGAGTCTCAGTTGCACACACATGTGACTTATTGGGAAACATGTTTTTAGAATATCTGGTTTAGTATAGAAAGTATCCATGAGTTGTCTTAAAAGTCAACAATACAGAGCACACTACCTGTACATCTTCTGAAATCAGATCACATAAACAGAGGACAGACTCTTCCCACTTAACTTTGGGAGACCAACCCAAGATACTGCAACCAGCCAGTCCATCTCAAACACCAACATTAGAAATAGGACCAGTGGTCTATATCTCACCAGCATGTTCTATGAAGAATCAATAACAAGTTGAATCTGTGAGGTTGTCAGGTTCTGTCTCTATGTTAGAGTCCTGTGGTCTTGATGTAGGAGATCAATCACCCAATAGAAGTGGGTGGTACTTTCACTGGAGAACTCACCCAATGAAATGAAAAGTCCATATATGACTTCCTATCAGTGCTCTATAGTAATACTGATATTTGTAACCATTTCCATGTTATAAACCATTAAAATATGGCCCATTATAAGTAAAAACAAATATTTTATATTACAAAAATTCGTCAAAAATTTAACAATCGAAATTTCTCAAGACTGTGAACAATGTTTGTAGACATTGCCCTGAGGAAGGTACATAAAAAATTTGAAATGACTCTGACCAGTAGTTTGAGAGAAGAAAATTTTAGAAATGTAGACATTGGTGACCTTGAGTTTGACCATTCAAGGTCATTAAAGGTCAGCGGTCATGGACCCACATGAAAGTCCATATATGACTTCCTATCAGTGTTCTATAGTAATACTGATATCTGTAACCGTTCCCACGTTGTAAACCATCAAAATACAGACCATTATAAGTAAAGGCAAATATTCAATATTTCAAAAATTCGTTAAAAAAAATACAAAAATCAAAATATCTCAAAACGGAGGTGTTAGAAGAAATTGCTAAAAAAGGCGATTACGTAGATGAGGATGACGAAGATGAGGAAGACGACACTGGACACAGCGCCTTCACAATAGCTCATGGTCTGTCGGCTGATGAGCTAAAAACTGACTGGAAGTGTTTGCAGATCTACCTTTAAACAAAACATTTTATTGCAACCAGAGCAAAAGACTAACCCTTTGAAGATGTCACAAACCGCTACAGTAGGGCAAAAAAGTATTTAGTCAGCCACTGATTTTGCAAGTTCTCCTACCTAGAAAGATGAGAGAGGTCTGTAATTTTCATCAGAGGTACACTTCAACTATGAGAGACAAAATGAGAAAAAAATCCAGGAAATCACATTGTAGGATTTTTAAAGAATTTATTTGTAAATTATGGTGGAAAATAAGTATTTGATCATCCACAAACAAGCAAGATTTCTGGCTCTCACAGACCTGTAACTTCTTCTTTAAGAAGCTCTTCTGTCCTCCACTCATTACCTGTATTAATGGCACCTGTTTGAACTCGTTATCTGCATAAAAGAAACCTGTCCACAGCCTCAAACAGTCAGACTCCAAACTCAACCATGGCCAAGACCAAAGAACTGTCCAAGGACACCAGGAAGAAAATTGTAGACCTGCACCAGGCTGGGAAGAGTGAATCTACAATAGGCAAGCAGGTTGGTGTGAATAAATCAACTGTGGGAGCAATTGTAAGAAAATGGAAGACATACAACACCATTAATAATCTTCATCGATCTGGGACCCCACGCAAGATCTCATCCCATGGGGTCAAAATGATCATGAGAACAGTGAGCAAAAATCCCAGAACTACACGGAGGGATCTGATGAATGACCTGCAGAGAGCTGGGACCAAAGTAACAAAGGCTACCATCAGTAACACACTACGCCCAGAGGGACTCAAATCCTGCAGCACCAGGCGTGTCCCCCTGCTTAAGCCAGTACATGTCCAGGCCCGTCTGAAGTTTGACACAGAGCATATGGATGATCCAGAAGAGGATTGGGAGAATATCATGTGGTCAGATGAAACCAAAATAGAACTTTTTGGTAAAAACTCAACTCATCGTATTTGGAGGAAGAAGAATGCTGAGTTGCATCCCAAGAACACCATACCTACTGTGAAGCATAGGGGTGGAAACCTCATGCTTTGGGGCTGTTTTTCTGCAAAGGGGACAGGACGACTGATCCGTGTTAAGGGAAGAATGAACGGGGCCATGTATCGTGAGATTTTAGGCCAAAACCTCCTTCCATCAGTGACAGCATTGAAGATGGAACGTGGCTGGGTCTTCCAGCATGACAATGATCCCAAACACACCACTCGGGCAATGAAGGAGTGGCTCCGTAAAAAGCATTTCAAGGTCCTGGAGTGGCCGAGCCAGTCTCCAGACCTCAACCCCATAGAAAATTTGTGGAGGGAGTTGAAAGTCTGTGTTGCCCAGCGACAGCCCCAAAACATCACCGCTCTAGAAGAGATCTGCATGGAGGAATGGGCCAAAATACCAGCTACAGTGTGTGCAAACCTGGTGAAGACTTACAGGAAACGTTTAACCTCTGTCATTGCCAACAAAGGTTATGTTACGACGTATTGAGTTGAACTTTTGCTATTGACCAAATACTTATTTTCCACCATAATTTACAAATAAATTCTTTAAAAATCCTACAATGTGATGTCCTGGATTTTTTTTCTCATTTTGTCTCTCATAGTTGATGTGTACCTCTGATGAAATTACAGACCTCTCTCATCTTTATAAGTAGGAGAATTTGCAAAATCAGTGGCTGACTAAATACTTTTTTGCCCCACTGTACATATCCAACACAGATGCAAAAACATGTAAGTATACCCATGACACTCATTCCATGATGGCTTCTTAACCATATGTGTACATTCAACTGACCTGTACAGCTGCCAGTAAATGGGAACGGTACACAGTCACCACTTGTTTGTGCTTTTTTTCCCAATCCTATCAAAAGAAAAATATTAAACTTAGGTATCTTCATATGTAGTCGTGATATACACAAGGGTTTTCTGGTTACTGAGACTGTTTCTCTTGTTTCTCTGCTCACCTGGAGCTGCTGGGTGAGGATAGCTACTCTGTTCTGCAACGCCACCTGCTGTCCAGGGTTACCAGCATGGTGTGTGGAGGAGGAGGTGGAGGAGGAGATGCCGAGTGGAGGTGAAAGAGCTCCCAGAGCCTCCTTTAGTCGAAAAACCTCTTTGGACAGTTCTGTTATCTGCATGAAGACAGACATTTAATGTCACTTTGCAGCATTTGGATATTTTAGTCCATGCTGGTATGTCGATATGAATCTGAATTCTTTAATAATCCCAGGCGGAAATTATTGGGTGTTACAGTAGTGTAATAAAAAGTAGCAGGAAAGAAATTATCAATACAACAGGAAAAGAAAAGAAAACAATATACATATATACAGCTCTAAATATACACACATATATATATCTCTGAATATGTACACATATTAAAACACTCTGTTAAGACACAAAATTAGAACAACAAATACATGTCTATATAGGGAAGGAAACACTACCTTAGCTTTCAGGTTTTGAGGAGTTTTTGAAAACTTGTTGTCTAAAATCAGTTGCTTCCATTACAATGTCTTACCTTACGGTCCTTCTCCTTGACCAGGCCCTGAGATTCCTGGATGCCCTTATGGAGCTCCTGAATGTGGCTGGACTGGGCCTGTAATTCTGTGAGCTTCTGTTGCACTGCTGCCAGTTGAGACTCCGCAACCTGCCGCTCACTCTTATTAAAGAGAGCCTCCCTCTGGACCTGGAACACCTATACCAGTAAAACCACCACTGGGACATTTCAATACTGTCGTCCACATTCAGACATATGGCCAATTCAGCCACTCTTTGCTTCAGTTGGGAATTGTGGAAACTAACACACTAGTGCCAGCAAGTGTAGCCTATCATATATGAGGGACAGTCAAAAAGTTTTCAGACAAATCCAGCAATTCTACAAAGAAGGAATCTAGTGATAGAAACATAGATTACAAAAGTGTTTAGACTCTAATGAAGAGTATGTAGAAAATAACTTTGTTATTTTGATAAATACATTTTTATTACATCTGTCGAAGAACTTTCTGACTCTCCCTCATGTAAATACACAGCATAGTTTTGTTCCATAAGGACAGAATTTTATTTCGTAAGTATTTACAAATTCTCTCAGTAACAGCTCTATTTTTTCTTATAATAATCAACCCTTTCTGGTATCAAATAAAGGAGATAACCAGGCTAGAATAAATATACATAAGCTTATATCTGCGCAATCTCCTTTAGAAAGTCATTCTTAAATAGATCCTAGTGTGTGGAAGATCTACAAACACTACATTTCAATCATTATGATTTGGTGAAGTGCAAGACATTCCATACTTTCTGCTTTTAGTTTAAGCAAAATTTATATTTTAATGTCAAAAAGATACAATTTTAAGGAATCATTCACTGTCAAAGTAAGACCGATAATTATCCGTTATCCAACTGTTAATTTCCTACCTCTTTGAATTCAAGGCCATTATATAGGCAGCAGGAAACTGACATTGTGAGAGATGTATAGAGCTCATACTACACAAGTTCAGGGAGTATATATGCAGAGGGATCAACGGAGCAATATGAGGAACTGAATAGTGAAAGTAATACGTATATGAATAATGTAGAAGTAAGAAAGAGGTCCACATGGAACACAGCTCTCTTTGTAGCAGGAACAATAACATCTAATGTGGCATTCAATGGCACGAGATCCAGTGGGAAAGGCAGCACACACCTCAGTGCAGGTCTTCTCATGTTTGCGTGTGAGGTCGTTGAAACGAGCCGTGATGGCATTAATCTCTGCTTGCATGGAGAGCCGCAGTGCTTCATGGTCCTCCTTGGAGATCAGACCCTGTTCTGCTGCCTTCTGGGACTTGATCTCTCTCAGTTCCAGCTCCTTGTCAGTCAGAGCATCCTGAGCTGCTGCTGCACTACTCTCACTGGCCTGCAGGATGCGCTGGAGCTCTGCCTGGCAAACGGAAAGCATGGGTGTCATGTGACAAATTATGCAAGATGCTGGGGCAACTGGACCAAGATTTAAAGGAACGATTAGTCTAACACAGGGAAGTCAAACAAACAGCCCGCGGGCCAAAGCCGGCCCACTAAGGGGTCCAATCTGGCCCATGGACTCAGTAAATGTAAAAATATTGAAGATATTAACGATCAAGGGTGTCAGTCATTTTAATTTAGGGGCCACATTCAGCCCAATTTGGCCTGAAGTGGGCCAGACTAGTACCATATTATAATAATAACCTATAAATACTGACCACTCCAAAAACTACATTTACATGAAAATGTTTACATTTATAATGAATCCTGTGAATAACCTGAACAAATATGACCAACCTCAAATATCCACTGATATCTGTAAGTTGTAACATGTGTAAATCATAAGATGACACATCATAATATTGTTGAAATTGTGCTCATTTTTTTTTCACGAAATTTCAGGTTGTTTGTGGTTGTTCATGCTATTCACATTTTTTGAAATCATACTTCGTAGATGGAAACATTTTCATTATGTAATTTAACTTTGTTCAGCGTTATTATCTTCCTGGCCCAGCCCAGTTGAGATCAAGCTGAGCTGAATGTGGCTCCTGAACTAAAATGAGTTTGATACCCATGGTCTTACACATCCCTTCAAAACCTGATTGTGTGACATGATTTTTCAGTATTCTTCCAGTCTGCCTCAAAATGTTATGACAGCATGTCTACAGCTATCACACACTTGTGCATTTTAAGACCTTTTCCAAGATATTTTTGACTAAATTTAGAACATTTTGAACAAATCATCTTTTTCTTTTTAAAGCACAGCAGGTAAGAATAAAAATTTATAGTATACATGTGGTCCAGTACACAGGTAGGTAATACATTTTTAAGAATTTTGTGCACAGAGTGAGTTAAAAGTGTGAGTTCACAGATTAGTAACATCAGAAATGTCAGCTTTCACACTCACACAGCTTGACTCACTTTGTCAAAAACTTGGATAAATGAAACTCATTAAAATAATAATATTAATAATCCATGGGTTATACATTCACTACAGACTTACAATTAAAAACTTACACAAACTTGAGGAAGATAGACATGCTTTAATGTTTTTCCTATCATCTAAGATTTACATCTAATAAATTATACCACAGATTGAAAGACTGGACTGTAGGATTCCCAGATTATTTTTCAGTTAAAGAACAATATGGTGGTTCCAAGATCCTAGGGATAGGTTTGGTCTGGAGGAATATTTACTTAAATACTCACAAATTAAACACTAAGGGCCAGATCTACTAAGATCCCAATTTACGTGTAGTAATTTACTTGCGCAATCTAGAATTTTGTGTGTGGGGTGTGACCACAGTTTGCAGGTGGTTTACTAAGACTGCTTGTGCAAATTATAACAGGTGCAAAGTCTGGGAGACCGCCCTATTTAAATGAGGGTTTTGCGTGCGCTACTGGAGACAGTATGCTGTAAAAACGGCTCTGGGATACACCAGCACTAATGGGAACAGTGTACTGAATGATCCAGATGCACAGAAATGTAACGTTGGAGGAGTTTTGTCATAGAAGGTATGGCATGAGTCATTCATTCATGTATTTTTCATTTTAAAGGTGTGTGTGTGTGTGTGTGTGTGTGTGTGTGTGTGTGTGCGCGCGTCATAGAAGGTATGGCATGAGTCATTCATCCATGTATTTTTCATTTTAAAGGTGTGTGTGTGTGTGTGTGTGTGTGTGTGTGTGCGCGTCATAGAAGGTATGGCATGACTCATTCATTCATGTATTTTTCATTTTAAAAGGTAGGTGTGTGTGTGTGTGTATGTGTGCGCACGTGTGTGTGTGTGTGGGGGGGGGGGTAGTTGGATTGAATGACTATCACGCACACATAATTTTGTTGCACTGTAGCCGAATGTCGGTGCGTATTTTTAATCACAATCATCAGGAGTGGAAAAGAGTCCCGTAAAGTGTCTGTGTTTGTGTGTGGGGCGCATATGTCTCTATTATTTTTTCTTCCGTCACTCCAAAAATGTTCACAGGAGGGTGAAAAATGCATTCTCTGCATCTCGTTTCATCATTTCGATGTCTCCTAACCACAGCCATGTGTGCACAATTACGCATCCAACCCGTTTGCACCTCCTTTCTAGATGTGGTAAATATAGATGCAGTTTCTATGAGCAAAATTGCTTTCGGGTTTGATAAATCACTTTGCGTGTGCTAAATTAATATATTTACATTTTCTCCTCCCACCACACGCACCACTGCGTGTAAACGCCCCATATTGCATATTCATTGTGGCAAATGTACTAACTGATGCAGACGTGCTATTTTGCACCTTTGAAAGACACAACCCTTATTGTGCACTGTTAATAAATCAGTTTGTACATTTTTTGCATGTGCAACGAGTTTGCACACACTGTAATACATGCAACCCTTTGATAGATCCAGCCCATTATTGGAAAAAAATAAATAAAAATAAATAAATAAATAAATAACACTGGTATCAGAAATGAAATACTCTAAGTACTAGTAAAAGCATTTGAGAACAGGTCTCTAAATTATAGTTGAACACCCATTACTTGACAAAAAGGTACATTTACTGTATGGAAAAAAAAAAAAAAAAAAAAAGGGAAATGGAACATATGCCAATTACAGAGTAAAAATGCGAGGAAACTGTTAAACTACAGGTGAAAACAACAAACTCTCAATTTTGGACAGAATTTACAAATAAATGTTATACACCATTTTGTTACTCCTTGAAATAAATCCCATTCATCTGTTCAGACAGACTGATGCACATACACAGCATGTTGTTTTAAGTATCAAGTTGTTGTATCTATTAGAGCAGTCTTTCACAAATGGGGGTACGTGTACCCTCAGGGGTACTTGGAAGAAGCCAAGGGGGTACTTGAAATGTTTTGGGAGAAACAGATTAAATAAGTCATCATGTACTGAACACAAAATAAATAATGAGAATTAATGCTGAAATATAAAACACAACAAATACATTCATATAATAAAATTGATAATCCTGACCTTATTTCATTTCAATATTTTTAAAAATTCTGAGGCCCCCTTAGTAACACTTTAAAAACACTTCTATTTTATGTTAATCAAGATGAGTTTATTTGAGTAATTAAGTAATTATTTTTTGTTGATGAAAGGTTCATTTATTCATTAAGGACCAATTCATTTATTTTTCTTATCAGTGATAGAAGGCACTTTCACATTTATATTTTACACAAAAAATCTACTTATAAAGATTTGTTACTTTTAATATTTTAAAAAGTTAAATATATGCTGTTTGTTTACAAAGATTTGAAAATAAAAACAAACAACTTTGGCACAGGAACAAATTTTGCTTCTTTTTTTCGATCAAAAAGGCTGAAGCAAGAGCTGGGGGTACTTGTCTAAAAAAGTATATTTCAGGGGGTACTCCACTGTAAAAAAATTGAGAATCACTGTATTAGAGGAACTTCAGAGGAGGAAGAAAGATGTGTTTGGTATATTGTTGATGGCATTAGTACTTGACAAAGAAGTGTCTGGGAAAAGTGTATAATATTTTTGTAGTAGAAAGAATTACTTTTCATTTAGAGACAGAAAGATGCTTTTGTTGACAATCAAGTGTCTCTACCTTCAGACCAGTCTTTCTGTTTTATTATTAGGATATTTTTTGTGTAAGTGCTTGAAATGTCTAGATGTTCTTATTGCTTCATAAGTGGTCTATGTTGAATTACATGTTTTTGTTTTGTGTGTATTTTTTTTTGTGAAGAGAATTACAAAAAACATGTTTATGGCAATTGAGAACACAAATTAACTTCTAAGCCTATTTAATGATCTATGAGACCCACTATGTATATAATTAAATTTAAAGTATTTTCAAGATTCCTTTTATTTTCATTGTATACACAGAGCATACACAATGAAATTCTGATGTGTTTTATAGAGACGCTAATTCTTGAGTAAAAAAAAAGGAAATATACAATAAAAAATATTTAAATCGTATCAAATAGTAAAAATCAAGCAAACGGTAAAACAGGAAATCCCGCCCCCCTCCCATTCAGTCAAGTCACACAATCATACCTAGTTAGGTGCAGAGAACAGTGAGAGGTAAGTACAGTAGTTATTTTACCTCCTCACTCTTTTTTCCCTTTTGAGTATCCTCCTCACCTTGACTTTGTCGTACTCCTCTTTGGATACTGTATCTTGCATTGCCTCCAGTTTGGCCTCCAGTCTGGCAGCGTGCTCCTCAGCATGGCCTCGCAGGGTCTTCTCCTCCTGAAGCTCCTGCAGTGTCTGAGCTAGCTGTTCTGATACTGCAGACAGGGCCTCCTTATGTTTGGACAGCGGCACAGCATCTTTCAGCTCCTGGGCTCTACCCTCCCGCTCTGCACACAGGCAGTCCAGGGCCTGGGCTGCCTCCTGCCTCGCCACCTCCAGTTCTTCTCTGACTGCCGCTAACGTCTGCCTGGAGTGGTCTGCTGGAACGGAGGTACGATGATTCACAAAATTAATGTTCAAAACATACAAGACCACTGCAGTGATGAATCATAACATAATAAAGGACCTTGACAATAACATTTCGTCTATCACTCTTTTGACAATTCTAGATATGCAAATATTCAGAGGTTTGTTTCTGATGTTTCCTGTTCCCCTAAACATCCAATAAATATTTGTGCACAGAGGGCTTCAGATTTCTACATTATACTTGTAAAATTTGCAAGATCTAGATCTACAGCGTGTCCATAAAGTCTCCTTACAATTTAACAAATTTATAACAAAAGCAAATGAACAGACAAATCTGTGGAAATTATTACAAAATGAAAAGTAGATACTGAAGTATGTTTTTTGGTTTTGCCTCATTTAATACACCTCTATATGGGCACTACTAGTTGCATGAAGAACTTCAAGACGTTACTGGATTTCTTGCCATGTTGGCTGTAGCATAGGCTCATCAAAGGTGTCATTGGCATCAGTGATATTTGGCTTCAGGTCGTTGATGTCCCGTATCTTTGTTCAACATCTTTAACATAACCCTGACTTTGTTTCAATAAACCACGATACACATTGTGTCTTTTCTTGAGGAGCTGCCATTTTTAGGGGTTTCTTTAACAGAACCTAATTCATCAACAGGGTACCTGAAATACACAAATGCAATGGGATTAAAACTTGGATAACCACTGAGTACATAGAACAAACCTGATTAACATACCTCATCAATTGCTTTTGTCATAAATGTTTTAAATCGTAAAGAGACTTTGTGGACACCCTGTAGATCACAGATCTAGACAACAACTAGATTACAGATGACTCCAAAATCATTATGTTGTCACAAATCATGCTGGGTACACTGCCCCTTCAGTTCAGATTTTTTTGAGCAGAGAATTTTTTTATCCCTTCAGAGAATGAATATGACAAAAACAAACCAAAAAAAAAAAGCATCAGTGGTGTGAAAACAGGCACAAACACCAAGAAGCACAGAGAAAGTCAAAGATTACATAGACATAGACATTGACAGACTTTATATTTCATTCTAGATTTTCATCTAAAATGAAATTTCAATGCAGTTGGCTCAGGAGGCAGCAGCAATAAATGAAACAGACACTAATTATACAGTCAACGGAGTTTGAGAAACACTTGTTTCTGAGTGGAGGCATTTAAAGTCAGTGGGAGATAATAACACTGTATACTGACCTGATATGACTGAGGGCTCTGAGCTGCCTGAGTGTTCCTCCTCTTCCTCCTCCTCTTCCTCATCTCCATGTGGAGGAGGTCGGAGTCTCTCCAGCTCCAGGAGAGCATCGTTGAGCCTTCGGGCCACCTCGGCTCTCTCCCTGGCCAGCTGCTCACACTGCAGTCCCAGAGTTACCTGCACTTCCTCCAACTCGGAGCGGGGAACACATTTTCTCAGCTCAGCCTCTAGCTCTCCCAAACGCTCCTGCAGGCGACGGACCTGATCTCCTTCTCCACTGCCTGCTGCTCCTCTCTCTGTCCTGCTCTCTGCCAGGGCTGCCTCCAACTCAGACACTTTGTCTCGGAGGCACTTGACGGTTTTGTCTTCGTCTTCTCCTTCTGTGTCTTTCTCCCCGTCCTCCTTTGTAGGCTCTTTCTGGGCCAGGGCAGCCTGCAGCTCTTTTACTTTCTCTGTCAGCTGTTTGATTGTGTCATTCTCCTGGCTGCTCTGACCCTGTGCCTCGCCCTGCCTCTTTGCAAGCTCCTCCTCCAGCTCAGTCACTCTTGCCCTGAGCGTCTGTGCCTCCTCTGCAGCCCCAGACCCACCAACTGTCCCAGCACCTGCTGCAGGAGAATCCCCTTCACTACACTCCACAGATAGAACACCAAGGCGCATTTGCTCCTTCAACTCCTCCAGTTCGGTTTGTGAGGAGGCCAACTGCTCCTCCAGCCCAAGCAGCTTTTCTTTCAGAGCCTCTACAGTCTCTGCATCTGCACCTCCTCCCTGAGACTTCTCATCCCCCCTGCAGAGCAGAACAATGATTATCCAAATGTCTGAAAACTCATCATCAAATTTGCCAAAACTATTGGATAGTAAAAACCATTTGTTTGGTATTATACTGTAGTTCTTGTTTTATTTCAGAGATAAAACCCAAAGCCAAAACACTCTATATACAACACGATGTCACAAATACAAAAATTGTTGCTATCTTTAAGTTCCCAAAATGGTGCAGGAAAAAAAACGCACAGCACTTCTAAAAATGTCCCTAACAGAGACCTGAGCCAAACAATGCTGATGTTCGGGAACTGATATTTGCAGAGGTGAGCACATCTCACACAGAAGACTAATCTTAGAAAGTAAATAAGGTACTTGAATTATGCTGTTGGGATATCTGCTTGAACAAGTGGCGCCAGGCACAACAAACCCTGCCCCTCGCATATATTTCACCAATTATAAGTAAATGGGAAGATTTTTAAAAATCATAAAAAATGTAACTTTCCCAAAATGTAATGACATCTATTCTGGGTCATCGGCAATCAATAAACCCAATTTGGTATGAACTGAACCAATAGTTTTGCTGCTAAAGTGTTAATAAACAAAGAAACAAAGAAACCAAACCAAAACAATACCCCTTGCCTCCCCTTCGGGGGGTGGGGTAATAATGTCTTAATAAATTAGTCTTACCGGTCCTCTGCCATGCTGGACACCTCATCTGAACCCTGGGCCTGAGACAAGCGCTCCTGAAGGGCTTCAAACTCCTTCCTAAGGGTCTCATACTGAGTTAGAGGGACAGAATCTAGGCTGGTAGTCTGCATGTCAGTATCATCCTTTTCAAACATCTCCAGCATCTATAAACAAAGAAAATTAGTGGAATGACTTGGAGGAAAAACCATGAAAAAAAAACTGTGAAACAAGAGCCATATTTTGCAGGATTGATTCCCCTCAATATATGTAATAAATGCTGAAGGTTACATGTACCTGGTTAATTTAGGTAGTATGTTGGATCTCAGGTAAAGATTCTCAGGAAAGAATTTCCACGTTTTTGCCAAGTAGTTAAATTTATCTGCCACACTGGTATTTTCACAATAGTGGATCTATTTTACAGATTAGTGTGGCCTTTGTTTTGAAATGTGTTTTTGGACATTCAGCAGCATGCAGAGGCAGCACCCAAACAATTTTGGGGAACACTAAAACCAAATTAATGTATTTGTAAAATTATTTTGTGTTTTTTTTTTTTATATCAACATGTATTTATGACATACTCTAGTTTTTTCCAAAATTTGTACACAGATGTTAACAACAGTTGCGGCCCCAAAAAATCTGAAATTGTACGCATTTCATCCAAAAACCCAACGATTTTCTTCTAAGACAACCCAAAACCCCCAACAACTACACTTAAACTCTCTGAAAACCTACAGAAAACCGTGAATGCATTTAGATTATACATAATATTGTGTATCAAAAAACTTGCTCAAAGTTCATACAGAAAAGGAGGAGACAACCTGGCCTTAATCAGTCTTTAATCCAACACTTAATTCCTGATATCTTTTAAAATGATTAATTATAATTCTCAAGCTCTTTTTCAGACTTTCTATTTTTCTACTCCCAACCAGAGTTAACCCTTTTGCCATCATCAGTATCATTTTCAAATTTGTCTCAAGTCCCAGAAGACATTATTTTATTTGTCACACAACAGCAGCAGAACAGATCTAAGGTTATGACCTGAATTGTTTCTATGCTCAGTTAAATCAACAAACAAATAACCTCATCAGAACAGGATACTTTGGTCAGTGCAAATTTACACTCCACTTACTTTCATGACCCATGGGAATAATGTGTACAGTTGCCCTCACATCTGTGTCTGATGATGTTGTACTCTATTTATACCTGAACTTTAAGTGGCTCTGACTAATGCTGGAGTCAGGGACACTCAAATACACTTGTAACAACATCTTCATCCTCTGGAGACCATTCAGTAACCTCCTCACTTTCAATTTATCCTCTTTAACAGGCCCTCAGATAGTGTGTGCGTAGGGAAATGTCAAGACAGATTGAGGAAGGAGGTATTTATCATATAAGATCATTATGTTTGTTTTCTTTAATGCTAGATATGTTGCAGCATTATTTTTCTCAGTAGTTTTTGGTTCAACTGGACTAGTTTTGCTCTTCTCTCATCCAAGAGACTTCTTCAGCTCTAGGTACTGGTGGGGGAAAATAGATTTATAAACTTGCAGGACAGTGGTTTCTGTAAGTTGTTTTTCCCATATGTTAATGACCTTAAGTGTTCCGGTTGTCGGTTTGTAAGCCCACTTATGAGACCTTACACAGACATGTTGCTGAATTACTCTTTTCTGTGCATGGTGTAGTGTTTATACAGTTTATTTGTATTTCTGCATGTTCTACATTTAATGTTACCTGCACTTTGAGAACGAGTTCAGAGTTTTGTGAAGCGAGTTCCTCTATTTGTTTGCGCAGCTCAGCCACAGTTCCTGGGTCTGCAGGGGCAGGAGAGGGGTTGGTTGAGTCTGTGTTCCCTTGAGAAGCACCATCATCCGGAGCAGGGGAGGCTCTGGAACGTTTAGAGAGGAGCTTTTCTGGAAGGTTTAAGAAAAGCCACAACAAAAATAAATGTGTGTGTCACCTGACAAAATAGACAGACTGTGTGTTACTTTGAGTCCTCTGCAGCAGTATATGGTCTTTTCTGCGTATGGGATACTAGGACCACACACATACCTGGGAAGTCCAGCATTTCATCCATGTCCTCAGAGTCACTAGCCCCGATACCATGGCCTCCCTTCAGCTCCTCCAGCAGCTTGTCCCTCTCTGCCTCTGCCTGTTGCAGACGCTGCTTCAGTTCTGATAACTGCAATGTTAAAACACAAAATATCGTGTAAACACATGTAGTTAGTTTTTTGTATTATAGAGTTAGCTTTTTGTATTATAGAGCCAGCTATTTGTATATTTTAGTAGTAATTAGTAGTATTTTAGTATTATTGGTGTATTTAATATTTTAACACTGTAGTTTTTGGTTTTTTTTTAAATATCTTTTTATTATTTTCAGGCAACATTATTTTATCAGCATTTTACATCATGCACATAACTTCTATATATGTAAAGAAAAACAAACCAAAAACACATTCATACAGGGGAACAATGACAGAAATAGCAAAAATATACACAGTAACCTAAAATAGAGTTAATGGGAAATAACAAGTATTTTTCCCATTCCATTCTTTCCTTCCAGTAACCATTTTCCCTTGTATAAGATTAACACCGCACATTTAAAGTGTGTAGCATGAACCAAGGGTTTACATGGGTCTATATGCACGTGACTCTTATCACATAAAATCAGCTCTTAATAGTGGTACAAAATCAACCCACTTTTTCCAATAATTGGTGAATTTGTTTGAATCAAGTCTGACAGAGAAAGTCAACTTCTCCATCCAATAGATGTCATCTATAACCTCTATCCAGTCCTCCATTTTTGGTGCATCCTTTTCTAGCCACTTCCTAGTGATGGCTTTTTTACCTGCCACAGACAATATTCTGAATATTTATTCTGTGAATTTGTTATACCCTGGTTCTCTTTTCCCAAGTATATGGATTCAAATGTGAGTGGAGATTGCACTTTGAAAATTTTCTCCATGCTTTTCTTCAAAGCCCGTCAATAAGGCACAATATAAGGGCAATCTCAAAATATATGAAAATGACTGGCTTTATTTTCACCACAGTCTCCAACATTTTGTATTGTGAGATTTCTGTGCTGTTGTAGCAAAATATCTAACAATGTTCTGCCAACCATATTCCCTCCATGATAGGGAACACTGTAGCTTCTGTATATTAACAATATTTTTAAAAATATTTTTATATAGTCTTTTTTGCACTTCAAGTGTTTGTTGCTAAAGAGATTTTCATTGTTCCTGTAACAATGACAGTAAAGATCAACTATATTCTATTCTATTCTATTCTATTCTATTCTATTCTCTAGATACAACCTTCAGCCTTCATCAAGGAACTCTTAAGTGTAATTTGAGACTTCTATAAAACATCCAGGCAGTAATGTCCCAGCAGAGTAATACCTCCTCTAAGGCAGAGAGGGCGGTCTGCTGCTGCTGCTCCAAGGTTTTTATCTTCTGGAGAAGTCGACCTCTTTCTAGACGCAGACGTCGAATCTCCTCAAACACTTCCTCATCCTCTGGCTTACACAGACAAGAAATACATGGAGCAAAAAGTAGCTCATCAAATGCTTTGCAAATATTTATACACGTAGCAGCTGTAAGTACATAAACATGAAGCCTAATAAACAAAAGGACCGTGCTAACCTGGGCTGACGGTTGTGTTTCTGTGGGTTGAGGAGAGGCAGAAGGAGACTGAGACTGAGGTTCAGGGGACGGGACGGGGGGAGCATTAGTCCGAGGCTGTGGAGAAGGTGCTAAATTCTGGCACCACAAATGAAAGCGAGAAAAAGGAGGAGAAGGAGAATAAGAATACGAACAAGAAAAATGTCAGTCTTACTTAAATATCAACTTAATAGCTAATTTTCTAAACTCTATTGCTCTCACATTATGCTTTAGATATCAATTCAAAAGCTACAAGTCACAAGATAATTTCAACCCCGTACTTCTGCAGATGTAAACGGCTCATTTTAAGGTGACACTCCTTAATTCATCTGATTATACAAGACACATTTTATATTATTAGATCCTCCATGTGACCTGGTACATTTGACCACCAAAATCCAGACAGTGCACCACCACCCAAAAACAGTGCTGAATCATTAAAATGCTGAAAATTAACCAGGCTGCTCAGTATACTGAAGTTATTTGATGAACTCTTGCAAAAACTGCAAAATCCACATTTAATCCACTGACAAATGAATGCAAGCTATTTGCTTCTTGAGATATATTCATTTGGAATGGTTTCTCTAGTCATGTACAGCATATAGTATTGGAAAATCATGTATTCTCTCATATAGATGAAGAACACACATAATTTAAACAGATGTTTTTGGCTTTATTACCCACCCCTTGGAGAAGTGTAAGTCCTTTGCACAGAACTGTAAATTAAACAGCTCATAAAAGAAATTGGCTTATCAGTGTACAAGTCACAAACAAACAGTATGCACACGATAAGGGAGAGATGAAGCAGTTTTTCTTTTTTCTTTCTTTTTTTTTTTTAAAAAAAAAGAGCCACATTCTACATGATATAGGTGAAAGTATAGTATATGCCGATACTATACGTGATAAGGGCTGCCTATATCATGACTTGTGCATGTGATTTATGACAGTACCTGAAGAGGAGACCGGGGAGGTGGAGGAGCTTTCCGTTTGCGGGGTGTAGTCCCCCCTTGCAGTGATGAGGTGACTGAGGGGGGATGAGGGGGCTGCGTGGAGGCAGGAAGAGGGTGGGATCACAGACAAGCAGAGTTCAAGCTCAACTTAAATGAGGGGATGGAGTAGATTAAGATAACATTTGTTGCCTAAGTGTAGGCAACAAAGAGGAACAAAAGAAAACAGCACAGAAAAAACAATGACCTCATATTGGAAAACATGCACAATATGATCAGCCAACTAGGGCCATGATCTCACTGATGGAGGGAGTGACGCAAAACACAGCTATGCAACATTACCTCCTCGCCTGCGCCCTCTGAAGCTATGTATGCAGAAGAAAAGAGACACACAGCGAGACAATTCAGGTTTTCCAGCGATGACATTGTACACATAGATAGGCTTATATCAATATGTGTGCATATTAACGCTCTACGTTGAGGTAAATCTGCCAACTTTATCTAAAATATGATCTGGCATCATAAGTACAGCAAATTTTCTTCTTCACCTCCCTCAAACATCTGTTTTCATGTAACATCGATTTCTTCTTTGAAAGATAAAAGGGGAAAAAAGTTTTTTTTTTTTTTTTCCTTTTAAAGGAGTCCACTTTAAAATCACACCCAGCTGTCCTCCTGATCCACTTCCTCCTATTACACTCATTTCCTGTGGGAGAAGTGAAACAGTCAGGATCCTGAGCACCACAGAGCCAATGAATTTAACTGTTTCAGATCCAGTGAATTAACCAGAATGAAGCTGAAGCAAAGTTCAACTGTAGCTTCCACTTTATTATATTAAAAGATATTCAATCATTAGCTTTTTTCATGTGTTACTCTTTAAAAAGGGGCTGTTTCTACTTTACAACATTAAAATTACCCAAAAATGTAAAACATATCGTTGTACACCATTGAAGAGACCTTGCATTATACTACATCTGGGTGGGATGCCTGTCCCCTAAAACAACCATTAGCCATTGGAGAAGCGAGTCACTGTGGCCTTTAGTCTGCCAGTCTGACCCCAAAGCCTCCATCTGCTCCTGCTCAGTCTAACACACAGTAAATAGGAAGTAAGTCACGGGACAACTCTTTTTTCATTCATGTGAAACAACAGATGGAGAACTATAATCGCAATAGTGGTGACCAAAGGCAGTGATGTGTGAAATGATCGTTATGACAACTGCTAGCTACTGTCTGTTTAAAACAATGCTCAAAGCTGTTACTTTCTCCAGAAGATATTTCTTAGTAGATAAAGAAATAAAGTTTGATGCTAAATTCATAATCACTTGCTGAAGATGCATAATAAGAGAAGGTTTAAAGTTATTTCTGCTGCTCATCCACTGACGGTATCAGCTCAACTCTACACGGTTTCTTTGGCATTTCAACTGCATGACAGCAGGGACCACCTAGTACCACCAGACACATTTTTTTGTATCACTTTTGGCAAAGTTTTAGACAAGCAAAAGTGATATTAAATGTGACACAGTGTCATTAAGATCAGAAATTGGTCGATCCAAAATTGTTGCTGCATCAGTATCATCATGTCATAACATGGGACGCTAAACCAAGTAAGAGGGAAATCTCAGAAAATGTTAGCGATATGCTGGTGTCAACATGTGCCAGAACAACTGAAGTGGAGCTGATACCCTCAGTGCAAAAGCAGCAGAGCAGTGTTGTGGTTGAAGTTCAGAGCTGTTCCAGTTCTAATCTTTCTTGGCCAATCCAAAGCAGATCTTCAGTGCAGCTACTGACAACATAAGTTATATGGAAAAAACATGCCAAATGGAGATAATTTATGCTTTCATTGTAAACTGAGCTAAGTGAGCAGTGAGGCTGACTCAGTATATGAAGATTATAAGGCGAGTATTATTTGGAATGGATGTATTTTTGTTTGCTTTTGTTTTGTTTACTATGCTGCCATAGTACAAATGTACAGAAAAAAACCATAAGCTTGACACTTTTTTCCATGAGTGACAGTGTTAGTTTAATTTTAAAACTTTAAATCATTATAGTAAATTTACTTAAAATTGAGGTGCTCTTTGATTCCAAGGATCTGTGAGGTTTGCAACCAACCACAGGTAAAATAATATCTGCATTCAAAATGAAATAAAACATGAATGCCTCATACTGTACCTGGAGGTACTCCCTCTAGCAACATCTTCAGGATGTGCTGGTTGCCTGTGGTTTCACTGTAGTCAGATGCTTTATGCCCAAGGGCATCATCCAGCTGTGTGTTGGCTCCACCTCTCAGCAGGGCTTCCACAGTCTCAACACTGTCAGCCTCACAGGCCAGCATCAGTGCAGATCTGTGATTCACAAACATCCAAGAACAGCTCAAAACATATTTATCCAATGAACTCCCACATGTCTAAATTACAAAAGTGCGGCAGAAGGCCATGGTGTAGTCAGTTTCAGTAATCTACTTAAGTATTGTTCACCCAAATGAATAGTATGCGATTTGTGTCACTACGAGTCTGTCAATCAAACTCTTAATAAAAGATGTAGAAGTCGATAACATCATGAAGTAACAAGGGATCAAGGGCGTTGTTATTTTCACGACCACTGCCAATGACAAAATCTACCTGATGTAACTCAAGCGGAAATCTAGGTCATGTAGATTCATATTATATGATATCATTTAATTTAATGAAATAGCTGTTAGTAGTATTAAAACATTGATTCTAGTGAAGGAGGCATGACCCCGTTGATGAGTAACAAAATGAAATGGACCATCTCTCTGAATAGTTAGCAATTCATCTACATTTGAATATTGTTGAAGACAAGATATAATGCAAGTAAACAAGGCAACACAATGTATAGGCCTTGTTATTTTCATGTGGAAACATTAAATTATACTGATGTAAACCAGGAAATAATTCTAATTGTCTTCTCCGAGAACATTAAACTGACTAAACCGCAGCTCTATCACAAATGGAAGAGACTTTCTAAAGGAATCCTTTCATTTCTGACCCCAACAACCCCACCACTGTGAGAGTAATTTAGGAAACAGCATCATGTCCCAGTATGACCCAGCAGGTCACCTACTGTTTGACACTTTCTATCACTCCATGTGTCAAGGTTTCTGCAGCAGCTACAGAAAAATGGAATGAGAGGAGTCCAGAGTCTTGCTGAATCTCACTAAACCCTGCCTACTACATGACACAGGGAATGATTTAAGACCAATAAATCAGACTTGTAGTTTATGAGTGAGTCGATACCTTCTCAACCCCCAGGTCATTTAATGTACTCTGCAAAATCCTAAAGCTGTGCTATCCACTGCTCTATAAAGACATGTTAATGATATATCAACAACGAATATTAACACCTTCCAACAAAAAAGGCTTGAAGGACCTTCATTGAATCTTTTATGGGAAATGTACTATCAAAATGTTGTGAGTTTTCAGATCCAAAGTTATATTTAGCAAGATTCTTGGAGGTTTAGCATGATGAAAATAAATAAATAGATAGATAGATAGATAGATAGATAGATAGATAGATAGATAGATAGATAGATAGATAGATAGATAGATAGATAGATAGATAGATAGATAGATAGATAGATAGATAGATAGATAGATAGATAGATAGATAGATAGATAGATAGATAGATAAAGAGGAGGAAGAACAAGAACAAGAAGAACAAGAATTCCCACATAAAATGAATTTGAAGCAAATTTTTAATATTTGGCAAAGTCCAATGAATATGCTTTAATGTGAACTTTCCCAAGAAAATCCATGACATGAATGTGAGTTGGCATTATGATCCTTGTGTCAAACAGTCCAGTACCTTCCTTGGTTGTCCTGTATGTTCCCATTGGCACCTCGTCCCAACAAAAACGAAACCAGCTCCACTCTGCTCATTTGGGCTGCTAACATCAGCGGGGTGGCCCCTTCCTGTAAAGAGACGTTATCAATGAAAATTTGACAATGCTGTCCAAGGAACTACACACAAACAAGTAAAAGAAATCTTTCATTCATTAGTCTCACTAAACAATTCCAACAGAAAACAACACTTCATACACGATTTCCATTGCCAACTCACCCCATCCTGGACATCTATATTGGCTTTAAAATCCCAAAGCGTCTCAGTGCAAGACAAGCAGCCACTGACGGCTGTAGGAAACAGCAATATGTGTTTGTACAAGGAGTGCAACTAAGATCTTGCTGAACCCTCTGAGTGATCTGAATGGTAGAGAAGAGAAGTTTTTGTTACCTGCATGATGGAGTGGTGTCCTGCCAATACTGTCAGTGCAGTCTACTGCCAGTCTCTCCTAAAAAAGATATTTTTACCTCTTTAGACTTCATAAAGCACTCACTGATGAACTTAAATATATGTTATCTCTGTGCTTTACCTGTAAGAGTCTTTTCAGACACTCTGATTGTCCATTTTTGGCTGCAAGATGAAGGGCACTGCAACCTGAAGTCATTTAACAGTAAAATAAGAATAAACAAAACAGTGGATGAAATGTGCAACTAATAAACCTTGGGTGACCATAAATTCATAAAATAACATACCAGCTCCATCAACCACATTGAGATCTGCTCCATGAGAAATGATGATCTCCAGGCAATCAAGCCTTCCTCTGGTTGCACAGAGGTGGAACCTTCCAGATAAAAATGTCACGCAAATACATGTGTAAATACACTTCATGCACAAAAAAGTAAGTAATAAATCCCTTTAATGCCCAGTGTGGACCATAAATCACTTTGAGTATAACCAAAATAAAAACAAAACACTGTTTGAATATCAGTGAGGCCCCTAATTACTAAATTCTTTCCTGTTACTTGGAAGGATAAAAAGTAAGGTACAAACTTACGCTGACTTTCCCTCAGCATCCAGTTTGGTGGGACAGAGACCCTTTTTGACGATGAGAGCAGAGACTTTGTCAGGTTCATTCTGTTCCACAGCCTGCAGTAGCCTTTCATCACTTTTACTCCAGTCCTGACTCTGAGGGGGCCAAGTCAGAGAGAAGGTCACCACCCTGCACTGGCCAAGTGGAAACTGATACCAAACTACATATCTCATAACATGCAAAACAATGGATGACTGGACACTGCAGTTAAGGTAAAGACTATGGAGTGATGATGTCTGTCAACTTCAAAATAAAGTGATATCAGTTTCATACAGATTAAATTAAGCATATGTTAGTGTAGATATTTTTAGCAGGTTAAAACTGATCATGTTCCTTATCTAATTCTTGACTAGAAATTAAGAGGAGGTACCTACAGGCAGCGGTAGCAGGCTGAAACAAGGACAGAACCGCTTCATCAGGCTAAAAACAGGCTGCTGGGGATCCATATCGCTAGCAGTTTGTCTCACACACACAGCTAACTACAGCTACAGAGTGCTGAGCAACCCCTGTGTGTCCTGCATAACAATACACACTGTCGCCTGACTGTATGACACATATGCACACTTACATTAGAATAAAACAAAGAGAAATCAGCTACACATAAGTTTCCTCCAGATGCTCTTCAGAGGTCAGAGCAAGATCAAAACTGAGAGCTACATCCCAGAGATTTAATGCTGTCCTGAATAAAACTAATTAGTAGCATTGCTAGCCTCAGACCTCAAAAAGTCTCTCTATGCAGTGGTTTCTGTCCACATCCAAAAAGGTATCTTATCAGCTGCTAGCAGAGACATACCGTACCCGGTCTGCCCACCGGTCCCCACACATATACACATACACATATTACTCTGCCACCTCTTTTCTTCCCACGCTGTCCTCCTTCTTCTACCCTAGTATTTTCACAGCTGCATTCCTCTCTACAGAAGACTCCCCTCCTTCGCTTCGTCCATTAGTTTTTGTCAGGTTCTGCACGGTACCAACCCCTGGCAGCGTCACACTGTTTAGATCTGTTTCCCTGCAGTCGCAGAGCTGGGCCTATTTGATGTGAAGACTCAGCAAAAAGACGAGAAATGAGCTCTGTGCTCTGCTCTGCTGCTGGTGTGGATGGTCATTTACGGGACAGAGGGAACACAATGAGGCACACAGACAGACTGAAATTAGCCTGATAGGTTGTAAAAAGGCTGTAAACAGGATGTACGTATTGGAAGCATGGAAGAGGAATGTGTATGTGCATATGCAGTTTGTATATCACATTTTTATGTTTGTCTGTTTGTGACATTTGGCTCAAAGTATAAACCATGACTGAACTGACTGACTATTGTGTATTATTACATATTATGGAGTAAGGCTATTCACCAAGTTTTAAGCCCCTCAGAGGACTGTAGCATCCAGTGACAACAGCAGGAAAGTAGGAATTCTTTATTCTTTGAGAGTGTGTGTATATGTGTGTGTGTGTGTGTGTGTGTGTGTGTGTGTGTGTACCTATGTGTGAATAATTGAATGCTACCTGAGAGCTCTGGTTATGGCAGCAGTCTGGACACAGCCCTGCTCTCCTGCTGCTGCTGCTGTGACACTAAATCCTACGGCCCCCCATTCACACAAACACAGACCAACCTGGGACTTGTAGAGGACCACATAATATAGAGCAGCAGGTCACCACTGTCAAATTAAACTATAACAAATCTTTAGCTTTATGTGTCAAAACTCGCCTGTACCTCTAGCTAACAGGTGGACAACTTCTAGAAAACATCCATATGTTACAAACCACATGCCTTGAAACAGATGGCACTCACCTCATTCTTTTTAAACTTTGCCTTCAGACTCTTCATTATGGTTTTATAGCCTCTGTTTCAACTGGAGCACTAAAAAAAACAAGATAGAGAGTAACTGAAAGTATGCTAATGTTAATATTAGCATGCACACATCAAGTAGATTACATTTTCATAATTAGTCCTGTTATCTTCAACATTTACAAACTCCATGCATATTACTCCCAACTAAAAGGCACCATTAACTCTGTATCTAAATTCAGAGACGTATTATGAACAATGTGAACTACCTGTGGTGGATAGCTGTTTTCCAGGTGAGTGTCCCCTCTGCCCCATCAGCTGCTCACAACAACACTGAAGTCAACTCACCGAGCTGCCTGGCCGACAGCACGACTGAACCCGCCCTCTCATAAATCAACCAATCAGCAATGCGCAAAACACCGGATCAGCCTTTGATTGGCGGGAATCTATGGAGTATAGTGTCTATCCCGTACGGTACCGACACGGCGTGGCGGCTTTTTCTGCCTAAAACAGTTAGAGAGGTGTAATGAAGAGGATGAGGAATCTGTTACTGAGTCACATGCAGTCATGGTGTTGCCTCCCCGTTTTCGTAGTGCTTCAGTATATAAAGAAAAACCATGGGCTGAAGGTAAAAGTGCCTCATTTTGAATATTTTATCCATTATACATCTTAGCTAAACTGTAGCTAGCGTCAGTCAGTAAAGCATTAGCATTAGCAACAGCTTGTCCATGCTGTGAAGATGTAAGAAAAGTAACATTGATCCCATTCCCGTAAAAGTTGGAACCTCAGTTTAGTCATGTTGTCCAGACCTACACAAATGTAATATTCTAGGCCTGCAACCGACTCAAAAACAGTAAGGACAGAAAAAATAAACTTGGTAAGTTTGCAGAATATCCAAGTAGAATCAACACTTTTGTCAAATATCACAATCAAGCTAATTGCTAACAAGCAAAGCTTCATGATAGGATGTAAAAGTGTTTATAAGGAAGGATGCTTCATGTCTGAACACTAAACATAGTTAGAGAGTTGTCTTTCAGTTCAGAATTGTCAGCATAAAATTGCAACGATTGAGGTCTTTCATCATGTACAATAGTGAAGGAATTCAGGGAGTGTGGGGAAATTGCAGTGTGCAAAACCCAGGGTGGAAACCACTGGTGAATGTGATCGACCTTCTACCAAG
Source organism: Sphaeramia orbicularis (assembly GCF_902148855.1). NCBI lineage: Eukaryota > Metazoa > Chordata > Actinopteri > Kurtiformes > Apogonidae > Sphaeramia > Sphaeramia orbicularis. The sequence goes on along the minus strand of NC_043960.1, from coordinate 44,110,628 downwards.
AAACCGTCATGATGCCATGATGGATAGAGTCACCAGGGCTCAAGAAGACTTTGAACTGTCTCTTAACATAGTGCAGTGCTACATCCAGAAATGCAACCTAAAACTGTAGGCAGTCCTATCAGTTATGGGCATAAAAGCTGCCTAGTTCTCTGGACCTGAGCTCATCTGACATGGTTATTGTTCACAGTCTACATTTCAGCCTATTCAGCTATCAGCTATTTGTGAAAGGTACAAACAAATCTGTGATGGTCTGGGGCTGCCTCAGTGTCCATATGGCAGCCTGTATGTGAAGGCACAGATTGAATGTTAGATATATGCAAAATGTTGCCATTAATTTGATGTCTTTTCCCTGAAGTCCGTGGTTATTACATCAACACGATGCCAGGCCTCATTCTGCACCAGTTCCAACAGTGTTGCTTCATAGTCACAGAGTGCTGGTGCTGGATTGGTCTGCAGCTCACATATTCCAATATTGGAATGTATTGACATTATGAGGAGAATCAGACAACAGCCACCATAGACTGTTAAGCAGTTTAAGACTTGCAAACAGCAAGGATGGTCAAAAAATCCACTAGCCAAAGTACAAGAAGTAGTGTCGTCAGTATCCAAACAAACAAATAGCCAAATAACAGGCAAATGTGATGTATCACCGTATTGACGTGTCTCTTGCAACTAGTTTTCAATGCATTGCAAGCATCAAAATATAAATTCAATTAAGTTACTCACTGAAAACATAGCAGTCTTTTGTTTGTTTTATCAATTCAATAGAGGTGAATTGAAATGACATATTTTAGTTTTTATAGTTTACTCAGAAACTTACCCAACTTTTCTGGAAATTGGATTCATATTACATAATTGTGTAGTTAAGTGGAAGGTGTGCAATTGTGTAAAGTTAACCAGACATTAAATGGAGTGTACTCTGGCATAAAACCCACACCTTAAAGTACAGTTATTTTTGTAGCATAGTTTTTCCAGCTCAGTTTTGTTCTTTTCTTTTTTGTGGCTGCTAAATTGTTTTAAACGAACCCTGCCTGTAGATGTAGTACACATGAGTAACCAACTGGGGGCAGTAAATGCAAGGGAGATGAAACTATGCAAATCAATGTCTCACAACTGTGTGTGTGCAGCCTATTTAATTCTCCAGTTAAACCAGAGGAGGGATGATTGTTTTCAGATTACATTCATGCCACCCTGACCTTTGCTGATGTGTCAGTTTGTGAATGAATGCAGCCACTGATGCTTTCCATTAGGAGAGGGTTATTTGTACCATTCAGTTCCACAAATGATGCTGTTCTACTATAAAAGAGCAACATCTGAGAGGGTTCAGATGAAAATGTCACATCCATATTTAGACCCTTATAATTAGGGAGCCTTATTATTTCTCCAAAATATTCCACAACGCCTTGTTCTTTCTGTTTGATTCAATTAAATCTTTGGCTTCTGTACGTCTTTTTATCTAGCATGAAAAACACAATGACTTTACACCTGTCTGTCTCTCTGTGCCTGTCTGCGTGTGATTAGTTCTCTGTGAGAGATTTTCCTGATTTTCCATTTCTGTTTTTCCCCTGTGCTCTCCATGTGTCTTCTTGTTCTTCACTGTCACAGTGTGATTTTCCATTTCTTGCTCAGTTTCAATCTTCTCCTCTGTACTACCCTGAACTGGATCTCACCCCTGGCTATGGACGGAAGAAAAATTAAATGTATGCTCAATATGTCATAACTGAGGGGGTGAGAGATGAAATGACAAAAGTAAGATATAAATATAAATGTACAGTGAAGACTGGGAGAAAAAGAGTAGGAAGAAAACATGGAAGATACAGGAAGGACCAAGATATAAACAGATGGGATTTTTTTTATTACATAAGAAAAATAGGACATAGATACCTTGGCTGGAGAAGCATTTGTTAATGTTGGGTAAACAAATTATCTTGCACTTGCAACATCCATGTTGTGCCAGTAAAAGCTCTTTTAACTTACTAATTAAATTGTTCTTGTCCCCACAAGATACAGGCTTCGGCACAATATATTGCTTTTGTACCTACTTGTTAAAGATTCTTAAAATATGAGTTTATCCTCCAGAGTTTTGTTTCCACAGTCAAATTATTTTGGAGAGCCAGTGAAGAAAGGCTGGGAACAGGTGGAGAAGTCTTCAGATTTAGATTGGGCCAGTGGGATCTGCAAGATATTTGCAATCACATACTCTGTGACATCAAGTTTCATTCCACACTTGTTTTTGGATTCCCACCAGCCTTTCTCCTGAGTCTAGTGCAAGTGTGTGGTGAATAATGGAGCAGCATAGTGCAGGAGAAAGATGTGAAGGTCTTGATGGGGTAATGCTGATGGTTGCTGCGATAGTGGTGGGGGGTGGATTCCAGCAGGATGACCTCATCCAAGTCCCCTGCTCCTGGGAGAAAGTGAGCTCATGAGTGTCGTAAAGAAAGAGGCATTTATAGTCTTCTAACAGACTTAGATGGCCTCACTGTAGCACAATCCAATTTTCTTGCCTGGTCCTGGGATAATGGCACATCTGTGAGAGGATGAAACCCACTCAGGGCAACAAAAAAAGAACGTAAAATAGAGGGTGGAAATACACATCCAAGAAAATCACTTGTTTTTCAATCAGGTTGGACAGGATTCAATGCTTTTGTATCTTGTCTGTGTGATAAGAAGTGGTTTTGTGTCTTCACAGCATGACAACACTTGAACCACTTGATGTCTCCAAAAGGATGATGGCATTTCCATATTCCACCAAGGAGTTTTTAGATGCAGCTGCAGCAGCTCTTCAACTGTTTTGTTCACCCCCAGGCTTTTGCAGTTAGTTGTTCTTTGGAGGAAATTTTGGGGGAAGAAAGAAATAAGTCTTCAGTGAAGCTTCAACAGGGGAAAAAAACCTCCAGTGATGTCATGCGAATAAATAATGTACATGATCGGAGCAGATTCGTGCCAGCTGTTTTCCTCCTCGCTGCTGTTTTTCATTTGTTTTCTCTACACAGTTATTGTGATTCTGGAGGAGACCCTATCTCTCGCTGTGTAGGCTTTATGATGTGCTGATATTCCAATGAATGAACGGTCGGCTGACTGCGAAAGGGAATAGGATATTCCACTGGGAATGAAGCACCTCCCCTTTAATCGCTCGGGTGAGTTTGTCGGAGCTGCTGGAGTCGCTCTCTTCACTCGCACGTTTAGCGTCAGCCGCAACAACAACTCCGACGGATTTCGCTGCTTTTGTTTGGGCCAAAAAGCTGCTGTTTTCTTTGTTTCCCTTTTTATGGAATATAAAAGTCCTACCGGTTGGAAGGTTTTGTCACTTCTCTGTATAGATTCTTTGTCATCGACATGAAGAAACACGAGTTAAAGCATCTAAAGTCGCTGAAGGACTGAATAAGGTTAGTGACTGACTGAGTGAGTGCGCATTGACTGCGCTGCGTTCACTGGTCCTATTTATATACAGTTTGTGGGATATGTTTTTTTCTGAGGTTTCTGGTAAAATCAGGTACTTTCAGTCCTGTTTTGCTGCTCTTGGTGTCTGCATGTATTCATAATTTATTGGATTAGGTTAAAGCTGATCAAATGCAACGCATGAATTAAAAACAAGTTCCACATCTTTGCTCTTCTTAGTATTCTCTCAGGCTTTGTCTTTGACTCCTTATAACCATGTTAAGGTCGGACTTTATTGCTCGGGTGTGAGATGTTATTGCAGCCTCTGGGCAAAGTCCAGATGCCAGACGGTATTGCTTCTGCGTAAAACAAAAGGACTGCGTTGAGGCCAGCTGTTGGCTGAGTTTATGTCACTTGAATGCACGTAAACACGATTTTTGTGGGTCTGTGGAAGTTGCAAAGAGGAACAGAACATTTGGATTATTGTTTTTATGATCAAAATAAAGCAGACAGTGTTGACCACAGAGCACACAACAGAAATCCAACACAGGATAACCAAATCTGATCACATCTAAAATCAAGTGCTAACCCTGTCCCTGTGTGTCCCTTACAGCCTCCTGCTCTCAGTCCACCACAAACTAACACGTCTGGAAGCAGAGCTGAGATGGCCAAGTGGCTGAAAGACTATTTGAGTTTTGGCAGCAGGAAAGTGCCTCCGCAGCCTCCCACACCGGACTACACAGAGAGTGAGATTCTAAAAGCGTACCGTCTCCAGAGAGACCTGGACTTCGAAGATCCCTATGAGGACTCCGAAACCAGATCCAGCAGAGGAGAGTCTGGGGCTTCGGACCCTGCTACACCTGTGTATGGGTCTCCCATGAAGACCTCTAGCACAGACGTGAAGTCTCCCAAACACAGACTGATTAAAGTGGATTCTCAGGAGCTGGGGCGCACCAAGATCCTCCTCAGTGCCATCTCCTTAGAGGACCAGCAGGAGCCCGTAAGAGCCTCAGTCTCTTAGCATGTGTTTGCAGGTGTAAAGGTGATGATAGATTACCTGACTGCTGTCTATGCAGGCAGAAGGCAGTGGGAAGGAGGGATGAAGGGAAGTGAGAGGTGAAGGATAAAAAAAAAAAAACCCTTTCCACTTCTGTCTCGTCCAGTTTCCATCACTATGACAGCTTTATTGATCAGTCTCCATAAGCAAGTGGCTGGTAATGTGTGTCACAAATATACATTCTTTACATAAATCACATTAGATCCCATGCGTCACATAAATTTGCTACTGTAGATGGAGGAAGGCATTATTGATGGCCCGAGCAGACCATTGAATCAGAGTGGGTCACAGTCCCCTGGGTTTATGTTTTCCCATAAATAATAAATGGGGTTTGGTTTTGCAAGCTGAGAGAGACCCCCGCATGAGCACATGTTAGGGGCCATATACAGTATGCAGTATGGCGATATGTCAAGGGCCACTGGGAGGTATAATTTATGCCGTAGTGCTGTTTGTGTCATCAGGACTGCAGAGGCATGCTGGCTGTGTACATTGCATTTGGAGCTGTAGAAAATATACAGAGCTACTGGGACAGAGAAAGCAGACAGATGTTGAGAGAGCACCCAGAACAGAGGCAGAGGTTTAACAACATTAATTCAGCTCAGACATGCTGAGTGAGTTAAGACAGTATTTTGTGGGGTTTTACCATTTTCATTGCTGCTTGTTAAATCCATGATTCCACAAGTGCAAAAGTCCTGAAGTGGATTGGAGTAATAGTCTTAACTGGAGTCGATAGCTCCCTTCCTACTCTTACCCCACTTCTGCTCTCATTAATTTCCCAGGGTCTGTGGGAACATCCGCATTCTAATTAACATTGCAGATTCCTGTGCGTTGCATCGATAACCTGTTACAGTATCAACGTGGGATTAGAATGTAATTTTGTGAGGGTGTGCTTGTGTTTAGCTGTAATTTGTGCCTTCGCCAGAGTGGTTTCCTTTGTCAGAAAGAGAAAGGAAAACAGCGCTTTGCTGAAGGGGGAAAGTATTTGTAGGTATATGTGCAGTTGCGTGAGTTGTGTGTATACATGTGTATGAGAGTATGACCATATGGCTCCCTCTGTAGCTGTCAGAATGCCAGAGGACCACTGTTTTACTCCTGTGCTCGCATGAAGGAACAAATGCTCCCAACCAAGAAAGCAACTAGCAGGCCAGCTCCCTCTATGCTCTCTGTCCTTTCTTCCTCACTCCAAATATATTGTCCTCAGGCAGCGTGATTTCATGCTATGCTGCATACAGCTTAAATGCGGTAATAAATATACAATACTGTTTCCTCTCATTGGGTGAGAAGATGGAAGTGTGTGGTGTAGCTGCTAATTACACACTGTGACGACTCATACTAAAGGTGCTAATTAGTGTTATGATCATGTTCCACCAGTGTTTTCTTTCTTTGCAGCGTAGCCAAGCATACATTTAATGTACCATTCAGTGAAGATGTGATTGTGTGTGACAAGTGTTGATAAGATGTGATATTGTCTGTGCACCTCTGTTTCATTTTTATCCTTTTTATATAGAATAAATGTATCAGAAAACTTTCAGGGCTTGGATGCTATAATTAGCGTTTCACACCAACAGGCCTTTATGAAAAATGAAACAAAAATGGGTAGAAAGAAGAGGAACTGCAGTATGGAAGTCCCAGTCAGCATATAGCTTCCTATTTTAGCTCTTTTTATACACGTGCCTGCAGGAAGGCATAAATTTGTTTGTATATTTTATATTTAGTCAGAAATGCTGGAGATCTTGTTCTCTGAGGGGACAAGTTAATGTTCTGTAACACGTCTCATTTTTCTTCATGAGTAAGTGTGTGCTTTTGTCCTTTAGGTGGTGCCATCTGCTCCTTTGGCAGGGGACACAGATTACTCTGACCCGTTTGACGCTCGCTTGGACCACAGACCAGAGCCGGATCTCGGACCCATTCCCTGTGAAAATAACGGCTATATGGAACCATATGAGGCTCAAAGGGTCATTACAGGTCAGTGGTGCTCTCTGTCCCGACTTTTACCCCGTCCTTCATGTGTTATTGTTCCTCTTCTTTCTTATCTCTAACAGCACCCACACATACAGTAACCTTATGCATTTACATGACTAATTAATCAAAATTACTTTTATGATATGAGATTGGATAGTATTGGGTTGAATTCCATTAAAGGTTCCTCTCACTTCACATAATAAAAACAACAACAGTCAGGTACTATATTGCATGTCAAGTGCATTAAATAATGAATGAAATATCAAACCTTGATCTTTTTATTACCTGTCAGCAGTTCTGTCCTGCAGTGATCAATGACTGGAATAATTTGTTTTTCTCTATTTCTTCGTGGTCATTTTTGGTCTCTTCGCTCCAAGGACACTTGTTAAATGAACTAATAATCAGTAATTTCTGTTTAATGACTTCATGTATTAGTGACAGTCAGATCGGTGTAACTGTCCACTCCACTATACTTGAAGTTTATTAGAGCTGAAGTGGCTCTCGGCCTCACAAAATGTCCTTCCACAGAATCTATTCAGCTTCAGTCTGGGACCTTTGTGATTGTCTCGCACATCGCGAGCTTCACATCTATCGTTTTCCATTTGTCTCTCCTCCTGTAACATCTCTGTCTGCCCATTCCCAGTGCTCTCCCCGGTCTGTCCCAGTCATTTAGTGTAAAAGCCCCCCCCTCTCCCCTTATCTATTTCTCTGTCTCTCTTCATCTCAAGGGCTCTCTCTGGCCCTGAGGATACTCTGGCTGTCTGTCTAATTTTTCTTTTAGCTATTTTTATGTACTGTCCTTTTCCCAATGTCACTTCTGCTGGCTTTTTGGTGGTTGTGTGAAGTTTGTTATCTCAGTTTTAAATAATAAAAAAAAAAGCATCCCTTCTTCTGCCTAAAAGATCCACAGGAACCTTCAAGGAAATCTTCCGTTGCTGCTGCAGCTGGATGGACCCATTGGAGAGATTAGATTCAGCGCGGTGATGGCGGAGCGTTGTTTCGCCTAAGCATTGTCAAAGCTCTTTCATTGGCTGAATTGTAGCCTGTCATTCCAGGCCTGTCTGTCTGCCTCCTTTTGTCTGTCTGTCTCTCAGCTGCTTTTTGCTCATTAGAAAACAGCAGAGTGGCAAAGACAGATGTGAGATTGGAATAGTAATTATCTCCCACAATGTCTTAAAGACACCTGTGTGCTCTTCAAGACTCTTCTTATATTGAAAAAAAACATTTTCTGCAGTTTTGTCCCTCCAGCTGTTACTGTCTCACATTTCATGAATGTGGTAATGAGGATAAATGACTGGTCTCCCTTCCAGTTGTGGCGTCATGGTGCTCTGCCATGCATCTGTATGCCCAAACACTCTCAAACCTTCTCCATTACCATTCTCCTCAATCTTCCATCTCTGTCACCTTTCTGTCAAATTGCTATTTTCCCCCCACCCCCTGCGTGTGTTTCTTCCATCATGTTTCCTCTGAATTTCTCATTTTATTTCCTCCATGCCTGTTTTTATCTCTGTGCCTTCATCGTGAGCATCTCCAGGCTGCCACTGACACCGCGGGTTCCCAGTGCAGGTAGAGCAGCATTCAGCCCCGCTGTGCTTCTGTCTCAATGACTTAACATCAAACGCTGACAGACCTTCCCCCACCTCCCTTCCTTGTCTGTCTCCCCCTGTTGCCCGCCTCTTTGTGTTGTCTCCTCACTGCTTCCACCTCCTTCTCCTCTTACTCCTCACTTCACCACCTCCCCCTCCCGCCTCCTCTTTCTCCTCCTCTTCCTCCACCTCTCCTCCACCCTCTTCTTTATAACCTCAGGGTCTTTCCCCAGGGCCTCCACTCGGTCGTCATGGTGACTACAGGCCAATAGCAGTATCTTCTCGTGTGAAGGTTAAAGTTTTCCTCTGCTTTTCACCACTGAACACTTCCATTTAGTCCTAGCGCCACTCCATTCTCACGTGAGTGCATCTTCTTTGAAAGGCTGCCAGCCACAGGGACCAAAAATACCTACGACTTCAATTTTCCACATTTCTTCTTCTCTATATCACCTGTTTTTTTGAAAGACCCTGTTATATTTTGTTAAACCACTGTTGCTGATTGTTGCTACTGCACCTTTTAGGCTCCTCTGACATATTCAGATATCTGATGCCGTCCTTGTGCTTGCGTCAATATTTGAATCCTTTTATCTCATAGCTATATTCGATCCTACGTAACTGTTTCATGTGCTGAAAGTTGTTTAGTTGGACCCCACTGAGAAAGTGATGAAAATGTTAACGGGGGAACAAGGATGCTGTTGTGAGCTGTGCTAGATTGCAGCTGGGAATCGGATGGACAAGAAGAGGGGGCGGGTTGTCACCATGTTACTTCTCAGCTTGTAGCCCAAGGCCTTGTTAAGCCCCCCATATGAGATTCTGAGCCCACGGCAAGCTGTGCAAACATCATTTGTCTCTTTTTTTTTCTAATTCTAGTCATGTCAAAGCTCAACAGGTGTTTTATTTTATTTTGTACTAGACTAGACAATAACATCACTGTTTGGTTTAAGGGAATTAAATTGCTACTGACAAATATTATTGCATTAGGGTCTTTCTTTCCTCGCTGATAGATGACACATCAGACACTTTTCTAAATGTTTTGTCAGTGTGAATGAATTTATTCTATTTTGAACTTGTTTTGACAGAGCTACAGCGTGGCCCTGGAGGAGGACGGGCACGAGGAGGGGTGCAGCTCTACGACACCCCCTATGATGATGAGCGAGGCCAGCGTCCAGGCCTGATGTATGGAGAACCTCAGGAGGAGGGCAAGGAGAGCAGCAGGCTGCCGCAAGATGACGAAAGACCAGCTGACGAGTATGACCAACCCTGGGAGTGGAAAAAGGACCACATCTCTAAAGCCTTTGCTGGTAAGGAGAAAAAAAGACAACAATCAACAATACATGTAGGTCATTTTGAGTATTATATAGATAATCGATTAGATCTCCTTCAGTTCACCCTCCCATAATCAACCTAGTGACTGACTTGATGACTATTCTATAAGCTGGTCTTTTTAAAGCATGTCCAAAGGATAATTGCAACTATTCTGTAAATGTTGTCCGAATAATCCTAAAAATCTCTTCCTGAATACCTTTTAGACAGGATTTAGGCCACAACAGGTGAACCATAGTTTATTTTACATTTAAAATGTTTGTTTTACCTGATTTTTTTCCCCCTGAAAAACGCCAGTGAGTCACAATATTGTTTTTTGCTTTTTGTGTAAAGAGGTAATTATCAGACACAAAAATGTAAGTAATAATGTATGTTTTAAAAACAGTTTGTCTAAAGACCAAGTTTGATTCTAAAGCCCCCACATTAGAATTTATCCATTCTACTTATGTGTTAAAAAAAAAAAAAAAAAAAATTTCTACACGTTGCAAAGTACAGTTTTTGGAACCTCTAGGTGTAAAACGTAAACCAGATAACTCACAAAATATTCCTTTCTATAGGGGGAATATTCAGTAGAATTAGTCAAAGTGGGAAAGACCAGGGTTGAAAAAAAAAAAGCTGTTAAAGGGCAAAGCTCTCCCATGAGCACACAGAGAACCCTGCTGCTGAAAATACACAGTGAAATACCCATCTAACTGTCCTGACCTTTAATGCCGTTCCTGTCCCTTTTTTATTACATCTTCTAAGCCTTTTAACGCAAAGACTGCTGTGACCTTCACTGTCTCTACTTAAATGACATATCTCTCTCCACTGTCACTCCTTTTGGTACTATTGATTTCTTCACATGTGATTGACCACTGTACAATGACTGCTGAAATGAAGATCAGATGTTGTGAGTGTGTTTGTTCAAGTGTGAAGATGACATTAACATCTTATAGAAACCCCATACCATCAGCAAAAGGAGGACGTACAGTATGAAACTAGATATATTTATTTTACTGTCAAGTTATCTGCATTAGTTTGTTGTTTTTCACTATGTATGAAGCCAACAGCACATCATGCTACATCCAATCCTGACAAGTTACACTTTCTCAAAGTAATTAGAGGTATAGAAAGAAGTAAAAGTGTGTGAGGTAGTGAGGAAAACAGAAATAGAACCATACTGATCGGTCAGTTCAGAGTGGATCAGTGTAAAGCATGCCCGGCCAAGTCCACTTAATTGAGCTGCATCTCTAAGTCACCGAGGTCAAGGTGAGGGGATAATAAATCAGCCTTGCCTTGTCCTTACTCCTCAGTTCTCGCTGTCCTCCTGTGTGCCCCCCTCCCTCCTCCTCACATCTCAGTTAATTACATGTTTATATGTGCGTGACTGATCCAGTCCTAATAAGAGAGTCATGGTCAGCACACAACTGTGTGAATACACACACATGAAATATCCATTCATGGTCAAATCACATTAACCAGAGAAGCAGAAGACACCGTAATTTGAGATCTTTTCAAAAGGAAGTGCATGACAGTTAATTTAAAAATACACTCTCACCTATGTAGCACTCATTCTTGCATTATCTGTTCTTCCTTAACACTTTTCCTTTGTGCCACATACTCTAAGCCCTCCTGCAAAGGAGCACTCGGAGAATGCAGTGGAGGAAAACGCTTGTGCATCTCCAGTTGTCTGACCCCTTGTTTTTTCCATTTGGAGTCAGCACTCTTGAGCTGGCATACTGTCTGTCTGTGCAGACTAGAGCACTGAAGTGTAAACACACAAACAGTATTTTCCATTCTCACATTTAATCCATATTCCCAGACCAGCTCAGCATGGCTTTGTCCACGCATGAGGAAGGGGAGAGACAACAACAGGGCAGAAAGAGAAAAACGGTAAAGATGGAAAGACAAAACGGTGAATACAAAAAGACAAAGAGGAGGCACAAGAGAGAGAGAAAGATGGACAGGAGGAGGACAATGGATAGAGAGGCTCTGTGGAAAGCCGGAGAGAAACAGACAGGGACATCCAAGGTTATTGTAGGTTTGGTGGCAGCTCACTGCTTGTTTGTGGAGGCCCAGTGGTTCGGAGGGGAGGGGCGTTGTGGAGAATTAATGGTTGAGGGCTGTGGCAAGGTGAGGCAAACGGGGAGGAGGGGGTGGTCAGGGCCATTGTAGCAGGGTGCAATCAGTCATCCGCTAACACGGGCACGCTTTCTCACACATATACACACCAACACAGCAGCAGTGACAAGGCGGTCCCCGCGGCCCCCCCTCCCTCTGTGGATGTGACACATTCACTCAGATAACCTGCTGCAGGGGGCAAAGGGGGTATCGTGATCTGCCAGCAGCCCCTCCGCCCCCGCCTCATCATCGCCTTCACACACGCACATGCAAACTCTCACACATGTGGATTCTCAACTAGGTTTTCCAGCTCTGATTAACACCAGGCAACTAATTCAAGGGTGAGAAGAGGTTGCGTGCATGTTGGTTTGTTAATAGTAAGTGGGAGTACCGGGGGTGTAGGAGGGGGTTGCTGCTTCATATTGAATGTGGATTTGTGGGCATCCTGAAAGGAATCAAAGCTTATCCATGTTTTCACGTAAGCGCTTGGCTCAATATTGCATGCTGTGGTTATTTTTCAAATAGTATCAGAATAAGCCTGCCTCCAGAGCATTTTGCTTTTTTTCCATTGGACATAGAGTCCACTTGAGCTAGTTGTATCGAGGATGAGCCTGGCCGTGCCTAAAGGCGTCCAGCATGACAGGCCTCCCTCAGTCCGATAGGTTTTAATTACGGCATTAGACATCTGTCACCAGTCACTGCCATCCAGCTCGAATTACAGCAGCCATTAATTGTTGTAAGTCAATAGAGAGTCCAGTGTAAGAATTTGGCCCTGCAGCCATTCAGCACCAATTAGTGAGCTAATGAAAGGCACCATCTCGTTAGCTATCTGATGGCCACACCTAATGAACAGATGAATGGGTGTTTCAGGTGTTTCATGTTTTTAAGTTTTATAGTTCTGTACTGGAGCTCAGAGCCATTAGCTGCAGATGATGGTCATCTAAAAGCTGGGGGAGTAGTCACATGATGAAAATGCTGCGAATCAGCAGGAAATCTAGATTGGGAAGGTGAATGAATAACATTTCCACCCCTAGCAATTACTATTATGGTGCCATTGAGCAAAGCACTTATCCTCCACTTGTTCCAGTGCACCTGCTTATGAGACAACCGCAGAAGAGTACAGATGTATACTGAAGCATTTTCAATGTGAATGCAAGATGAGGCAACAAAGGGTGTATGTAAACAGTGTATAGCATAGAATAAGTGTGCATCAGTCTATCATGGAAGTTATTTTACTAATGTTACATTATCATGCATCACTCAATTAGGGTTCCCCGTTATTTCCACAATAAATTAATTTAACATTTGGTTAAAAATTGTATTAAAGTTTATGTTTTCATCTGTGTATAACCTCACATGTATGAGAAGCATTCTTTGTTATCTTAGAATGGAATCCACCATGTCACGCTGCCATATTTCTGCAGTAGCTCCAGACAGACTTCCTCTTCTTCCTTTTCTTATATTATAGCAGGTAGTATCTAGTGATGAGGTCATAACCATCATCTGCTATGGTTGACTGTGGATCTGAATTAACATCCTCTTAACTCTAAAGCCTTGTAGAAACAAAGCAATTAGTGGCTTTAATAGGGGACTTGTGTCTGTTTTGTGGCTACTATATGTGGGGAGAGGAGTAGTCAGTTTGTTCCAATCTGTACCACTACACACCATTAAATGTCACACATTAAACCTCTGAACCTAATTAAATGTAAAATAACACATTTTTAAAGCCCTAATGATTTAGAAGTTACTGATGGTTAATTTTCAGTTCATCAAATAAATCCAACAATCATTTAAAGGTTAAAACGTGTTTATTCGCCTTGTTATCCATATAGGGAAATTCGGTCTCTGCATTTTACCCATGCCAATATGTACAGTACCTAGCATTAGCATAGCACATAGCACACATTAGAAGCAGTGAGCCACCATTGAAGGTGCTCTTGGACCAACTCCAGCTCTTCACCAGTACTGTGGTCAAGGGCACCGACCGGAGAATTAACCCATATGTACCTGCTTTTAATGGTGGGGAAAACTGAAGCACCCAAAGGAAAACTGTAGAAAACAGGCGAACTCAACACAGAAAGGCTCCAATCTGACTGAACCTTCTTGCTATGAGGAGGTGCTAACCACTATGCCACCACGCCACCAAATGTAGACCATTATGTATCATGTATCAATAACTGCTGTGTTTTTGATATATAATACTTCAGGTTTATAGAAACTATAGCTTGACTTGATCTTGACCATTATATTAATCAGAAAATAATGAGTAATCAGGTATCATTTTGCACATTAATATAGTTGTAGAACTGTAAGCAAAGAAGTAAATGAAAACATAATGTATGTGGATTTATATATTATTTAAACCATTTTAACCAAGATTTATTTGTCTTTTGTGGTGTGAATAACACTGTAAACTGGATGCTGAAGTGTGCTTTAATGTGTTAATGAATTCCAAAGCAACGGTGCTTTTTAGCAAAGCTTGCAAAGACACCTTGACAGATGGCTGGTGTGTTCGTGTGCTGCGTCTGTGTCAGGACAAGGTTTTTGTCGGCTGTTCTGCATGCGTGAATTCTCCTACGTGAAGAAAAGACGCATACCACGCTGTGTGTTTGGTTGTGAGATTTGTGCATGCAGACAAACATGCCAGCAGAAAAAAAAAAAATAGAAAAAACAAAAGCGAGATTTTCATTTGTGGCGTGATGCTGCTGTGTGTGGCTGCAGGCAGGCCCTGGGGGCATCGGACCAGCTTCTTCATCAATTTCCCAGCACAGTGGAAGGGCTCTTGTCACTCTCACACTCTCTCACTCTCTTTCACTCTTGTCTGCTTTTTCTCTCTGTCACATTTCTGCTCCTCTCGCATTCGCTGCTCTTTGTACTCCTTCAGTGTGAACCTTTACTGACATTAATGAAAAAGCATGTCCCTCATGAATCCCTTTTGCTAACCAATATGAAAGACGGGGAGAGAGATGATGGAAGTAGAGTAGGGCAAGTGAGGAGAGGAGCACAGGAGTATGGAAAGAGGGATAATGTCCCACTTAGAGGGAAGCAAGGTGAAAGAGTAGTATGGGAAGGACATAGAGAGCAGCATGAAGGGGATGAATATGGGAAATCCCTGGGAAATGGATACAGAGGAAATACTGTCAAGGAATATGCACTGATCTTTGATTCAATATGTAAAGCCGATTAAACTGATCCACATTAGAAGAAGAGCTTTTTTTCTGCTGCACTGGCATAAGGTGTTAATTGTCTAACCTTATGGGGGGCATTTTACCCAGCAGAAGGTCTTTGTGCCGAGAGAAGATGGGACGGCAGGGCTGTGTGAAAAACAGATGTCTTCATTAATGGACTTAATGAAGCTGTTCTATTGTCTTTGTGGGCCTCTCCTTCATTACAGGGACACTGAAAACAGCTGGTGTTCTTAGAAAAGCAGCTATCTGTCATTCAAGGTGATACGTTGTGTGTACACAGAAAAGCAAATTCAGTCAGGTCATTGGCTTCTCCATCGATAATTTCTCTAATTGTTAACAGGTAGTCGAGGCACCATATCTGACCACAAATGACTGAATTGCTGTCACCTGTTTCATTATGTGGGAGATGGATAACACTTGCCATTGTTTGAGCATGCTTACTGTAATTTAGTTCATGAATATAGATTGCAAGCAATGCTGTGAATGTACCTTTGTCCAGAGACCATTAGTGTGTCTCAGTGTTTTGTGCTGGAGAACAAAGGCTCTGTGTGTGACAGATCCACAGGTTTCCATTTGAAGAGAATTGTAGCCAGATGTTCCTTCTGTGTGTGAATGTGCTTTCTGTGTTATGTTACTAATGTTATGGGGAGGGAAATCTTTTTTTTTCCCCTTATACAGGCAAAATACAGGTCCCTGTAACATAAATCATTAAAGTGACACTGTAGTGTGTGTATTCAGGTCATAGCTTCATCTACAGTGCCACAAAAATCTGCTTTGTTTATTTCTGTTATTCAAAAGGAAACAATACTCAGACATCAGAGAGTTTTTAGAGCCATAGAAGCAGGATGGACTCTAGTACAAAACTTTGTCTACATGATGGATCAGTGTTAACGTAATGTAGTTGAGTGGCTTATATTGTTTCAATCTAGGGTGAGATCATTAAAAAATGACATGGATGAAACTGTTGATCAAATTATTCAGGTTCTTCCATGAACATATTTAATTCATACTTCTGAAGTTTTGAATTTGAAAAAATCCTCAAATAATGTTTTTACCATTGTTTGTGGTGTTTTTTTGCCATCTTTAATGCTTATAATGTAAAATGGAGTTCTAACGCGGGAAACATGTAACAAACTTGGCTGATCAGTGGTTGAATCCCTATATCTTCCTGGATATATAAAGCACCCAAAGATGTCTCAGTGTAACAACAGGTAGTGTTGAGATGAGAACAGTGGATTCCTGGGGGTCGTCCATGAAAAACCAGAAAACAGAAAGGGACACTCTATTTCTTCATGATTTGTGATGTGTAACGTTCCCTCTATCACCACCATCTGAACACATCATGTAGCCAAACCAATTCGTGGCATATAACATGAATTTTATTTTCTGCTTTGCAACATTTTAAAACTTTGCTTCACACAGCTGTCGTTGTTTAGTTCATCTTATTACCTCCTCCTCACACACGCTGACAGAACTGTTTTCTATGCAAAATATAGTTTTAAGATTCAGGATTATGAGTTGAATGAGTGGTAAAGGACAGCTGCCTCACAAACACTGAAGGAGAGGAATCTCAATAGAATTTTCCCTCTGCCTGCAGTACACGACTACCTGAGCTTATGTTCCACTCAGATGGTTGAGCACATTTCTGATCTATACTATATTGCTGGGGGGTCAAACTCAGTTTAGTTCAGGTGCCACATACAGCCCAATATGATCTCAAGTAGATCAGATGAGTAAAATAATGACAGGGAAAAAGTAAAATTACATCATGAAAATGTTTTCATCTACAAAATATCCTGTAACAAATGTGAATAACATGAATAACTACAAACAACCTGAAATGTTTTGAAAAATAAGTGCAATTTAAACAATATTATGCCTCAGTTTATCATTTGCGCATGTGCATTACAACTTACAGATCACAGTGGATCTACAAATACACAGAGCATTTAGTAACAGACAGAATATTGGTAAAATTACACTTCTCTTAAGACATTTCTGGTTGTTCATGTTTGTTCCGGTTCTTCACATTTTTGTGAAAGGACAGTTTGTAAATGTAAACATTTTCATTTGATTTCACTTTTTTACACTAAAACAAAGCAAAACATTTGGAGTTGTCATTATTAATAGGCTATTATGATAGTATTGTACTGGTCCTACCCACTTGAGATATAATTTTGTGGAACCTGAACTAAAATAATTTTGACACCTTTGATTGTTAATACCTCAGTTTAATTTGTACATTGCACAAATTCATCTCACTGGCTGGATTGGACTCTTTGGCGGGTGGTTTTTCCGTATGTTTGACACTCCTGCTGTATTGCCTTGGTTTCCACTCTGTCGTCCTCTCTCTACTTGTTTCCCTTCACCTGCTTTTGGGTGCTCATTTACACCCCTCTCTCTTTCCACTTGTCTCTCTCAGTTTTGCTTGAGAATTCAGTGTGTGTGACACTTTGATGTGGAGGCAAGTGGAGAGGCAACAGAGTGTGGCAGTGGCGCTGCTGGGTTTTTCGTGGGTGTCAGGTGTTTGTGTGGACATGTGTGGACCTTTTTTGTGTTGCTGTGCTGTGCGTGCCTCCAATTGAGGGGTGCCAGGGCACACTTTAATCCTGGCTTCAACTGAGGTACGGCCCGCTCCAGATGGGGCCATTGTACTGCACCATGCATCAATAATTCACAGAGCGCCAGAGAAAGTGGCGGAGTGTGTCTGCCTGTTCAATAATTAACCAGGGAAGGAGAGAGCCATGTATGTACAGCCTGGGTCCCTCACCAAAACGCCCATTCAGATGGCGTTTGATGTTGCAGGCCTGGGGGGTCTTTGGATTTGGCGGCTCATTAAGACGTCACCCTTTTTCTTTTTATTTGTTTTGTAATCTGTTTTTGCCGTGAGCAGCAGCTGAATGTACCGATTGGACCTGGAAAATTGCATAACGTGTGTGTCCGTTTGTGTGCAAAGCTGTATTAATGACTATTACAGTGGATGGCTTCCTGCTATGGTAGATAATGAGCTATTTTCAGTTTCTCTCACAGCGTACCTTCTGCTGCTCTCCTACTGTAGGTAGAGCAATGCATGAGCTTTATTCTGCCCCCACACTCTTCAGTTCCACTGTCACACTCCACTGTGGGCTGCAGCACATATAAAGTCGCATTGTGTTTTTCTTGTATCAAAGAATACCAAACAAGTGGATTTAGTCAGATGACTGTAAACAGTGCAGCCTGTGTCTTCTCCTGTGCTCCTTGTTCTTATCTTCTTGAGCTGGAGTATATCACTGTAGGCCCATTCATGCTCTATGGTAAAGACACATACGTATACGGACTGTCTGTTATGTCCGTCCTCTGCGTTCATTACGTGCGTATTTCTGTCCATCCTCTGGGAGCTTGTGGATGTGAACCCCAGTGGAGAATACATAGCAGTACCACCGGGAACCATGGAGGCAGTGTTGAGATATGAAGATAAGAATAATTTGCAGAAATGACAGAACTTTTCAAAGAGTGACAGTATAAGTTAGTGAAAAACTACCGATACATTTCTGACAACCACCCTTCTAAATATCAACATTAGTATCCACATTAGATGAACCTCCTCTGTCGTCACCATGTTTGTTATTGACTTTCTTATTCTTCATAAAAAACTTTACTCTTCTTCGTTGTATTCAGTCAGTATGTTCTTCCAGAGCGGCGCCCTCTGGTGGATTGACAAATGCTCATTCCAATGCATTGGACATTTGAAAGTATGAGGGCTGTGAGGCTTGACACTGTTAGAAACAGACCTACCTATTTATGTATGTGAAGTGAACATAAATGGGCATTTAAGTTTACATAGAACAAGTGCATTTCATGACCCCATACCCTGTCATTTGTATAAGCACCCCCCTACCAGCTTTTTACAGGGATGCCTTTTCTTCATACATCCCACTTCTCACTCACTCTCCTCTCCCAACAGTAAGTCTTGCACCTGATTTCAGTTTCACTTTTTAATCGTCACCACTTCTCTCACTTTAACTTCTTTTTCCAAACCCATCTGCTGTGTTCTCACTCTCTGCCCCCCTCCCCCCTCCTCTCTCTTGCCTCCTCCTCCCTTCCCCGCTCACTCCATCTCCCACTCTGTTAGACATGAGGGAGTTGTCGGAGTTGCCCTGGCCTGCCCCAGTCGGTCAGCTGGAGGAGGAGCCCCCCATCAGAGAGCAAGGTGACCTCTCACCCTGAACAAACCCACAATATGCAGTCACCCCCAGGCTCATTGTCCCAGGCTGTTGCCCTGCATCTGTTCTACCTCCACCCTCCACCTATTGCAGTCTGCATCTGCTCCACCTGCATTTGTCCTGGCTTATTGCAATGAAATACTTTAAAATACCACCTTTTTCCCATGTAGTAGAGAAATATGTATAGAAGTTAGAATATGGGTCTGATCAAGCAGTAACACATGGACACATTTTGTGTTCAACAGTCTCTGTCATGTAAGCAGAGTAACTTCTATGCATGTAGTATACATATTTGAGTAGGTATTTATAAGCACTTTAACTTGTATAACAAAGTGTGGGGAGATAAGATTTTTAGACGAAAAATGTCAAATTACTGCTCGGTAACATGTGGACTTGAAACGGACATCAACTTTTTAAACTTTATGCAAACATTCAAAACACGCGGTTCTTGACTGAAATTGATATCAAGTAGGACAAAACCTTTTAGATATTATGTTCAACTATGCAGACAATAAATTTTGGAATAAAAATATTGAAAAGTCTCTGTTTTATTGACATGAGAATGTGGTAACATGTGCACAGGCTGCCATTGTAACACGTGGACGACTCTTTACCATTGTATGCATCACCCAAAATGGTGACTTATTTTCTAAAACAACATGCCAAATATAATCACAATGCTTTATTTAATGTATTTAATACTAACACAGTGTTATTTACAACTTGTGCTGGTCCATACTGATGTAAGTAAATTACAAATAAAGAGTAATTTCTCAGTAACAGTTCACAGTCTTTTTAAATGTGACCAGTGTATGAATTCACAAACTTCATCATTCAGAATTAGAAATTCTCAAAATAATAGACAAGCTTTTGCATGTCTTTTTGTTAATTTAATGCAGCCTAGCTGAAGGTTCGGAACTTCTCCTGTACTGTGTAAGTGGTGTTTTAAAAAGGATAACAGTTCCATAAAATAAGAGATCTTTAGGAAAAAAATGAGCCCACTTGATAAATGATGTGTGCAAATTTACTTTATCATGTTGATGTTCACTTTGGCTTGATCGAACTCATATATGTCAGAAGTATAACTTTACATAATCAGTTACATCTTTTTTTCTACAACTGATACTGAAATTTTGTAAACAGTTCCATAAAATACAGTTCTTAAGATAATAAATGAGCCTATTTGCGAAATGATAGGTGAAACTTTGATTTTTGACACTGATGTTCACTTTTACTTAATCTGGCCCATATTTATATAATCCAAAATATGAGCAACTGTATTTACATTCTTTACATCTGCATGTTTGTACTGACACAGGGCATCAGTATTTCCCCTTAAACCCCTTATGTAAAATGTATCTGTGACATTGTAGGTTATGCACATACTATAGTGTACCTGTCCACACACACCAGAGGATGGTGTTGTGCGCATGTGTGTGTGCACGTGTGTGCGTGTGTGTGTGTGTGCGTGCATGTATGTGGGTGAGAACATTACCTTCAGGATGATAAAATGTACTTCGAAAACTTCAATATGTTCCTTCTATGGAACATTAAATTCATATAGTTTAAATGTCATAAAGTAAAATAAAAATAAAATACTATAGTCACAATAGATTTATCACAATGAACATGTTGCATTGCATAAACCTGTGTAGAAGGTTTGAGTCATATATAGGACTGATAAGGTCTATTTGCCTCTTTCTTACTTTCTTTACCTCTCTTTAATTCTTGTTTGACTGCCTTTTTTATGGGGCACTAATGTCATTTTTTGTGATTTCAGTTTTCGAAAAGTTAAATCAAATTGATCCAGTACATTCACCAGCTTCAGCCTTTTTCCAGATTATACATCATGCTACTTTTCTTCTACTACTTTTACGTTTACACACTTATAGCTAACACCTCTACAGCAAGTGTTCATAATAATGTAAGAGAATGTTACAGAAATGCTAAATGTGTTCTTTACTTTGGTTTTGTCTAATATAATACATTACTAAATACATTTTAAAGTAAGCCCTCCCCCAGAACTATTCCCGCATTCCTGCTTTGTATCAAAAGTGCATGGGAATTACCCAGTAAAATAGGGTGTCTGCCTTGTTCAAGTTGCATTGCTAAGTATCACAGTACTGAGTAGTACGGTGATACGCTTGTGGTTTAATCACAACTTGTGTAAATTGAATTTCATTGAAAACAGACACAAAGGGGTAAATAACACTTCAGTCTGTGAAATGGTCTCAAAGACAACATGTGTATCACATCAGAATAGTGTTGTCTACATAGAAGGATACCAGATCCAAGACGAAAAGAAGACAACTTCCTGTCTCTTGTCTGCCCTAGGGGACTCATAAAAATGTTGATGATGGTAATAGTGATGATACTGATAGTTTTGCAGTCTGCCAGACCCAGACCTTCTTCGTTCAGTTCGACCATGAGAGATTTCTTTGCTGCATGCACAGTTTTACAATCACTGGATATGTGCTGTTTACAGACGTCTGGCTGTGATGGTTAATCTCTTTTGATCATAGTGCTGTGTAAATAATGTGACTCACATTTTCTGTCCCCATCTGCCAACAGTTCAGTTTGATGGCGCAGACTGGGAGCGCTCCTCGTCGCCCACAGAGCGGTTGCGTCCGCCGGGGCCCAGGTCCAGCCCATTAGCAGGGGGAGGGATGAAGTTTCGAATGCCACAGGAAGGACTCGCAATGGTGGGGGAGAGGGTGGACCCTACCCTGCCTTTGGAGAAACAGGTGTATGTATGCTATCAAATGCTGCTAAACACATACAGCAGCTTCTTAAACATAGATCAGCTTCTTTGTATTCGTCTGATAGACTGCGCTTCAGTTAAGGGATTAATTACATTCATAAGTTTTCATGGTTTAATCTTCATTAACTTTTTACACTCAATTACTGAATATCCCTGTAGCTATATATATTAATTAACATAAATATTAGACAAACTAGAGGGGCAGACAAACATTAACTGGTAACCAGTGCCCACAATGTTAGAAGTTTAATGTGTGTACGGTAAGGAAAAATATTCCTCTGCGGCAAAGAAAAATTGGATTAAGCATTGTGTCCACAGCATTTATACATCAAATATCCCTGGGTCTCTATTTATGCATACAAATGCTATTTGTCTGTATTATAAATCTGTGTAGGTTGTAAATGTCTCTACACAGATGGTTTGTTCACTCATTTATCATCCGTTGTAATAAAAGTGTTTTTATATTTAAAGGGAAAATGCACTATTGAAACATGAACCCCATTTTATTGCACTCTGTTTACCTATGAAGGGTGTGGACATTTGAAAGAAAACAGAGTCTGTATTTCAGCTGAGTAGCAGTGATCAGATCTTACAGAAAGGTTGGGGTGTGAACTAATTAAGTCAGAACATTAAAAGCACACATTTACTTTGGTCTTGTAATTTCAAACATCATTGGTGTAATTTATGTGGTGCTGCTGTGCACATAAAGGTCTGTTTTACTAATGAAATCCAAGCACAACACCCCTTAAGCACATATACACATGCCACAGACACAACAGTCACACATGCACACCTACACTTGAGGGTGGTAGTAGATTGTTCTGCCCCATTAGTCTCTTAAGGACTATTAGGGGCTTTGTGGGCTCTTTCAGCCCTGCTTTAAACAGAAAAAGACCATCACTGTCAACCTGTAGCGTTGTGTACACCTAGCATGTCAGACCTGTTTCAGTTGTAGTTCACAAATGAAGAAAACACATCAGCATCACAACAGAAATATATATTTATATCACCTACTGCTTGTGGCAGCTATAGGTGGGCATGTCATTGTCTCTGTCAACATTAGTTTCATAGTTTTCAGAACTTCTCAATTGTGTGTATGATATAGGGATGTACATATCCATCAGTGTGGCCATTGTTTTAAGGACTGTCAATGATGTCCTATATTAAGAAACAACCAACACAATATGATCTGATTCGACACTATGTAATTTGCAATTCGATGTATGCAGAAAGTATATGATGCTCTGCAAATCAATACATAGTCTCCTTTAATTTGTGTGGTCCTTATGACCACTGCAAATGATAAGATAACTACAAAAAAGCAAAATTTTTGCTTAGAATAGTTGTTTCTCTAGTACAAGTGCTCAGTGTCTCATTTATGGTTTCTTTTTGCTTTTGAAAAGATCTAAAAAGCATATGACCCTTTCTGCATAAAAGTCTCTAATAGAAGATACGTATACAATATAGCAATAGGAGTGGGTTAAACTTAGATCCCAATTATGATTTCTATGGTAGAATGCTTATCTTAAAATGTCTTAATCTTATGTTGTTGGGTTTTTTTTTTTCTTTGTCAGATGGTACCACGGCTCATTGTCACGTTCTGATGCAGAGTCTTTGCTAACGCTGTGTAAAGAGTGTAGCTACCTGGTGAGGAACAGCCAAACCAACCGCTCAGATTACTCCCTGTCCCTACGGTAGGACACATACACACATTCACACACACACATTTAAATAAACTCTCCTTTAACAGCAAGCGGTGAAACACTTGAGTACCTTCAATAACATCCCTGTCTAAACGGCCTTACAATTTAATTGCACACGTCTAATTTTTTCTGCTTTGTGACTTTGTGTAAGAGTGTGTGCAAAGTGTGTCGAGCCACCTGAGCTACTGATCTCATATCGCTTTCTCCACACCTCTCCATCTGTCTTTCTCCCTCCCTCTCCTTTGCTATCACACCCACTTAAGATCACCGCTGCACTGATTCCTCCCCCAATACTCATTTGCAGGGCACAATACTGCTTATCTGGTCAAATCTCTCCCTTATAATTAGTATCATGATCCATTGTCTCGGTCTCACACCACTCACCCATCATCCCTCCGTCCTCACCCTATCCTTGGTCCCCTCCGTGGCCTTCTTCCCTGACTCCCAGTGGGCCTCCTAAGTGGTAATCAGGCAGGTAGAGCACACTTCAGTGCGCACATCATCCTCTCCATAATCGCTAATGAATATGAATTACCTTCTGTGGGCCACACAAGAAGGGAATCAGGGGTGGGGGGGTGCCAGTGTGTTGGGCTGACATATAAACAAGCTCATGCATTACTGATTTACATGGATAGAGTGGGTTTGACACACACACACATGCACACATGCACTGCACAAGTGACAAGGTCTCAGTTGGCACCAGTTCCATCTGTGGTGACTATGAAATCTGTAAGATGCATTTTATCATCATTTCATACTGTTCGTTGTAAACTGTCCTTCAGTGATAGATGACAGAGGCTCTGGAATGTTAAACATGGACAACATGTGCAGTAATATAGAGCTGTTGTGTGAGCTAGCTTCAGTAGGCTGTGTTTTAGCATCACTGAACAAAAATCCCATAATAATCTCTCAGCATATTGTTGTTGAAGAGATCTGTGATAAAATGAGACAGTTGCATCTCTTCTTGACTCTGTCGTCTGGCTTTAGCAAAAGTGGCTTATGATTGAAGAACTGAGCCAATCACAGGTCTTCTCAGAGAGGGGAAGCAATAAAAGCAGTGACTGACAGCTGTAATGACCAATCATTATAAAGCAGGGCTGTCAAACTCATTTTAGTTCAGGGGCCACATTCAGCCCATTTGATCTCAGGTAGGCCAGACCAGTAAAATAATAGCATAAAAACATATAAATAATCACAACTCCAAATTTATCTCTTTATTTTAGTACAAAAAAGTTAAATTACTTCATGAACATGTTCATAATTATGAACTCTTCTATCACAAGAAGTGTGAATAACCTGAACATCCATGAACAACCTGAAATTGCTTAAGAAAAATATGATGGTTCATCTTCTTATTCACACACGTGCACACTACAACTCACAGATCACAGTGGATTTACAAATGCACAAAACATTTAGTAACAGGCATAACATTGTCAAAATGGCATTTTTTGTGAATGGATATTTTGTAAAAGTAAATATTTTCATAGTAGGATTTTACTTTTGATTTTTTTTTTTTTTTTACATAAAACCAAAGATAAATTTGGAGTTGTCATTTTTTTTTAGGTTTTAATGCTATTACTTTACTGATCTGATCTGCTGGAGATCATATTGGTCTATTTGTGGCCCCTGAACTAAAATGATTTTATGTCTCAGTGTAATTTTTGCATTTCATAAATTCATCCTGCGTGCCAGATTGGACCCTTTGGAGGGCCATTTTTGGCCCTCGAGACTTATGTTTGACGCCCATGCTATAAAGACTCTGAGTCTCCAGTGCACACTCTGTAGCCCTGAAGCACCATAGCAGCTCCCTTACCTGTGATACTTTGGCTGCACATTTCCAAAGGGTTTCTATCTACAGTCTGTGCTGAAGCTGCAGTTTCTGACTTTTTTTTCTGATTTCTGTCTGCTGTGGTTTTAAAGTTTCAGTGTGTTATCTTTAGTGGCTTCTACTGTTGAAGCTGCAACTGAATCCCCCCCTTCACACACACACTCCCCTGACAGTGCAGTTACAGCCAGTATGTGTTTTGTCTTAGCTTTTTAGTTAAGGGATATTAACTCTGGTCCACACTCAGACATAGTAAGTGATGGTGTATATACTTTACACCAGATAAGACAAACTTTAAGAAGCAACAAAGAAGTCCATTCTGAGTTACAGTACAAACATCAGAGTCAGAGGAAGTGGCCCACTCAGCAATGTAAGATAATGATATCACAATTGTTCTTATTCTTTCTCATAACTAACAAAATATAATATAATTGTGAATGTTAAATTCCATTCATAGACTATAAATATGGACACAGCGATAACTCTTCAAAAATGAAGCCAAAAAGTCTCAGTCTCCATGTGGTGGCTCATGTATCACATATCCCACCTCCCCCATATGCCCACAGAGGACCTTAACTTTTGTGTCTCAAGATGATACTGTCAGCCAAACAATGACGAGAATGACAAGGGTTGGTTATTGAAGAGAAAATGTCACTCCATTGAGAGTCAGCGCTCAAACAGACGGGTCTTCCAGATTTAAACCAGCATGAATATTTATGAAAGAGCACTGGTAGGCTCTAATGTACCATGAGATACAAAAAGACCCCAAAACAAACAGGGCAGCATGGAAGCACACTGTCAACTCGAAGCGCTGATGTGATAAAGTGACTGGCTCTCAGAACTCCTGAGACCAACAGGATGATGACAAACTGCCTGTTGTTTAGCTCCATGTAGTCACACGGGGAATTTTTGGTTTCACCACTCTTCAAAATTTAATACCGTTTACTACGATAATGTCAATTCCGGTGACCAGTTTAGACCTTGTCTTTCCCTCTGCTTCTATAATTAGACGTACATCATGAGTGGCTGGCTGGCTCTTAAAGGGGAAGCCCTCTCATTGCTGCCTGGCTCTTTAAAGGGGAGGGACCGGTGTGGTTGGCTCTTTCATTAAACCGTTTTCACAGTCCAGTGCGTTATTGGTTCTCTCTCTGCCTTTGTCTGTCCGTCCATGTGCTTTAACACCAGTCATCCATCCATCATAATGGCCCTTCATTCCTAATTTGTGACATGGTGTTAAATCTCAGTCAGAATTATGTCCTAAAAGTGCAGCAGAAGGAAGTGAACATAAATCCAGTCTCCCATTCCCAGTGAGTCATTATGTCTAGAAGACCACATGATATTTTATGTGCCCTACATTTTATGTCATCCCTCTTTTCTCACTTACACACTTCTGTTTTTTCACACTCATGGTGTCTTTCCTTTTTATCTTGTGCCTCCCTCCACATCTTAGTTCTTGTTTCTCTTTTCTGTCCCCTTCCAGGAGCTGCCAGGGTTTCATGCACATGAAGTTCACCCAGTGTAAAGATGGCAAGTATGTGTTGGGGCAGAACAGCCCCCCCTTCGACACCATCCCAGAGGTCATCCATTTTTACACCACACACAAACTCCCCATCCGAGGTGCTGAGCACCTGTCCCTGCTGTTCCCTGTGCTGGTGCAGACGCTCTGACCTGGATGCTCCTCCTGGACCTTCAGGATCACCTGTCAGTGATCGGACACAGTAAAACTTGAATGTCGTGCCAGTGCTCTCGTCTTGTTGGACTGGACTACTTCTGATGATTCAACACACCAGGGGCCAGGGCCCTCACCCACCACTGCTGTTGTACTTGTGCCAAGTGTCTGTAACATCCGGGAGATCAATTCACATGAAATGCAAAACCTGAACTTTAGACCACTGTCGCAGTAACATGTCTCATCTCCTCACTGAACCAAGAACACCTGACCCTGTCCCTTTCCTTCACACATTTCTTTCAAGGCTGAATGAACTGTAGTGAAAACTGATGAAGCTGTAGCTTCATATTCTAAACATTGCTACAGGAAACTTAAGAGATGATTGAGATTAATTTGCTGCAGTTTCTTCATCAACACTTGTATAATATTGCTGTTGTCAGGTGAAAACCTTGCAAATCCTATTTTGCTGATTTTTCATATTTAAATTTATAGTCAATAAATTATACTATTTGGCAGGAAAAGTCCTCGGACTTGAAAGTCTTATGTAAATGGTGAACAATGTAAAATCAGTACTATTTTTGAAGCTTAGAGGTTTTTACCAGCAGCAGTGATATTGTTTTTCTACACAAAGACACTATGGGATGACTCTGTTCTGTTAATGTTCCTCCAGCCTGTTCTGTACTGTCATGCTGCTGTATTTTGAGGATTTTCTTTCCACATCTCAATGTAACTTGTTGATTGTTTATCTTAAGCAACAGAGAAGTTATGTATTCATTGTACTTGTATTGACCTTGATGGCCTGTGCTTGGTGGCCTGTTATGCAGAGGTGATGCTGAAATCATCATATTTTCATAAACATCATGTCAAGCATTGAAGGCGAGCTGTAAACTGATGCAAGGGGATGGTAATCTGGACACTCAAACTTTTGTGAATGTTGGCCACAGTTCATCCACATTTCAGCTGGCCAAACGATTAAATGCGTGTGGGGAGTTGTATTTGAGTTAAATTCTTGCCATCTGGAATGGGTTTCCATGTCTGCTGCCTGGTTGCAGCGTTTGTCATGAAGACTCGTCTCAGAAGAGGCAACATATCTGCCAATTTCTAAAAGGAGTGAAGAGAAATTCATACCATTGTTTCTTAATCTACAAGTCTATTGCCTGAGTTGTATTAATTATTATTGGTATGGCCATTCTTTGTCACTAGTAAAAGATGACATTTATTTATCTGCTGTGTTAGAATCTGTTTTTGGTGTCATGAAGAGCAATTCTTGGTTGGTTTTGTGTTGAATTTTAACAGAAAACAATTCTAAAATACTCTGATTAGTGTAATGAATCAAATTTTATACAACAGACTCCTCTGCAGCCCGGGAAGAAATAAAGGAGGCACAAAGGATTTGGCAAAAATTGCATGCCTTACGCACACAAACATGCTCACATTTGCTTTCCTTCATCCATTAACAGCAGTGTTGGGAGGGAGAGGGTGAGGACTGGAGGGTGAGGTGTGGCTGTGGATGGGGGTACGGCAGCCCTCATTATTTGGGCTGTGCCGCAGTGAAAAGCACTGGGATTGCTTTCATTACTGAGCCAAATGAAATAGCAGAGGCTGATTACCCGCGTGACAGAGAGGAGACGAGCTGGATCACTCTCTATTGGGGAGAAAGTGAAGGAAGAAGGAGAAAAAAAGGGGAGAGATGAGAGGGAGATGAGGGGAGGGGAGGGAGGGGGGCGAGACGGTGTCTGGCTGTACTTCCCCAACAAGATTCCAAACAAGTGGGTGTGTGGGTGTTTGTGAGTGTAAGAGAGAGACTGTTATATGCAGGGGGGAGAGGAGCGGGGGGCTGTTATAGTCCCATTTCTCATACAAGGTTCCCTGGGGAGGGATATGAATAATAATGACAGCGGCGCTGCTGCATGTAAAAATCAAACAAATATCACGCTCACATTTTGCATTACCTCTGATTTTGCACTATGTCTGCTATTTTCTAGCCAACTGAGGCGAGTGTTTGAAGCTATAATTTTATTACAACATTTGTCTAGTTTTGGAACAAATGGCAAAGCGATTGTCCAATGGTTCTGTTGTTTTAAATAGGAAAACTGTGCTTGTGCTTGTCTGAATGTATATAGGTGTGTGTGTGTGTGTGCAGCTGTCATATCAGAATCAGAATGTGTGTAATGTCAGATGTGGATGTCAATAATTACTGTATGTGGTGATGGCAGCTGTGATGGCAGCACACAAGCCTGGAGGAATGAACACCTGTGATCGCCACCAAATCAGAGAACATATGGAAGCTACATGACATCTACACACGTGACAAGTTACAAACACATGCAAATGAAGGGTTCAGACTTGATCCAAATAGCAGACCCTCGCCTCTTTAAATCATAGCAATAATCTTAGAATACCGTGAATGCACTAAAATAAACATGTATGTATGCACTGATGTAAATATTTGACACTTAAAACCTTCTCCCTGGGTTTGGATCCATCAATGTTAGTACCAGTATTAGAGTATGATGTTTCAACATGGATGTCTTCTATGAAAGGAATGGACAGTGAATGTAAACAAATCTGATTTTACAATATTTAAAACTGAACTCAGGAACACCCATCAAATATGGCTGATTTAGAAATGAAAGGAAATATGTTCTCAGTTCTGGATCATCTCCTGGATCAGCAGGAAATGGATCATGTTGATAGATATTGTACAGCATGTGTGTGAGTTTTTTTCCTGCAGCATTAGCAGCCATTTAAAAAAGAAATAATAACAGCATCAAAAAAATGCAATATCTCTCAATAGTGAGGAATCCCTTAGAACTCTTAGAATCTAGATCCAAGGTTAGACCATCATCTGGGAGGACTGAAACATATTAGAAACATTCCTAGTGTTGTAGTTTTTTTGTTACAGGTGCAGACAGATAGACAGACAGACAATATACATTATTATATACGTTATATTAACCCTTTATAGGGCACTCATTGAAATACTCTGAAATTCAAAATTTCAACCTTTGTATTTTATTGGACATCGTCATCTCCCTCCTCCTGTCATAAAATATCCGAGCAGCACTTGCTAAAAGGTCACATGCAATAAAACAACTGTTATAAGGTCATAAACTGACAAAAAATTACTCATATTCACTATTCACAGCTTAAAAATGTCAATAGAATCTCTCTGCATCACTGTATAGTGATATAAAAACCAACATGCTTCAAGAACCTCACTGAGACACGGGCTTGGCCCCATATTTAATGTTTGTGGAAATTACCATAAATAGTCACTTGCCTGATAAAGGGTTAATATAATATGTAACAACAAGTGAGACAGTAGTTGCTTTTCCATTGGACATCTGCGCAAAACTTTACTGATATTTACTAAATGTTGAAAAAACAGAAGTGCGTAATGTCAGTTTTCCCATTAAATCACAAATGCAATGATTTGTTTATTTATTATCGCAAGATGACACGAGAAGTCATTACATAAACATGGCGACAAACATAAATATGGCATTGATTTACAGATATATTCATTATTATTATATAGTACCCCTCTATCTTGTACTAAATTAAAAAATGATTGGGTTTCCTGGTGTGTCCACACAAACCACGACATGTTTCTTCTTCTACTTCACTTGTAACATACGTCAACATCTGTTTTTTTAATTAACCTGACTCTTGTTGCGAAAAAAGATTTCCATTGCAGTTTTGTGTGATATACCATTAGCACTACGCCCAAAAAAACCACCTCTTGCCAGCGCAAAAAGTTTTAATCGAAAAATAAGACCTTTGGCGAAATTGTCGTTTTTTCATTAGGTAAATTTTTATATGCAGGTTATATTTGGGTCAACGGAAAAGTGACTAGAGACAGAATAAAAAGAACTCACAGTTCAAGTGTACCAACGTTTAGTTTTATTAAAGCTGCCGAGACTAAAATCACAGTGGAATAATTATCCACTTTTCCTTTCTGTCCAATTCAAAATACTAAATCTAAACACAGATGAACTGGACACTTATTGTTATGCTGTTATGGCAAAGAGGATTCACTTTTCCATAAGGAGTAGAGCAGTAAAATTGGTCCTGTTTACATTTATCAAAATCTGCTCATTACTGTTGTCAAAACCATATTCAACCCTCTATTTCTCTGAAAACACCTGTATTTACCCAGAAACCTGTGCCAAAGTAGGTTTTCTACAGCCTGAAAATACAGTGAAGGAGAAACTATAGTAGTCTTGTGTCCTCTTGGATTACAATATGATAAAAAGGGATTATAGTTACTTGCCTGATAAAGGATATGTAACAACAAGTGAGACAGTGACAGAATAACAAGAACCCACAGTTCAAGTGTAGTAACCTTTAGTTTTATTAAAGCTGCAGAGGCTAAAATCACAGTGGAAAAATTATGCACTTTTCCTTTCTGTCCAATTCAAAATACTAAATCTAAACACAGATGAACTGGAAACTTACTGTTATGCTGTTATGGCAAAGAGGATTCACTTTAGAACAGTAGAATTGGTCCAGTATAAATTTAACAAAATCTGGTCATTACCGTTGTCAAAACCATATTTAACCCTCTACTTCTCTGAAAACACCTGTATTTACCCAGAAACCTGTGCCACAGTAGATTTTCTACAGCCTGAAAATACAGCGAAGGAGTAACCGTAGTAGTCTTGTGTCCTCTTGAATTACAATATGCTAATAAGGATTGTTTGTCTTTGAATTTTCATAGTTAAAACACATGTTAACATTTAACTCTTGGGTCAGATGAACGTTTGAAGCCCATGGTGGATGTGTCCTCCTCCACTGACCTATTTCCCACACAAACCTGAAGGCCGTCCTCATGCACCGAGCCGGGGGAATCGGCCAGCTGTGTCCACTCCACTACCACAAGTGAGCGACAGGACACGCATGTCAGACGAGGAGGCTGCTGTCGTCCCTCTCACTTATCCCCTATCCCAGACATGCTAATCCCCACAGTTGTGCCAGGCAGGCGTGGAGGAGATAGATTATGGAGGTCAGTGTGAGCAGGTGTGTTCATGCCATCAGGCTCTGCCACTAGACTGAAATCAGAGAAGGTTTGGAGATGGAGCAGCTGCTGTTTGGGGGGACTGGGAGAAAGGGTGATATTTAGGGGGTTAGACTTTGGAAGAGATGACTTATCCACTTCTGCCACCTATCTGTTATGACAGAACAGGAATCACAGGCTCATTCCACCGTGGTACAAGTATAAAGGAGAGATTTCGACTCATTTTTGTAACTTTAATCCATACAGACCCAAAGACCAAAACCATCTACTGATCGAAACTGTTTAATACCTGTGGATCCACTAATCCTGTCAATACATGTAAATAATTGGTGTAAAATACAGTTTGTCATCTTTCCATGGTCATCAGATAAGATCCATTTGGATGTTCAGAGGCTCTGTAGTTACCATGGAAACACTGTCATTTTCTACAACATTGATTCACCAGTAAAACCCATGGGGTTTGATCAACGACAGTGGATGGAGACACTTGGTATATATTACGTTAGTGATAGATTTTGCTGAAAAAGTCACTTTTTCTTCAGTTTTCTCTGCTTCTGATATAATAACCCTGGACTTTAAGCTGAAGTTTAATGAACATGTACATGATCAGTGAATTAAATAGAGGAAAATACCAGATTTTTACTGCAAAAACACAAAATACAAAGGATGATATTATCATAAATGGTGAAAAATCACTTAAGAAAAGTTAAAATATAGGGAAAAAAGTATTTTGGAATTCCCACAAAAGTAGCACCGGGTTTTTATGGGTTAATAGAATCTGTCCTGAGACCCAAAAGACATATTTAAAGTGAACCTGTACTGCTCATACTTGTGATATTAATTGTGCTTTGTGTTTTACTTATAAGCAAGAGGCACAAATTAAGTAAAAAAAAAAAAAATCGCCATAAATCCACCACACAGGACTTTTTATTACATGAATTGCATATGGGGGCAGAACCTACGGGAGCAGTCATTGCTGGAAGGCATTAAGCAAAAAAAAATGTTGATTTAAGCAAAAAAAATGTTGAATTAAGCAAAAAAAAAAAATCTGCCAATGGAACCAGTGAAAATGATCTTGGTAAGATTTCTTGAAATAAGATTTTCAAGATCTATTGTCTAAAAAATAAGTTATTATATCTCACTGAAAAGTTTCTCTTTAGGTGATTATATCTTATTTTAAATGTGATGAGACACTTTGACTAGAAATGAAAATACACTTGGTGAGATTTAGATTTTTTCCAGTGTATTTGAAATAGGCAAAGGTGGAAGGACTATTATGATCCTTCACTACAATAAGTAACAAAACAAGCAAAATTCACCTAAATTTACTTTTAAGCAGTGTTTGTCAACCAGGCTCACCTTGAGACATACACCATCATCATCAAGTCTTGACCCACTTTTACAGAATTCCAACCCGTATTTTTCAAAAACTAGGTTAGTAAACACATACACATGTGACTGTGAGCTCTAATAATAAACTGAGGCAACATCACAATGGGGCAACTGTGTTTGCACACAGAGACAAATGTTAACAATACCACCTGTTTTCACATGATTAAATAAAAACAGTTTATATGTTTTTATACTTAGTGATATTTTAGTTCAGTTTTGGCTGTCAGTGCCTTTTTATTTTCAGTGTTTGTAGATCCATACTTACCTCCCTCACTCACATAGTGTTAACTTTGGCTGCCATGTTTCAGTCACATGTCAGCTGCCAGTTACTGCACACCCTCACGTCTGTCAAAATAAAAGTCTGACAGCATTTATTTAAAAGCATAAAAAACATTTAGAAAATACTTCACAATCACTCAGAAGGATTTTGCAACCCACTTTTGGGCCTTAACCCCCCAGTTGAGAAATATGACTTCACTGTATGAAAAGTAAAGGCAAGTGTTGTCATCCTACAGACTTGCCCTTTTCAAGATGTTCTGTTATAGAATATGATATTGTTAATACATTATTATACATTATATAAATGTCAAATTTATACTTAGGAATACTAGTCACGTTCATTTATTAAATTACATCATATGTCACTCAACCCAATAAGAAAAGGATGTGTGAGCCATTGTGGGTTAGTAAAAGCCAGGTGCTTACTTAAAACTTATCTTCATCCTTAAATTTATTGTTTATTCTGATCATGAGGCAATAATGTCAGTGGTCCCATTAGTGAAAAAGAAAGGATTTCCTTTTCTTCTGTTTCATATCCTTGTAAGTTGAGTACCTTTGCATTTTAAACTGATATCTAAACAAAACAAGCTACAGGTATTCAGTGATCTTACAGATGGATTTTTCCTCTGTTTATTACTTAGATCAGAGGTTCCCAACCTTTTTTGGCTCATGACCCCATTTTAACATCACAAATTTCCCCAGACATTCAAAACAGAGACTTTTTTTTTTTTTGCTAAAATTATTTTGTTTTTGATCATATAATAGTTTGTTATACTATGTTGCAAATAAGCATTAATTTTAGATGACATTTAGTCTATATAATGTATATTATTTTGGATGTAGGCAGAAAAGCCAGGTGTAGATTACTGCACAAAGTGAGAATTTTATTTTCCTCAGTCAGGATATGTACAGTCAGTCCAGCTTGGATTTCCAAGGCTGACAATTAATACTGAACAAACAAGAACTCAAACTATGAATTATGAAAGAGCTGCAGCATCTGAAACCAACCACAATGAACATTTGAAAGATAAACAGTACCACAGTGCTTCAGTTTCAGACTCACAGTTGGTCATGTCTTTTATGGATTGGGATCGTCTCTGTCAACTCACCATATATTTTTTATTAGTAACTTTTTTTTTTATCAATTACTAGAAATTTCAGGCGACCCCATTTGAATTCCAGGTGAACCCACATCGGGTCCCGAACCCAGGGTTTACAAACACTGACTTAGACATAAGGATTCATCCATTTATTAAAAAATAATGAAAGGGTCAAAACAATGAGAAATACAGTTTGTCCACAAAGTCTCTTTACAATTTAAAAAATGTATTTCAAAAGCAATTGATGACATATATTAATCAGATTTGTTCTATGTACTCAGTGGTTATCACAGTTTTTAATCACATTGTGGGATCATGTGGAATCAAATCATTGCTCCATTTTTCTTCAACAAAAGATCAATTACTACAAATGTTGACCTGGACCTTCTGCCTGAATATGTGTCACCACAACTGGATGACCTTCAACCAACCATCATTTTCCAGGTAGATGGTGCACCACCACATTGGGGACTGGATGTTGGTGGGTTCCTAAACCAAACATTTCTAGACCGTTGGATTAGAAGGGATGGTCCAATTCTGTGCATTGCAAAAAAGGAGTGTCTAAAAAGAAGATAAAAACACTAAATCTGAGTAAAAAAGGTCAAAACAAGTGAAATATCTGTCCATGCAGGAAGGTCATTTCACTTGACAAAATTTCTTAGATTAAGATTTTTAAATTTAGAAATAAGCACATCTACACATCTATGAACACTTAAAATAAGAAATTAACTCTTAAAACAAGATAAATTATCTATCTCTCCTAATTCTAAGTTTGTTTCTGTTTTCATCTTGGTAAGAACCAAATAATTTGCAGCGTGGACACCTCATTCACCAGATATCACTCCCCTGGATTTCTGTCTATGAGGTTGTGTTAAAGATATCATGTATCGAACAAAAACAGAGGACATCAACGACCTGAAGTAAAAGATCACTGATGCCACTGAAAACACTGATGAGGTTATAATACACCCAACATGGAAACAAATCCAGTAGCGTCTGGATGTGCTTCATGTAACTAATGGTGTCCACAGAGAGGTGGATTAACTCTAAGGGGTCTGAGCCTATTTTGGCCATTTTTTAGTACTTTTGAGTTTACCATACCCATGTTTGATATCTTTTTTCAGCACAATTTCATCTCTATCATCAAGAGATATTATATTATGACTATAATATAATATATAATATAATATAGCCTATTATATTTTCACTTTGACCCACTATATCAACATACAGGGCCAAAAAATACACACACACACACACACACACACCTACACACACACACACACACACACACACACACACACACACACACACACACACACACACACACACACACACACACACACACAAATCTGATGCTCTTTAAGATTTGATTCATAAATAACATAAACAGTGAACATTTTCTAAGACTATAAAAGTGAACATAGGTTCCAAATATTATGTTTATAAAGTTAAAATTGTGATAAATTCAAATTATATGCAAGCATTTCTCATAAAAGTATTCCTTTACACAGTTCCCCCCCCCTTTTTTTTTTTTGTTTTTTTTTTGGGGGGGGTTACCACTCCTCAAGACAAGCTATGGAAAAAATATACAGAGGTTTGCACTGCCTTAAATGAAGCACAAAAAAACCTAGAATATCTACTTTTCATGTTGTAATAATTTCCACAGATCTGTCTATTCATTTGCTTTTGTAATAGACTTTTTAAATTGTTAAGAGACTTTATGGACCCCCTGTACTTCTGACCCTAAATGACCTACTTTCACTGTGCAGTTCTTTAACAGCAGCACTGACTGCACTTGGAGAATTAATGGCAGCGGGGTGGAGAAAGGAGGGGTGGGAGGACTGTCCACCAATTCAACTCTGAGCCAGCTCCCTCACACATCCTCCTACAAAATGACCTTTGCCTCAGCTCCCCCCGGCCTCTTCCCAGCTGCTCCCTGGGATAAAGCCCTCTGATCCTAGGGAGCTTATCACCAAAGTCTGCCTGGGGGTCTTTGCTTTTATTGTTCCAAATGTAATTACACTGTATTGAATCTGAAGATTGTGAAGGCTGAAGGTAGAGGGGAGAGGGATCATCACAGATCAGATGAATGTGTGAATGAGCGTCCTCCAGTGAGAACATTGCGACTCTGCTGCCGGTGAGGAGAATGGATTCGGCTACAGGGACCCGCTGCGTGAGTGGCAGCCTCAAACGGGACCCCTCGTCGCTCTCCGCCTGGCCCCTCTGCACCTCCGAGATGCTTCAAAAGGGAACTCGAGAGGAACAGAAGTGTTTCATACTGGCACCTTCAGTGGTCCAGACCAGATGGAGCCTTTGTTCTCGCTCTCAAATCAAATACACACACACACACACACACACACATGCACATATACAGTACATGCAAGTCTGTCTGCACAAAAATATGACACATGCAAATACGCACACTCACAGATACACACACACACACTTCGTCACCACACAGCAGTATAAAGCCAGGATCGTGATGACAGGGGGTGGTGTGATTCTCTTGTCCTCTGTCGTGTTCACATTAGTCATATGCAAATGGGCATTGTGCACAGAGAATGACATAAATCCACCATGTCTAAACCCTCAAAGAGGACTTGTGACGGTTATTTAGTTAACATGATTTATTAAGGTGTTTGACCCAGTTTGCACATAGGCAATTTGTGGTTTTTGCCTCATTGCTTAAAGCTAACGACATGATGAAGGTGGATGTGGATTTTAATGTTTGCCCATCTTTGAACTATTTTTTTTCCCTTCATCCGGACAAAGATATACAGGAAGATTATTTTGGTACTGCTTTCCAATAAGAGTAAGATGACTCTAACAGTGGATTTTTAAATGGATTATAATTTGTTCATTAATTAGGTTACCTTATAATCCATTATATATAATCATAAACTGTTATGACACATTTGTGACAGAACTGACCTCTTTGTTGCCAAATAGTAAGAATAATAACCCAGATTACATTTACATGTGTCACTGGTTACTGAGTTTACTTTGTCTTTATCAGCAGCTTTTACACCTATCAGCCTCATCTGAGTTATATTAACCATTTATAGGGCACTCATAGAAATACACTGAAATTCAAAATTTCATCCTACGTGTGTTATTGGAGGAAATAACAAGACTTTAATTTAACCCTTTCATGCATGAGTTAGGAGAGCCTTAATCAAGATTTTTTTCCTGAGTGTTTTTATTCCTCTAGGCATTAAAAAAACAATGCAATTGAAATTTTTTTAATGAACCTATTTTTCATGGAGTTGCAAAAATGTCCACTCACCTGGACATAATGCATTTAATTTTTGAAGCAAAGACACGTACAGGGGCTGGACAAAATAATGGAAACACCTTAAAAAATCAACAAAATATAATTTAATATGGTGTAGGTCCGCCTTTTGCGGCAATTACAGCCTCAATTCTCCGAGGTATTGATTCATACAACTTGTGAATTGTTTCCAAAGGAATTTTAAGCCATTCTTCAGTTAGAATACCCTCCAACTCTTTTAGAGACGATGGCAGTGGAAATTGACGTCTTACTTGAATCTCTAAAACTGACCATAAATGCTCAATAATGTTGAGGTCTGGGGACTGTGCCGGCCATACGAGATGCTCAACTTCATTAGAATGTTCCTCATGCCATTCTTTAACAATTCTAGCTGTATGGATTGGGGCATTATCATCTTGAGGTGAAGGTGTTTCCATTATTTTGTCCAACCCCTGTATTTACTAATATACTGAGTGAAAACTATGAAATAAAAATGCAGCTAATCTGATGTTTTCTCTCATTTTGACATACTCTAATACTAGTCATTACTCACCTCATGGAGATAATATGCAAAAAAAAAAAAAAAAAACACACAAATTTTTGTTAAAAACAAACAAAACAAAAAAACCCTGTTAATTATGGTCTAATAAAAAAAAACAAAAAACAAAACAAGCAATTGATTGACACTCAAACATGTTAGTGCAGATCAGATTTATCGAGAACAGCAAAGTTACAGTAATGGTATGAATTGTAGTGTATGAGATGATGCATGAGCATTCACTGTGTTGGTTGATATGGAACTAAAACAACAAAACCCATGAATATACAAAAGAACAGCTGGAGAATAGCTGTCCACTGTAGTGACCACTATGCATGAAAGGGTTAAAAAAAAAAAAAAAAAAGTTATTGTTATGTAGAAAATCAAGGCTAATGAGATTACCATATTTGGTTCCTTACTCATAAGTGGCCAAAAGAAAAAAAAGAACAAGAAGTAAATGTATAAAAAAATGCAAGAAACACATAAGTAAGGTGAAAGGATTTTAGAACATTTTAACATCACTTTAAAACATTAGACCAACATAAGTGCTGATCCAGACACCTGCCAACATCCACATTATCCCTTTGAACATCATTCCTTACATTAGTACCATTACTTCATGGTACCTAACAAAGCAGGTACATTCTTACACTCTTAATTCAAGCAAAAAAAAGCAAGTGAAAATTATCTTGGTAAGATTTCTTGAAATAAGATTGTCTAAAAATAAGTTCTTATATCTCGCTTACATGTCACACTTTAGGTGATTATGTCTTATTTTAAGTGTGATGAGATATTTTGACTAGAAATGAGAAAAATACACTTGGTAAGATTTAGATTTTTTGCAGCGTAGAAGTGTCCTTTTCTACTGGTCTGTTCATCTCAGATGCTATGTGACTTTAACAGTTGAAAATACAATACATAATGTTGACATTGTGGCAATTCAGAATTCTCTTTTTTAAATTTGGTCCATGGGACATTAAAGGGTACCTGTGGTGAATTTTTATTTTTGCAGTGTGTAAATGTATAATGTGTTTTACTTGTCTGCTGATGGAGTACACTGGATTGTACTGTTTTATGTGAGCTATATTGTTTTATGTGGGGTAGTATCTGGTCCTTCCAGTGGACAACATCCAGCTCCATGGACTGAAGAGAGCATTGCTGGAAGAATATTATTAGGTATTTCAAGACGTAGTAGAAAGTGGTGATGACACTCACATCCAGTTCCTAAAAGGTGCACAGGGTCCCAAAGAACAGTGAACAGTGAATAAAAAAATGAGATAAGATCCATACAACCTGTGAGCTCCCTAGAAGATATTTATTGGTGAATAAATATCTTCTTGGGAGCTCACAGGTTGTGCGGATCTTATCTCTTTTTTTTATTTCAAGTCACCGTATCAGAAGAATAAAGGTGCAAATATGCCATGCTGGAGACTATGTGGCCCGACTGTTGCTAACCATCATCATTTCTTTTGGGAGTGTCCCGAGTTAAACACTCAAATACCTGTGAGTTTGATGTCATGTACCCGGGTCATGTTTCTAATTTGGAATGTAGGAGTGAGATAAAGCTGCTGCAAAAACTCTTGGCAGTGAGTAAGAAAACAGTTACATGAAGATGAATAATCCCAATTCAGCCTACCCTAGATGATTGGATTGGAATTACCCCGGAGATATTTAGGACGGGAAAACTGACCTACCAAATAAGAATCCCAAAGAACAAATTGTACCAAATCTGGAACATCTTGAGTTCATTCATAGCCTCTAAGAGAGCAGAGTTTATCGGATCCCATTGGTAACATTACTTTATAATGTACTTATTTAATTTCTGACTGGTTATTATTGATGATTACTTCTATGACAGCAGAGGCAGGTGCAACCCCCCCCCCCCCCCCCTTGGTTTCTGCACATAGTTTTGTGTAAACTGTTCTACCTTTAATTAACCCTGTAAAGTCTGAACCATTAAATCATTGACAGAAAATTCCAGTTCTTTGAAACTGGAGCCAGAGTCAGAACCAGACACAGAGAAGCTGCGTTCAGCTTCTATGTTCCACATGTCTGGAACAAACTTCCAGAAAGCCTCAGATCAGCTGAAACCCTCAGTTTATTTAAATCCAGGTTAAAGACCCACCTGTTCTCAGCTGCATTTGAATAGAGTTCTTATTCAGAAGTTCAGATCTGCACTGTTTCATTTAAGCTTAAAATTTTTATGTGTTTATCAGTTTTATCAGTTTTATGTGTTTTATCTCTTTTGTTTTGTTTTTTTGGTTTGTTTGTTTTTTGTTGTTTTTTTAATGCCTATACTTTTTATTGCTTCCCCTGCCCCCTGCTGTAATGCTTTTATGTTTTATGTAAAGCACTTTGAATTGTCTTGTGCATGAAATGTGCTGTATAAATAAACCTGCCTTGCCTTGCCTTTATTGGTCCTTCTAAACAACAAAAAAATGTTCTTCAAATATCAATTTCCATGTATGAGTTTCACTTTTGTATCATATTTGAAACATTGGGTCTCAATGCTCAAATATTATTATTTTTGAACAAACAAAAACATAATATAATACAAACATGTTTAACAAATTGGTAATTCCTTTTTAAAATTGTCAAAGTTCTGCCTCCTTCCTCATTAATGACAGTCTTGTAGTGTCACTGGAAAGGCCTCTGGTGAACAAATTCCTCCCCTAGTGGATTATCCATGTATTTTGTGTATCTAATTGTATACATTAGATTTTTCAAGAAAAAAAATATCACACTGTCACGTAGAGGGCTTCAAAACTCATGTATCAAATATGATACATTTGGCATTATAGGGTTAAGTTGTATCAGAGTTCTCTCCGAGTGAACTGGTGAGTTTCATCTGGCTCTGTTTATTCTGGGCAACTTGTCAGTACAACCCTTACGAGGATAATTGTGTTAATATGATCCTAATCTATCAAAAGGCCTGTGAAATTTGAGTTATTAGAAGAGAGTGAGCACAACAAAGGTCGATCAAAATCTGATCCACGGTCTGTGACTATGTACTCATATGCCCTGACAGCTAGTGATGGACTTTTTCTGGACCCAAAACAAACAAAACTGGAAGCTCATATGTTTTTACTTTTACTAAGTTGCTGTGTTGATGCATTTACATGTTCATTCCAAATAAAGATATAATCTTTTAAAAATGTATATTGTTTTATGTAGGGACTAAAGATAGAAATTAGCTTTGGCTTTAATCTCATGTATTGGCACAGAATGTGTTTATTAATATGCACTGTCCCTCTGAGAAAAAAAACTCCAACAACTTCAAACATATTCCAAGATGACAACACCAGTGTTCATCTGGATCAGATTGTGATAGAGTGGTTCAGAAGCATGAAACAGGATTTTCACATATAGATAGGACACCACAGAGTCCAGACCGGAACCACATTAGGAATTTTTGGGATTTGCTGGAGAAATAACCATGATCTGACTCTCCTGCAGCCAATACAAGATATTGGTATGAAATTAAAACAAGTCTGGACAGAAATACATGTTGTGACATTTACTGTGACATTACATAAGCATAGTATGGCATATAAAAGCCACTGTGAATGTGTTCCAGAATTCAAGGAACTTTATTGTTGTCATACCAGCACACATTTACACATGAGATGGCATGAAATTTGATACCTGAGGTCCCAGATTTAGCCCAATAAAATCTATATAATAAGCAATATGTGCATAAAAACAACATTTTTATAATTAAAAAAGACCTATGTATAAAAATACTTGTGAGAAATTAATCAAAGCTAAAGGCAGTCTGGTGAAATATTGTGCATGACTTTTTTTGCCCTGGTGATTGATTTGTTTAGTTTCATTTTTCAATAAACTAATTAGGATTTTAATTGGGACAATATGATGAGAAGGAAAAGATAAAGCTGAACACACACAAAAAAGGATGAGACTGAGAAAAAAAAAAGAGAGAGAAATTCACTAAGTACAAGAGACGTTTCTCTTTGCACGGCACAGAATTTTGGCATTTTCTCCAGTTCCAGATGGCATAAGGCTGTGATCATCCCCAGCTAATTTAGAAAAAAAAAAAAAAGTGTTCAAATAATTCTGACAGGAAGCAGTCAGTGACCTTTAAGCTGGAAAAGCTTGGCTGGTGCGGCAGTCTATCTGTCTTTTTTCATCAGAGCAGGAGGTGCGGAGAGCGGAGGCATATCCTTTAGCTGAAGTGAGTATGAAATGCCAGTCTGACAGCTCCTATCTGTTTTATTTTCCTGTGCAATGTGGTATGAAAAACAAACTCTGTCGCAATCAGTAATATCTATCCTTTCAGGGTAACCTACAGTGGATGATAAATAAATACACAAATCTTATCAGCATCTAGAATATCATCTGACATCTCAAATCTGACTTTCAAATCAGCTTTAAAAGCTTCACCCCTTTAACTCTTTATTTCAATACAACCTGCAAATGCACAAAAAGAGTTTAAACCACTAAAATTAATGGGCTACTCATTTGATTTTAGACAATATCCTCTTATGTAGAGCCTGGTGAATAAACATTATTAATATTTATTGTGATAGAGATTTATTTTGCAAATAAAGATCATTATAATAACTTTTTTTTCAATTAGTATGTCTTTACACTGTCAGCTAAAACACATTGATTTTTTTCCCCCATATTTTGCTACTTTACTTAGTTTTAATATCATATATGAATATTTTAATGTTAAAGATACCTTTTATCATTTGAATTGATTTAAATGTGTATTTCTTGAATGTTTGAATGCTTGGCAAGTATTTCTGGTCATAAAGAAGATGTTAAAGGTAATATCAGTGATTAGAATAAAGAGCTCTGAACTTCTGCCAAATACACTAATGTAGTGGATTTTACAGAACTGAACTGAATTTATTTACTCTGACAGGCTGTGGAATTTATGTGACCGCTAAAGGGAGAAGTGAGTCACTCTCTCCTGGTGAAGGAAACTAACATCACAGGGTCTTTAA
The DNA here is from genome assembly GCF_902148855.1 of Sphaeramia orbicularis. NCBI lineage: Eukaryota > Metazoa > Chordata > Actinopteri > Kurtiformes > Apogonidae > Sphaeramia > Sphaeramia orbicularis. The sequence goes on along the minus strand of NC_043960.1, from coordinate 44,067,298 downwards.
CCAAAGCATTAAAAAGTGACCAGATGGAATGGGCTACGCCCCCCTGGGGGGACACGGACACTCTCCCTTGGGGACGTGAGCACAGAGCAGGAGGGAAAAAAAACCCACAAACTCAGTGGATAGTAGTACAAAGGAGATGCAGCAGATTCCCCTCATGTCAAAATGCAAGCAGTTGGACTATTACAGTGTTTTTCAGTGGGGGCAGTACCCCCGCGTAAAGACCCTGTGTAAGCTCTGACCGTATAACAGAGGCACAAACCCCCCACCCCCACCCCCTAGCTTACGGATTGAGGTCCGACGTGTAATAGAGGCATATCCATTCTATAAGCCATCAAAATATGGCCCATTAAAAGTAAAGGCACATTTTTAATATTTCAAAAATTCATCAAAATTCAAAAAACAAACTGTGTCAAAACTATGAACAAACTTTGTAGACGTCCCAAGGGAGCTGCATATAAAATTTGAAATGAATCCAACCAGTCGTTTCCAGACCAGTAGATATTTGAAGAAATTGCTAATGAAGACAATGATGAAGACGACACTGGACACAACATCTTCACAATCGCTCATGACCTAGCAGCTGATGAGCTGATATAACAAAACAATTGCTTCACAAATAAAATGGACTGAGGTCTAATATGAATAATATACTTAGCCAAAATATGACATATTGTTCTCTCTTCCCTCTGATTTCCCAAACACACAGGGTAACTCCGTCAGACCTTCGACAGACTGAAGTGCAGCTCTTATCCAGATCCTACCAGACTGCGGATTCCCCGAGGAACAGAGTAGTGGTCCACCGAGACAGAACACTGGCTCTCTGAAAAGAGCTGAACTCCCCATCACTACCACCATGTTCTCCACATACACATTTATCACGTTACTCTTAGAATAACACCCCACCCCACCCCCACCCCTAGTTTTTTGGGGTATGGGGGTGCAGCAGGAGGCTCATGATGCTGTTACTGGGCCCTTACACCCCTGGACACAGCTTTAAATGAAAAGAATGGAGTCTGATGATGGGATGGCAGCATTTTTTCTACATGAGTCAGTTTTATAGTTTTTTTTTATCAGTTGTCATGCGATGTTGTTATCTTTGTTGAGTTGCCTGTGTGTTGATCCAAGGTTCAGACTGAACTGTGGCGGTTTGGACCTGGTTTGGGTGATTCCAACAGATCTTTAGTGGAGATATTGACAATACAAACTGACTGTGGCTGTTTTCTATCTGAAAACAGAGCTAAGCTGACAGAGCTATAATGTAAACTATCAGCTGATGCAACTTGTGAAAATTATATGAGGGTTTTAGTTCAGTTTACCAACATGGACATTTGATGACACCATAATACAGATGTGTGTAAACACAGGCCTTTCTGTTTTATTCAGTGACTGATACAGTCTAGACACATAGCGTTGATCCATCGGTGGTTTTGTGTGGTTCAATATGTGACTGTTGAGTATCAGTACTACAGATAACCCTCTTAAAACCACAAAAAAGTCCTTCACATTGTTTTCTTTAATTGTGTTTTTTTCATCTTGTGTATTTAACTTTAGTTTTGCTTTGTCTGGTCTTTTTTGTCTTGTGCCTCTTATGCTTTCATTTCATTTGCCTTTTTCTTTTTGTCATATTTTTACATTGAATTTATCTTGTGTCTGATCCATTCTATCTTGTCTTTTTATTGCTTGTTATACAATATTTTCATTTAATCCAATCTGGTTTTTCATGTGTATTTTTGTTTGATTTATTGATTGATTGATTGATTGATTGATTGATTTATCTTGTTTCTTGTTAAGACTTTTCCATTTGGTCGTCTCTTTTCTGTCTTGTTGTTCTACAATGTTTTCATCTTTTTATTTCTTATATGTTGTTTTTCTCTGCATCTTCACTGTAACTTTTTGTAATATATGTACAACATGCAACAAAATAAACCACAAATAACATTATTTTTCCCCATTTCCCTCAGCTTTCCCTCAGGAGAATAAATGAAACTTTAAAACTGAATAAATAAATAAATAAATAAATAAATAAAAAATGTGACATTTGTCATGACAGTAATAAATACTGATAGATATGAATTTGTATATTTTTTCATTTTTATAATGATAACATTAAGCTAAGGCAGTGGCTGTAAGTCCAATCATTTATCCTGTTTCATATAAATGAAATCTACTGTTTCAGATCATTGGGACATTCATTTACCTTTCATGACTAATACCATCATATTCAACTAAAAAACCCCTGTTAAAATAAAATCAAGGATTCCTGTGAATTATTCATCATTGTCTGACCCCAGTCTACATATGGCAGGAGATAAAAGCGTCCTATTACATGGGAGCAGCAGGTTAAGTCAGATGACATTTCTTTTCTCCTGTCTGAATAGCAAATGATGAAATGACAACTTAAAGCGTTTCTACATTAATATATGTATGCGTTCAGCCCACAAACCATGACTACAGCTGACTGATATGAGTAAAAGCAGACGTTTACAGAGCAAAAAGATACAGATGGATTTAAGTAAGAAAATGTGTGAATCTAATGCAGTTAGAGCTCAATAGGGAACACTATTGATTTAATACAACAACATGACACATGAAAATCTCATAAAAGGCAATAGGATTTTATTATACCGGCTATATACTGTAATTGTATCAGGCACTACTACACCAACCTGGGAAGAAATGTCGTTTACAGTCTACCACCATTAAATAATTCACATCCAACATTCCTATTCACTAGTGGTTAGTTGATGTGTGAGTGGTTTTTAGATATGCTGATGAGAAGCAAAAAACAAGTCTGAGTGTATTTGTTATTCACACTAATTCAGCTCACAGTTCAGCTGATACAAGTCGACCTGGATAAGTAGCTTGGACTGATGAAAAAAAACAACAAAAAAAAACATGGTAAATTAGATCTGAGTCTGAAATGAACAAAGGTTGAACGCCTCTCACTGAAGTCATGGCATGGCCTTCCCTCTGGTGCCACCATCAGGACAAACATTACACTTCTGCCCCACTAGTGGTAAAAAAATAATAATGATGTGTACCAATTTTTTTTCTTTTTTTTTTTTCATTCTTCAGTTTCTTTTGCCTGTGTGTAACAATGATTGCCGCCTCAAGAGGCCGCTAGTCTGACAATAAACCTGTAGTTTTGTTTTCTCTTACAGTGCATCTCAAATCACAACTAAAATCAATAATAACGTCCCAGTACCATGATGGTTTTTATGCACACATAGCAAAAAAAATTAAACCAAACAGTTTACATTATTAACATGGCAAATGTTTTCACAGAAAATAAATAGTTAACCAGATATAAGCTGTGATGGGAAAAAATTGCAGGTGTTTTAAGAATAATTGCATAAAGTAAATGCAAAAAAAAGTGCACCAGTTTCATCTTTTCTGCTCATAAAGACAAAAAAAAGACAGTTTGACACAACATCGACAAAGACGAGTTTCACGTGGTTGAATAAATTGCATGAAATTGATGAAAGTTAATGAAAGTGTTGAAATGTTATTATGAGATGAGATAGACATCTCATTTTATGGCTGGGCGATACAAAATTCATGCTAATTATCCTGGTACCATTTTATCACATATTTCTATTTTGCACTGTCAAATACAACACAAGACATTTTGTAGTGTTGCTACTTTTACTTCATTTAGCTCCTACAAATTCTGATGGGAACTTTTTTTCCCACTGTAACTGTTTTAAAAGTGTTGGATTTCAAAAAAAGTACAATTAAGCATCAGATTTCTTAACTTATCATGGACGTACGTATTTTTACACTGTAAAAATCAAAATCTTACCAAGTGTATTTTTTTCATTTCTAGTCCAAATATCTCATCACACCTAAAAGAAAACATTTGCAATAATTCAAGCAAAAAAAATCTGCCGATGGAACAACTGAAAATTATCTTCTTAAGACTTCTTGAAATAAGATTTTCAAGATCTATTATCTAAAAATAAGTTGTTATATCTAAGTTCTTATATCTCGCTTACAAGTTACTCTTTTGGTGATTATGTCTTATTTTAAGTGTGATGAGATATTTTGACCAGAAATGAGAAAAATACACTTGGTAAGATTTTGTTTTTTGCAGTGTACTGTTTGTGGTCGTATCGCCCAGCCCTCACTTGCTCTGCCTCTGTCATCAGTACTGAGTTGTTGTAGTGGCTTTTACTGGATCTGACTGTACAATCAGAGTCTGTTTGACTCTATGTGACTCTGCTTCTTCTGTACTTCATGCATCTCGTGCTACACCTGCCATAGTGCATAAACAGAAAGTTCTCTGAAAGTCTGAATGTCTGTAAGGTGCTTTCAGAACTTGCTGAGGGGGGGTAGTGCCCCTGCCTTCACGAGCACCGCTGAGAGCAGGTCTGCGGGGCCGGAGGGGTGGGGTACGGGGGTGGCACACAGATCTCCATGTTTGTTGTCCGAGTTCATAGGTGTGGGAACCTTCCCTCTGTTTAGCGTGGACTTGCCAACCCCACTGCCACCTCCTCCTCCCCCTAAACTGGTCTTGCTGTTCTCTACTGTGGGGATCACTGTCCCCAGGTGGGGGTTGCCCACTACAGGGGTCCCAGTGGGCTCCATGCTGGTCTGACAGCAGCAGAGCAAACGGAAGAAGGCAGCCCTCATCTCTCTGCTGGACAGAGTGTATATGAGAGGATTGAGGGCCGAGTTGAGCACAGCCAGAGCTATGAACCAGTCCACCTGGTAGAGCACAGGGCACTTATGGGGGCTGCAGCCCACGTCCAGCAGTAGCAGGACGAACAGGGGGGCCCAGCACGCCACGAACACTCCAAGAACAATAACCACTGTCCGCAGCAGGGCCAGCGAGCGCTCTGAAGGCCGGCTGCTCACCCTGCGGCCGCTGGAAGTCACAAGACGGTATATCCTGATGTAAAGGATGATGATGGCCACCAAAAGGGCGCTGAACACACTGATGCAAAAGGCCACGTAACTTTTGTCATAAAGTGGCAGCACAGTGGAGCAGGAGTGCAGTTTATCTAGGCAGTTCCAGCCCAGACTAGGCAGAGCACTGAGCAACACTGACACCAACCAACAGGCTGCCAACAGTCCTAGAAGCCTGCCCCGACCTGCTGTCTCACAGGGACGTAGACGCACCATAGTCATGTGCCTCTCTATCCCAATGGCCAACAGGCTGAACGTGGACGCACTCAGGGCCACGAACATGCTCCCCTCCCTGGCGAGCCACTGCACCGGGGTCAGGAAGAAGGTGTTTCGTCCTGAGGTAAAGATGTTAACCACATAGGCCACCCCGGCAAGCAGGTCTGACAGAGCCAGGTTCCCTATAAGGAAGTACATGCGGCTGTGGAAGCGTTTGTTCCTCCAGAGCGCCAGCAGGACCGTCACATTCTCCAGCACGATCAGAACGCAAATGAAGAGCAGCACGGCCATCTTACAGGCGCTGCCGCTGCGAGGACGGTCCCACTTCCCTGAATAGTTGTAGTGGCTGACAATGACAGGGTTCATCCCCTCTTCCATGATGTTTCCAATGATGCTTGCCCTTTCCTGGCCTTCCTCGGTCACACAGCAGAGGGCGCCACAGCACTGGAAACAGATGGGCAAAATAAATTATAAAAGATCAATGTTTAGTATTGATTGATTAATGTATTTATTTCGAATATGAATGTCAAAACAGAAGAAAATAAATAAACAAAACACAAACATAAGACATATAATACATATTCAAAAAGGAGTCCGAAGAAGCATAACTTATAAACTCCAACTCCTTCTCCTAGTATTGTCACAAAAAATATCTTTGAGAAGACTTCGAGGAATAAAAGTAATCATGAAGAAACCTGAAAGTATGTGATATAAGCAGATTAAAAGAGAAATGGTAAAATAATTAAACAGACTATACAGAAGAATTAAGTTAGTAAAAAACAGATTGTACATCAAGAGCAAATACTAAATACTAAGGAGATAAACGTCTAATTTAATATCTTTGTGGACAAATATTGTAAAGTTAAAGCGTTCTGACTCACAAACAACCAGCTGCATAATTGTGATATTATGCCTCAGGATAAACTCACCATGTTTTTTTTCTCATGATAAAGTTCAATTTTAAGTCTGGAAAACATTTTTAGAAGTATTTGGGATTCTCTTATGACAAAATCAACTAAATCTGTTTTATTTGGTACAAGTTTAGCTGAAGTTATACAAGGTGCCAGCTCATAAAAAGTCTGGGAAAGTTTGGGAAACTAGTGGATCTGAACAACCCAACTGTTGATGAACACACTGATAGTATCACATGTTCCCATACCTTCTGGAGTGATTTTCTTCATCTAAACATCCCGGTGGAGGTGGAGACTCTGGATGGGTTTCCACTTCTTGTATTATGTCAGATTTATGGTGAGGAAAAAAAAAATGAATCTAAAGTTCAGTTCTTAGTCCACGGTCCCTGTGACTGTGAAATCCAAAGTCTGCTCCTGCCAACATTAAGTCCGTGTCGTGTCCTCCACTCTGGTGTGTGTCCTCCGTGTCTGTGCGCTCCTCTAGGACAGTCCTGGTCTCACTCCTCCCAGCTGCCTGTGGGGCGGGATCTGCGTCTGGACCAGTACATCTGAGTCAGGGGGGAAGAGGGGGAGACAGAGGTCAGACCCACGCGTGTAATTATGACATATGCAAAAAGGTTGTGGGATAGATTCTCCGTTTTGCAGGTTCTGAGTCCCAGCTGATCCACCTGATTTGCGTGTCCCAGTCTGGCAGAAAATTACTGCACTTACTTGTCCAAACACATTTTAGTTTTGTGCTCCGAGGCTTTATCTAATAGTTGCATAATATTCAAATCTGACACCTTATATTTGTGGTTTTGGTTAAACTAGTTCCAGAGTAATTCCATGTAAGCCTCTGACCACAGATTGGAGATAGAACACATTTTTATGTTTGTTTGTTTGTTTGTTTGTTTGTTTTATTTCCAAGGAACTTGTCTTATCCACTTGTCAAAAGAAAACATAATTTACAGCCCATTTTCTACCAAGGATTTGATGAGTCACTGTTTTTAATGTTGAAAACTGGCTCAATGACTGGATCCATTTGCTGCTTCAGTGTATGAGAGAGGTCAGACCTCTTCCATTGGAGATGACTGGAATATATGGTAACATGAAGAATCACACACACTAAAAAAAAAAAAAAAAAAGAAAGAAAAGAAAGAAATCAGAGACACACAGAAGACAAAAGTATGGGAAGCTATTGAAGGGTTGTCCTGTGGTTAAGTCATGACTAAAGTTGAACTTATGTGTTGAGGTCTACTCAAACAGCTACTTTAACCCTTTCATGCACGAATTATGAGAACCATTATCAAAATTTTTTCCTGAGTATTTTTATTCCTCTTTACATATGAAAAAAACAATACAACTGAAAAATTTCTTCTGAAAAATAAATAAAATAAAATAAAAATAATTTTTAAAAAAATTCAAAAATACATTAAAAAAAATAATAATAATGAAAAACAAAAATTCTTATGAACCTATTTTTCATTAAGTTGCAAAAATGTCCACTCAGCTGGACACCACACGTTTAATTTTTGATGCACAGAAATATGAATTTAGTGATAAATTGTGTGAAAACTATGGGGAGGGCTTGTGATTCTGGGGGTTTATGCTCAGGAGAGATCTACATAATGTTACCAATTCATGTCAGAAAAGATATGTAGTGTCTTAAAACTTTAATAAAGGTACGTGTTAAAAAAAAAAAAAAAAAAAAAAAAGAACAACAAAATCCATGAATATACAAGAGAACAGCTATAGACTAGCTGTCCACTGTAGTGACCAGTATGCATGAAAGGGTTAATAACTAATGATCAAGTTGAATAATGTGAAAGAGAAGAAGTCTAAATTCTCTGATCTGAGCTTCTTATACATATATTTTCTATTTTCTGTCTCCTCTATGACAGTAAATGGCACATTATTATTACCTGATATGGGTTTTTCAGCATTTTCTTACATTTTAGAAACAACGCAATTACTTGATTACTTGAGAAAATATTTCATAGATAAGTCATCAAGTCCAAGAGTATAGTGAGGCTAAATGTGTATTTCAAATCTAAAACCACAGAGGAAACACAGTAGTCACCACAGTTGTCTCACAGCATGACATGTTTATTGTTGATTAAATTGGTTTTTATTCATTGATTTGAGTTTTATTTAATATACTGGGTGGGGAAGCAAAATTTACAATGAACATTTAGTTGTTTTTTCTCAGCAGGCACTACGTCAATTGTTTTGAAACCAAACATATATTGATGTCATAATCATACCTAACACTATTATCCATACCTTTTCACAAACTTTTGCCCATATGAGTAATCAGGAAAGCAAACGTCAAAGAGTGTGTGATTTGCTGAATGTACTCGCCACACCAAAGGAGATTTCAAAAATAGTTGGAGTGTCCATAAAGACTGTTTATAATGGAAAGAAGAGAATGACTATGAGCAAAACTATTACAAAAAAGTCTGGAAGATACTATTAAAGAAGAATGGGAGAAGTTGTCACCCCAATATTTGAGGAACACTTGCACAAGTTTCAGGAAGCGTGTGAAGGCAGTTATTGAGAAAGAAGGAGGACACATAGAATAAAAACATTTTCTATTATGTCAATTTTCTTGTGGCAAATAAATTCTCATGACTTTCAATAAACTAATTGGTCATACACTGTCTTTCAATTCCTGCCTCAAAATATTGTAAATTTTGCTTCCCCACCCTGTATGTTTTTTAAGTACTGCTTTAAGATTAGATTATTTATTATCTGTTTATTATTACACTGGTCCTGGGTGATAGATTTTGTTCCTTCATGTTTTTTTTAAATGCATTTGAATGACAATAAAGGAATCAAAATCAGAATCTGAATCTGAGTCTGAATCCTGGGTCCTGCAGGGTCTATGCAGTCTGCATACTCTCCTCATGTCACTGTGGGTTTTCTCTGGTGTGTATCGAGCCTGGTTTCCCTGTTTTACAGATTAGCTCATTTTTGACCCCTTGCAGATGGGTCTGACCCCTCATGCTCCCTCAGTTCCGCCCCCTTTGTCCAAATGTGGACACTCCAAAAGTAGCTCCAGCTTAAAAAAAACATCTGGCCAAATCAGAAACTACTGGCTTCAAAAGGAAATTCCTGTCAACTCGTTATATTCGGCCTGTCTGTGGTAAAGATCATGTGACTAATGACTGATGATGCTGATGTAATATGGCCGACATAAGCAACAGGGGTTAAGCACATGATTGGCAGATGGAATCCCCAATCACTGATCAAATTCAAACAGTATCAGATCATCTTTATTTATATGGTATTTTGATTTGGACAGAGAGGACACAGCAACAGAAGCAGTGTGGTTTCACAGTCTGGCCTTTGTTTTTTATCCTGATTTCATCTCCTGCCACTTTAAGTTATAAGTCTGTGGTTTTGAAATAGAATCCCAAGTCATTTTTGTTCGAGACAAAGAGTAAAAATATAGTTGAGACTGGGACTTGACACCAAGACTGACGTGGAATTCTCAGTGTTGGGAGTAACTTGTTACAAAAGTAATGCATTACAGTAACAGATTACTTTTTGCTGTAACACAGAAGTGTAAGGCATTACTAATCAATTTTCAGTAATATTTTACTCGGTACATGTTCAATAGTGCTTACGTTACAACACACTGTTTGCCCTTAATTGCTCAATGTAAAAAAAAAAACAAAAAACAAAAATAGCAAGACCACAAACCTTAATGAATCAAAATACGGAAGGAAAGTTCTATTTCCTGTTGGTGGTCATCCAATGGGTGAAGATGGCTGAAGACAGTACATTTGTGACATGGAGCTATGGTCATTCGAGTTTCGAGTTTGTCAGCAATAAGGACAAGAAGAACATAATAGTCCAGTGGTTGGTTTGTGACCCCATTTTAACATCACAAATTTCTGGCGATCCCAGACATTCAAAACAAAGACTTTTTTTTTTTTTTTTTTTCCCCGCAAAAATGTATTTGTTTTTGATCATGCAATAGTTTGCTAAACTATGTTGCAAATAAACATTAGTTTAGACAACATTTAGTCTATATAATGTATATTATTATGGACGGAGGCAGAAAAGCCAGGTGTAGATTACTGCACAAAGTGAGAATTTTATTTTCCTTGGTCAGGATATGAACAGTCAGTCCAGCTTGGATTTACAAGGCTGACAATTAATACTGAACAAACAAGAACTCAAACTGTGAATTATGAAAGAGCTGCAGCATCTGAAACTGACCACAATGAACATTTGAAAGATAAACAGTACCACAGTGCTTCAGTTTCAGCTTCACATTTTGTCATGTCTTTTATGGATTGTAATTGTCTCTGTCAACTCACCATATATTTTTTTATTATTAAGTTTTTTGTTGTTTTTTTTTAATCAATTACTAGAAATTTTTGAGTTCCTGGAGACCCCACGTGGGGTCTTGACCCCAAGGTTGAAAAACACTGTAATAGTTAAATGCAACCATTGTCCAAATCCAATACAACTATTGACATGGAGAAATTTCACAAGCAATTAAACAAAAACCATCTCAAATGATGCCATGTGACCACTCCATTTACTGAGAAAAGAAAGAAAACAGAGGATGAGACGAGAGTGATAAACCATAGCAACAGAAGTTCAGTTTGTCTGTCCTTTCTTGCATTGCCTTGAACCTTCACTTTGCCAATTATAAACTATATTGTCCATAGCCTGGATAGCCCACAGTCATTATGCTGCACCATATCACCCTCTACTTGATGTATAATGCTTTGAAGTACATTTTGTCATTTTAAAATGTTAAGTTCTACTGCTGTAGTTATTTTGGTGAAAGTAACTTAATAGTAATACAGGAGTCATGTAACGCATTACAATAGATCATAGATAGCAAACTGTGTTGGAAATCCTTATACTGAATATATTAAAGGTAAAGTGTCCAAATCTATAGGCATACTGTATAAAACAAGGGACACACTAAAAAAAAAAAAAACAGCCTATACATGATATACTGTTTTTTGGTTATACCCTACTTAACATATTGTGCAGAAATATGGGGAAATGCAGGAAAAACTATTATAGATACAATAGCAAAATTACAAAAAAGAGCTGTTAGAATAATTAATAAAGTAGGATATTTTGAAGCAACTAATAATTTATTTATTCAACTTAATACCTTAAAATTGACTGACATTGTAAATATTAAAATACTGGAGATGATTTATAAAGTAAAAAATAATATTGTTCCAAATACCATTCAACAATTATTTAAATTAAGAGAGAGTAACGATAATTTAAGAGGTCTTTATATTTTTGAATATATGAAAGTGAGGACAAATGTGAAATCCAGATGTATTTAGGTTGTGGGTGTGAAATTATGGAATGGACTTGACGATGAATTTAAGTTGTTCACTTCTCTGACAAAGCTTAAAAAATCCCTTAAGTATGAGATCATTCAGGAATATTAAGTGGAGATGGCAGATATGTTTTTGTTGTTATTGATTCTTTTGTTATAATGACAGTGCTTGATGATGTACACATTTAATTTAATGTAAACTGAGTGTCAGGTTAGAAGGATAGGCAAAAAAAAAAAAAAAAAAGCTTCTGCTTTTGGCCTAGTCCTTTTTTTGGTTTTTGTGTTTATTGTGGTTGTTGTACTGTCTGCGGTGATAACTGTGCACACCAAAAACAAACCATTCATTCATTAAATCCTTAGACAGTAATATTGTAAGGTAAGGAATTACTTTCAAATAACAGTAACGATACAGTAACTTACACAACACTGACAATTCTACAACACTAATAGTTTTTTTCGTTGCTGCCCGTGCATGTCCAGTTATAAAGTGCAGGTGTGTTGATATTATCACTGTGCATCAGACACTCTGTGAATGTGATGTTACAAAGAGATCTAAGTCTGAAATTAAGTTAACAGGACATGAAAACTGTAATTTACAAGAAATCAAAGAACATAAAATTTGTCACACCTAACAACTAGACCCATAAAAGAGTTCTTGGTTAGTCACCACCTATTATTCACTGGCCCACAGCAGTTATATGGTGCAACTCCTTTAGCGTTGCGTGTTGCTGCCTACTGCTTTTGAAAACAGCAGGTGCACTCCATTACAGAAAACTGTCATAATATATTTCTGTTGCAGATGTTACACTTTGCAGGATCATCAGCCAAATGAGTGCGAAGAATACATGTGGAAAGTGCAGCTATATGTGGAAATTATGGGCCTTCTACAGACATGCTGAGGACTGTGTCTGACCAGCTAACACCTCCCCTTCAATTCTGCTAATCCTTTCCACACCGAAGCTCAACTGGTCTTTCTCTGGGCTGCATTGTGTCTAAAAAACAAGGCCCCACATTCCCATGAAATTCCCAAAAGCTGTTATTCCAACCACATGATGCTGCATAGTGAAATTGGTGGAAATGGAGGGCAGGGGCTGTTACTTCTCATTGATTGGCTTCAGAGCATGCATTTTGTCATAGTTTTTTCCCACATCGCTGACTTTTTAGGTACCATAACACTCCTGAGGGAGAGGGTGGTTTCACATTCAGCCTGGGAAAGAGAAAGAGAAATGGAAAGACAGAGATGGTGGAAGAAAATGAGAAGTAGAGGCAGCTACATAACAGGAAATAGGATTGAAAATAGAGAAAAGAAATGAGGGAAAATGCCTGAATGTAGGAGGTCATGTTGGATGGAGAATGGCATAGTCTTTCATCACCATGTTGAGTTTTAGCAATTTGAAACAAAAAAAAAAAAAAAAAAAAAAAAATTAAAATCTGTAGTGGGTTGATACAGACTGACGAAAACAGGAATCAACTATTGATTATAAAATTATTCAGCTAAATAAATAGAAAGGGCTCAGTAAGAAAGTTGTAATAGTATGTCACAATCAGGTGTTTTAGTTTGAGGTCATTCTTTTCATGAAAGTTGCATTTTAGTGAGATTTTTTCAATGATTTACTTTACTTACTGCTGACAGTGATCTTTCATATTCAATAGCCAAAACCTCAACGTGAACAGTTCAGTTTCATAATGACATGATGAGGAAGGCTGTGGTAGATTGTGTGGCTGTGTAGAAATATAATTACATGACATCAGTACTGGACCGAAACTGCCTTAAAATCGGATTTTTAAATTGGTTATTGCTCAAAGACATGTTTTACAAAACATTATATTGTATATAAAGTTTAGTGAATGAGTAAAAGGTTATTGCTGTAAAGAAAGAAAGAAAGAAAGAAAGAAAGAAAAAGAAGACAGACAGGACAGAAAGAAGAAAGAAAGAAAGAAAGAAAGAAAGAAAGAAAGAAAGAAAGAAAGAAAGAAAGAAAGAAAGAAAGAAAGAAAGAAATGGAAACACTTGGTTCCCATGTGATACATTATGAGCATTTTATATCAGTTATTATTATTGAATCAGTTTAAAGAATAACTTCAAATTTTTTGGTAAAATAATTTTGACCAATTGTAAACTAAACATTTTCTAGATACTCAGTAGATCTAGCATTCCTGGTCACTATTCAAAATTAATTTTAATGAAATACTTTTCTTGTCAAATTCATTCATTCATTCATTCATTTTCTGAACCCACTGGGTGGTGCAGTGGTAACCACTCATGCCTCACAACAAGAAGGTCCTCGGTTCGATTCCAACACCAGTCGATGGGGGTGGGACTTTTCTGTGTGGAGTTTGCATGTTCTCCCTGTGTCTGCGTGGGTTCTCTGTGGGTACTCCAGTTTCCTCCCACCATCCAACGACATGCACCAATAGGTAAATCGGTTCATCTGAATTGCCCATAGGTGTGAATGTGAGAGTGATTGTTTGTCTCTATATGTTCAGCCCTGTGTTGAACCGGTGACATGTCCAGGGTGTACCCCACCTTCACCCGTAAGTAGCTGGCATAGGCTCCAGGTGACCCCCATGACCCTAGTGAGGATAAAGCAGGTTTGTCAAATACATTTAGTATTAAATAAATATACAGGTCACATTTTTCTCTCACAGATATTATTTTAAGCCATAAATGCTGATATCTCTATATGTGTAGTTGAACTCTAGTCCAGTGTAAGTTTTGATTCTGTTTTTGTGAAGCTCTATGAGACCAAAACACGAAGGTAAGACAAACTTCCATATCTGATAGTTTATTTGGAAGGCCTGACTAAAATAGCACTGAGTCCCTAAAAGGGGATCTGTTTGTTTTCTTTTCTTCCTTCCCATTTGCTAATGTCTGTTCTGTTTTCCAAACGGTCCGCCTCTTCTGTGTTTTTTTTGTTATTGCCTTCTTTGTTTTTTCTGGATCAAACAGGGTAAAATAGCACAGAGCAGGCCAGAAAATCAGACTGTGATGGATGACGGTCACGGTGATCAGTGACCGACAGCGTAATGAATGTTGATGAAAAGAAGAGGAGATGGAAGAAACAAAAAATGGCAGAACCACGGAGCGGCCTGGCAGACAGCCTTCTGTTTGAGTCTCAGTTCCAATGGTGTCAGTGATTGTGAGGCATGGCCCTGGTGTGCATGTCAGCTGAAGCGCTGCAGATTAATTAATGATCCCAGTGCTGTTGACTTTACCCTGAGCTGTAACTGATGTACAGGGCACTCTGACATCCCATTTATAACCATATGAAAACAGCCCAAAGGCCTTGGTGCTGTGTTATTGAAAGCTGGATGCACACTTCCTGGATGTTTGGTCCTGTGGCAGTAAGCGGAAATGTAACTACAGGTCAGTACATCATGGGAAAAAATAGCCTTCTGAAGAAATCCTGTAAAAGTTATTTAATGGCAATGCTGTCAGGGTGTACCGCGGCATGTGAGTGTTTGGCCGCTGTGTGTACGTGTGTGTTTGCAGCAGCATTGTGAGTCAGGGCAAACTGACGCAGGCTTGGTGGTGAGTTAAATGTTTGGGAATGTGAAGTGCAGTGGGAAAGAAGGAAGAGCTGCGGCAGTGGAAAAGGAAGGCCTCATGGACCATCACCCCTCTGCAGTTTACCCAGACCCACCGAAAAATACCGATGAAAATTACACAGAAATGTTTGTGCAGCATTGGTAACTCTAAGAGCACGATATTTCAGTGTGATTTAGACATTAAAGGATTAGAGGAACATGTTCATAGTTCCATCAGCCACTTTTTTTATGCCCATACACACGCCAGGAAGTGATTGAAGCTGTTTAGGGAAGTTTTTAAGTCCTCTTTCACCGTATGCCGTTTCCCAGAAGAGGAGGAAGGATGAGTAATGCCAGTGACTGTACGTGTCAGGTCATGAGCCCCCTGGTGTCACACAGGACGCCCCTGTGACCGTTACCTGGCAGAGGTCTATGGAACTGCTTAGATGACGTATATTGACAGCATGAGCCAGAGGATGTAGTTAAGGAACCTAAAGCTTATAGACAGAGGATGGGCTGATAATGCGAACACAGAAGACTGTGGACTTACACAGAGCTGACCAGGGTTCATGTCCTGTTTCATTCTGTTTTTCTTTCTTGGTCTTTCTTATTTTAACTGTTCTCTCGACATTTTTCCTATCTTCAACCCCAACCCTTTTTCTAACCCTTAACCTTATTATTCTTACCTAAACCCAACCAAAACATACCAATGGAATCATCTCAGCATCTCTCAGATATGAGCTGAATATGGAACAAAACAAAACAAAAACTGGCTCTAAAGTCCAGGCTTTATTGAACTTATATGCAGGGAACTATGAACATCTTTGATAGGATTTGTTCTGTACTTGCTGCCACTGGTATCATCTATGCAATGACTGCAAGTAGGTTATAAAGAAGCACAAACCTGCCTCCCTTCCCATGGGACCTGATTTTGGAAAAATAGTATTACAGTCAATGGACAAGAAATGTTTTGATCCAGTTGAAATGATGCCATCATTTAGTTTTTGATTTGAAATGATCTGTTCAGAGTCACTGAGGATGTTTCAACCTGACCAGACTATAACGATTTTCACCTTTGTGTTCTCAAAGAACATGGTGAAATATCCCAAATAACAACCATTTTGGTGATGGTAACATGTATCATGTGCAGCAAGAAAAGGAACTATGGATACTGAAAAAATAAATATTAAAAAAATAAAAAATCAAATCAAATAAAAAACATATTTTAATCCATTAAAAAAACAGCTAACACTACCATTTAATTATTTCCTACCTTAGATTACAGTCTGAAAGTGTTAAATGTGTAAATATTATGTCGGTAACATTATGTGAGATTATGATCAAAGCAACACATATTTTATGATAATTTTTCCTACCGTGTCATGTAACACCATTGAACGCTGATGTTAGCTTTGAAGTGGATGATGTGCTAGCATGAACTGTCGCCTATGGTCTGATATCCCTCTGGATTTTCAGAATCAAGTGAATTGCTTATGAAATGTTTTGTTGTGACTGCTTTATATGATCTCAGCTGAAGTTATGCATTGTCCCTAACACCAGAGGAAAATGTCTGTGTGTGAATGTATGAATATGGAGAATGCAAACAGAAAAAGATGTGTACTTTGTCTGTGTCTCCAAAACTGTGTAGCCCCAAAGTATTAACATTCCTGACGAGCCAGTAGTATTTAATATCTGTCTGTATTTGAGCCTGTGATCAATGAGAATAACTTTAAACACCACATGCAACCGATACAACTGAGAGTGAACAGAGGCAGAAAAACACATCAACAGTACTGACCGACTTTACGCTTTGGGATGAAAATGCGATGTTGGCATCAAAGATCAGCTTCCACTGCTAAAAAGGATTGTTTATCATCAGCTGTTTTTTCTTCTCCTTCATAGATACATAATAGAGTCATCCAGTTAGGCTGAAATAAAACCCACAAAGTCAAGAATAATGTATTTGAATATATACAGTAACTAGAAAAGCACCCCCCCCCCCCCCCCCCCCCCCCAATCACCACCAAAATTTAATCATTTGTTCTTTGTGTCAGTATCAACATTTCTTGATACGTTTTTCCAAATTCCCTCACAACTTTTTGAGCTAGGAACAAGGACGGTTAGGACAAGGAACAAATGATAACATTTTGGTGGTGACTATGGGGATTTTTTGGTTTGTCTGTCTGTCTGTTAGCAAGATAACTCAAAAAGTTATGGAAGGATTTTGGTGAAATTTTCAGGAAATGCTGATACTGGCAAGGAACAAATGATTACATTTTGGTGGTGATTGTGAGGGGGGACGGGGGAGGGGGGCACTGATCTGCCTTGGTGGAGGTCTGCGCTCTCCAAGTGCTTTTCTAGTTATAATATAAAATGACTCATCATAAACCACAGGTCAGATGTTTAAGTCTATTGCCACAATTAAGGAAGTTAACATCATACCATGAACTACAAAACATTCAGATGCCACGTTCTACATAGTTCCACACATGTGGTCATGTGTGGAACTGTGTGGTATTTTCAGAAATGTAATTTGATATTCATGAGGTTTTCATTGTTTGGGACCAAGTACTAAAAAATAAAGTAATGAGGAAATAGGATCAAGTGTCAAAAGCAGTTTTTTGATCTACCCAAAATAAGACAAAAGTGATTAAAAAGCCCAAAAAATAGAATAACTCAGCCTTATAAAAGATATCAACTCACTATACCTGTACTGTAAATAACAGTACCTAAACAACAGGGTATTGAAAGAACTCAGTGTCCTGACACAAAGACACAAGGGAATGTAATATAGGACAGACACACCCACAAACTCAGAGATAAAACAAACTATTAATATTAAAAATTATTCACAAACTAATATAACACATAATTGTTCTTCACTGTTTATGTGTTTCCACTCCATATTCAAAGTGAACAGTTAAAATTAAAAAATCCTAAATTGAGTAAACTAGTGTTAAATGCTAAAGTGTGCTGGACTGGAGCTGAACATGTGAAGGAACTAAACTAATGACTGAAAGTGAAGTAATACTTTTGGTGTAACAACTACTGAGGTGAGAGAGTGGTTTTACCCTTTTATCTACAAATAAAAATCATCTTTTTGTTGCCTTAGAACAAGCCGTTAGGATTTACAGAAGGAGCAGGTGTTCTCATGAACTCCGACATGCTTCTCATCTGCACTGTCTGACATTTAGCAAGTCCACTCTGGTGTAAATGTGTATATAGTCTGTATAGTTTTTGTTATTATTATTATTATTAGTAGTAGTAGTAGTAGTAGTAGTAGTAGTAGTAGTAGTAGTAGTTGTAGTAGTAGTAGTAGTAGTAGTAGTAGTAGTAGTAGTAATAGTAGTAGTAGTAGTATAATTACCTCCGCCACTGAGGTTATGTTTTTGCCGGCGTTGGTTTGTCTGTTTGTCTGTCTGTCCATGTGCAAGATAACTCAAAAAGTTCTGGACAGATTTGGATGAAAATTTCAGGAAATGTTGATACTGGCACAAGGAACAAATGATTAAATTTTGGTGGTGATCGGGGGTGAGGGGGGGCCATGGGGGCCCACTGATCTGCCTTGGCAGAGGTCTGTGCTCTCCAAGTGCTTCTAGTTATTTTATATTGTTTTTTGCACTATCTTTATGTGTGTTTACTTCTTGCGCTTTATTCTGTTGCTACCTTGACCATTGTATTCCTCCATTGTGAGATTATATCTAATCTAATCTAATCTAATCTTCATCCATGGGTTGAGGACCATGGCTCCAGAGAAATGAACATGTATCTTATACTGTACAAACATGATAGTGGCTCCAAAAAGCCCTGATTCCCATAGATTTACACTGAACTTCACCCCAAAATATTAAATCAGCTAATTGTCTTGTGTCTTTCTTATATTATTTTGTTGATATGGACCCTCTAATAAATGATCCATCTTCAAAGCAGCATATGACTTTCGTCACAATTTTTTTTTTAATTTATAAAACCAGAGAGATAGGCTAATTATCACTAATCCATTAGTCTTTCTGTGCTTATGCACCTGAATCACTTTCCTGTCAGTGCACAATTTCAAAGATGACTCACATTTTTACATAACAAACTGAAACATCACTCGAGCCTTTTCAGAAATTTTTGTTGCTAAGTGCCTTGTGGGAATGGGAAGCGAAAGGGGTTTCGGCAAGATTCGGCAAGAAAATGACCCAGACTGCTACAATGTAAAATTATACTTTCTAAAGGATCAGTGATAATTAGGCCATCACTCTGGTTAAACAAATTAGATTTTTTTTTTTTTATGAAAATCACATACTGTATAAATTATTGCCCTGTGGACTTTAGCGTTAACAGAAAGGAGAGATGTCTGCTGTGACTTTCAGAGCTTCTGCTTATCTATTTAAACTTATTTTTTCTGTCAGATGATTTTGTTGCACAAATGTTTAACGAATTTAATGGTTTTAGTGTGTCAGTAAGCTAATTTCACCTTTTGTCCAAATATGGTCACTTCTATTTCTAAAGAACCATCATGCAAATTCCTGGTTTCATAACAGCTGTCCAAAAGCAGTGGGAGACATTACATCAGCTCTGTCCACTTCTAATACACATTTATGGATACATCACTTTTATTTAATTTTTTTTTTTTTTTACTGTAGCCTAAAACAAAGTAAAAACTAGCTGTAAAGACAGAGGTTTTCCAACATGCTTACAAGAGATCGGAGTGAGTTCCTTGACGACAATCACAACCTCATTGAGATTTCACCAAATTCTACGTACTGTACCTTTAATTATAAAGCCAGTGTTACTTCTATAAACACAGTGCTTGTCAGTTTGTCTAGTTAATGTATTCCTTTGGTTCTTTTAGCTTAATACAAGAAAGGGATGCATTGTTGACTTAGTTTTCGCAACAATATCCTTATCTTCAGAACAATCACATATTTTCTGGCATTCAGTGGGGGTACACCCCTCTAGGAGGTCACGAGTGACTCTAGAGCTGATAGTATATCTGGTGCACTAGTGCTGCTGGTGGGTTATCAGCAGAGCAACGAGACTGCAAGGCCATGCGGTGACTTCTTGTCTGAGGGCTATCCTTACTGCTTCTTTTAGATAATGTCTTTTATCTGCATTCAGCTCAAAATAGCAACATCAAAGAATGGTGAGAAGGAAGGATCCATGGATGGATGGTGAGCTCATGATCTGTAAACTGTCCAGAAAAATTATAATTTTCTTGTTTTTGGTACTTTCAGCTGATGTTCGTAAAATTTTGTAGATAAAAGAATCAAAATGAAAGATTCTTTATTATCATTCAACATTGGTATGATGGAGGAGATTCTGATCCACTGAATCAATAGTAAAATGAAATGAACATTTTAAAAACACAAGCATTTAAAATAGAAAAAACTGAAAACGGAGCAAAGTCCAGATAATCATCATCATCATCATCATTATTGTTATAACTAATAAATCAACATAAAAGAGAAGGAGAAATGACTGAAATGTAAACAGATTATTGCCTGTTATATTGTGGTAATAGTGCTTTATATTGTTAGTGGATTGCATAGCCATGTTGGTAAAGAGATTAGATTTGAGGGGTCCAAACTCTGGTACAATGGAAAGCTTTACTGTCAAACCCCAGTGTTAGGGCTTGTGTCCGTCATCAGAATACATCAAGTGTTGAGATTCTTCATCCTGGTAGAAGCAAGGAATAAAAATTGTGTTAAGGCTTAAAAATCCTGACTAACGGGGAGATGGGGGTTAAATTTCAAACGTACAACAAATTATGTCGGTGTAGTGTCACCAGAGTCAGGAAATCACAAATGATCTGGTGCAATTTGCACACTACAAAGCTACAGACCTCAAATTGTCATTGCATTCCTGTAAACATGCCACAATATTTGAGCTGTTCATCATCATCATTCATTAAAATGTCACCATGTCTGTTCTCACACATTACTGCACATGTGGAACTTAACAATGTCAAGCTCTTTATGGTGTTGTTTATTATCTTTATAATAGGGGACATGAAATTCTTCAGCCTTTCGCTTCACGAAAATATGCTAAAAATAACTTGGACCTCAGTCATGTAAACAGTCATGTCTGATATTCTCAGAACTGTTCCTCTGATGTCTGGGAACACTTGTTTAAGTATGCGTGTGTGTGTGTGTGTGTGTGTGTGTGTGTGTGTATATGTGTGTCCAAATGTAAGACAAATGGGTTTGTACACACTTGCTGTTCCCCTTTTTTCTTCACACCAGAATTATCAGTATTTATTAACTAAAGACAAACAGACAAGTCTGGCTGCCACATAAGAGAAACATGCATCCTTTACATCAAGGAATCATGCATCCTATTTCGGGGATGTTTGTGTATCTTGGCTGGCCATGCTGTTCTATAAGACAAGGTCAGAGGGACATTTCCCTTGAGATGAGTACTAATGGTCATGCAGTCCACTGTGGCACAGCACACATGTTCCACTGACCCCTCAGTCACACACACCATCCACCACTCCAAACCCACCCACCCACCCACCTCACTGGTCTCCCTGAGTGTAGAAATCCCCCAGCTTCAAGTCCACACCCTCAGCCAATCCAGTGGAGGCAGCAGGAGCCTGAGAAAGAGCTAACCCACTGACAGAAAGAGAGCAGACTGCATCTTAAAATGCCATCAGTACAGATTTAGAATCACTTAAATCTTTTGAAGTGATGGCGGACAACAGGAGTTTGGGAATGTTGCAACAAAAAGGAAGAAACAGGCAGACATCCTATAGATCCAGCTTTGTCTATTGGTGAGTTGTGACAAGATATAAAGCAGTTAATTGGCTGAACCAATTTATCAGCACCAATATAAACCAGTATGAACCAATATGAACCAATATAAACCAGTATGAACCAATATAAACCAGTATGAACCAATATGAACCAGTATGAACCAATATGAACGAATATGAACCAGTATGAACCATTTAATGAACTATTAGCAGAAGCTGATTATGACCAATGTAAGAAAGGTTCTGGAGCTGTAGTCGAGGTAAACCAATAATGTAAATAAATATCTGATTTGGTGATGGCAGCCCACTGTTGTAGATTCTACCCACTTGAAATTACATGTCTGTGTAGGTTCTAATTCGCCCAGGTCATCGTTCTTCTTGGTAGTTCTTCTCAGTTCAACTGGACTGGTCTAGTTCTTTTCAAAAGTACTAAATCAGTCCAGTTGAACTGAGAAGAACTACCAAGAAAAAAGTTCCTTTTTGCATCCTTATTTCAAAAGAACAGCCAAAACTGCTCCAATGTTATAATGCAATGAATGCAGACTTGTTTGCAAAAAGGCGACTGTACCAACTGTGACGTTGATGGTATCAGTGTTTCTTTTTGCATCTTTGATACAGTGAGATATTATGACTCACCAACAATATTAAAATACAGTTTAACATGCAAAACAACTCTTAACTGAACACAATGGAATTACTGACATAGAGCTGACAAAAAGCAGTTGTGTTAATAAAACTTCATTTACATAAACTCATTCATTTTTACCAAATTGAATCAATCTAATTAAGTTAGCTGAAGAATTCTTTTTTTTCCACTGATATTAGACTTCTGAACTGAAAAAAACAGCAACAGTGAAAATAATAGCAGTTCCTCAAGACTAAGCTAATCCTTGAATGAAACCTCCCAGGAGGCAGGTTTGACTTCAGTTTCAGATCATTTGCCTTTTCAGTTTTCATCTTAGATCAAATATAATTTAACACATGCAAATAAAACCGATTTTCAAAAGTAAAGCTCTGTAAGTAGTCGTGTATTTTACAGAAACAGCTGGAACACCCAACATGAATGAATGAAACTATATTTATATCACAACTACACACACTGATGTGACATTTGCATCAGTTTCACGTCTTTCTCATCATTCTCAGTCTTAGTTGTAGTTGTGGCATTGTCCACTTCATCTCACACCAGACGCTTTAACTCACAAATTCAGTATCCATCTTTTAAGGGACAGGTTCTTTTGGTCTGGTGAGTGACTGCTACTCATACATTTGATAATGAGGAGGGTAAAGTCTTGCAGCTCTTCAGTTCTGTCTACAAGACTTTGTCAGGACCAGCTCCTACATACAGTAGACAGTCAAATACATAGAAATGACATAAGATAAGATGACACATAAGCAAGTGAACCCTTAGAACCCATAGATAGATAGATAGATAGATAGATAGATAGATAGATAGATAGATAGATAGATAGATAGATAGATAGATAGATAGATAGATAGATAGATAGATAGATAGATAGATAGATAGATAGATAGATAGATAGATAGATAGATAGATAGATTTTTTTTTACTCTGTTTTCCTTGTTTTTTATCCCTCAGCTGATGGGTATTGCAATCCTTGTTGGCACCTGTCTGTCTGTCCGTCCATCCGTCCGTCCGTCCATTCAACAACATAATGGCATTATCTGAAGGATGCATTGACATATCTGCACCAAATTTATACTGTGGATGCATCTTGGCATGGAGCAGAAGCCTATTGAAAATAGGTGACCTTGACCTACTTTTTCCAAGTCAAATGGCCTTGTGCAGTTATAATATCTGAGTACTTTCAAATATAAATATGTATGTAATAAGTTTTACACATAGAGAATCTCATCTAAATTATAGGGCAGTAACTTTCAACAGAATCTTACACGTTATATGGCTGAGGGGTATTAAAAGTGCACAGCATGTCATGTTTTGTTTTTACCGTTGTTTGCAGGGTTGTGGTTATTTTCCTTTATTTTATTTTATTTTATTTTATTTATTTATTTATTTATTTTACTTTTTTTTGGAGTTCAGCCAGGTGCCAAAAAGCAGATGGACTAACTTCGAAAAAAAAAAAGAGCCCCAAAACCAAAACTACCGGGCCAAAATTCAAATCCTTGTTGTTCAGTGTATTCCAGTTCACAGTTCATGTTCAACATCCTAAATCTCTTATTGATGTACATTCTGAGTGCCTTATTTAGTAAAATCCTGTCAAACTTCAATTCCTCTCTTAGTCTTTTTCTGTTATTCCACCCTGTTTTGACGCTAAAACACACAGTGAAACAAAACCACTGAAGACAAGGAACACAAGCACATACAACAGCTTTTATGACACTGAAACAGACGCAAATTCACAAAATAATGAAATAATGTCTCTGGGGTGAAAGGGTTAACATACTCCCACTGACACTAACAAATAAAGTTGCTGTAATAAACGCATTTTCTGACTCTCAAATTGTCTTTATTGTATGTTACTGCGTTATGTGATGGTTAAAACAAAGAAACCTGTCAGTATTCTCTGCGTGCTTCAGAGTCCAGAGGTATTTTCCCAGTGCGTGACCCTGCCATAGTATTAGTATGTAATGAATGGTGTACGTTTGTGAATGAAGGACTGTGTGAATGGCAATCAGTCACAGCCGGGCTAACAGCACTTCATCTGACAGACAGTGGGCTCTGTGGCCGTGTGTGTGACGTGTGATGCTCTACATAAAGAATGGCTCGATAGAGATCTGCAGAGGTAGTAAAGGTCGCCGTGGTGACCGGTCAACCAGCAACAACAATACGACAAGTTGGCCATAGGGGGACATGCTAAAGCTCCCTGGCTCCAGAAACCAGTTGTCTGAAATAAAGGCTAAAACACACACTTCACATCTGATTACACAGGGCCACGGTGACAGCTGAGTGAAGGCCCAAAACAGTCCACTCCACCAAGTAAACCCACCAGCCTGGGCTATATCAAAGAGTTGAAAAATAAACAAAGACAATGACGTCCCACATCTGCACTGGATCAGTTAGAATCAGAAAGCATCAATCAATAGAGAGGAAAAGCCCCGCCCCTTCTGCTGTGACCCATGGGACCATAGTTGGGAAAACAGTGGTAAGTAGATAGAGACTAATCATTTTTTGATACCATTCGAATTATGCTACAGTTCACACATACAGGGGTTGGACAAAATAATGGAAACACCTTAAAAAATCAACAAAATATAATTCAATATGGTGTAGGTCCGCCTTTTGCAGCAATTACAGCCTCAATTCTCCGAGGTATTGATTCATACAACTTGTGAATTGTTTCCAAAGGAATTTTAAGCCCTTCTTCAGTTAGAATACCCTCCAACTCTTTTAGAGACGATGGCGGTGGAAATCGACGTCTTACTTGAATCTCTAAAACTGACCATAAATGCTCAATAATGTTGAGGTCTGGGGACTGTGCCGGCCATACGAGATGCTCAACTTCATTAGAATGTTCCTCATGCCATTCTTTAACAATTCTAGCTGTATGGATTGGGGCATTATCATCTTGAGGTGAAGGTGTTTCCATTATTTTGTCCAACCCCTGTATGATTCTGATCAATTCAAAAGTTGCAGTTTGTAGTAAAAAATAGTTTAGATCTAGTTTTGTATTGAACCAAAAAGACCCAGTCAGTTTCCAAATTATTTTTTCTCTCTATTCAGCCTTTCTTAAGTGATTCATCACCATTTATTATGATATTATCCTCTGTATTTTGCATTTTTCACTGTCAATCATATATTTTTCTATAGTTAATTTCCTTTATTTTATTAGATATTCAAGAAAATTAAGAGTAAATTCAATGTTAATATATCAAAGCAGAGAAAACTGAAGAAAAAGTGACATTTTCAACAAAGATATCAATAACTGAATATAATCCCCGTGTCTCCATCCACTGTCATTGATCCAACTCCATCGGTTTTACTGGTGAATCAGTGTTGTAGAAGTCAAAGTTATTATCGTTAACGACAACTAACGAAATGACGAAAACTAGAATTGAAAAAACATTTTCGTTAACCGAAATAAATAAAAACTAGAATTAAAAGAAAAAAACAATAACTGACTGAAACTGTATTGTGTGCTTACAAAACTAACTAAAACGTATAAAAATTATGGATAAAATTCCCTTCGTCTTCGTTTTTGTCAATGTCAGATTGATGCGAAATAGATTTATTTCACTCCAGCAATTTTATCCGCTGTCACCATACAACACTTTACGGTCCGTCACTTGTGGTTTCCAGTCGTCTTCTGGTCCCCACTCTCCCTGGAAACATGGAGACTAAAGCAGCAGAGTCCTGTACGAGATTTATGTGAATAATGACGGAGAAGAAGAGAAAACATATAAAAAAAACTAAAACTAATACTAAAACTAAGCATTTAGAAAAAAAAACAAAACTAATAAAAACTAACAAATCTACTGTAAAAACGAATTAAAATTAACTGAATTTGAAAAAAAAAAAAAAGTCAAAACTAAATAACACTAAACTAGAATGAAAAATCCAAAACTATTAGAACCTTGGTAGAAGTTGACGGTGTTTCTACATTCACTATGGAGCCTCTGAACGTCCAAATGAGTCATATCTGATGACCATGAAAAGATGAAAAACTGTATTTTACACTAATTATTTACATGTATTGATAGGATTAACGGATCAGCAGGTATTAAACATTTTAGATCAGTAGATGCTGTTGGTCGCCACTCGATGTTTGGGTTTTTATGGGTTAAGAGTCTCAATGGACTGCGTCTTTAATTGCATAGGATACATGTCACTAACACCAAAATGATCTGCTGTTTTGCTGTCACATAGCACCTTAATATTTGAGCAAAAAAAGTATTGAAGATGTAAAAAAACCCAACAAAACATAACAACTGTAGTCTAGTCATGTTGAAGCTGCAGACACATCATCAGCGACTCTGAACAGATGTCACCTCCACAACTTTCAGGTATGTTGTCTTTCTATCCACATATTTTCACTTTCTTTACAATAAAGGATACAAGATGAAAACAATTTGAAAAATGAAATAAGATGAAATGTGCCCCCCCCCCCCAAAAAAAAAAACATAAAAGGGGAAAATGAGGTAATAATTGTGTGACGTTGGCTGGCTGTTTAGCGGGTGGAAGTCCGTGAAATGATGAAGGAGATGAGGCAGAGGCAGGAGATGGTGTGGTCCACAATTTTTTAAAAAATATTTTCAATATTATCTATTTCACACAAAGTGCAAGTGCTGAAAGTGCAAATGCCTAAAAAAGTACAAGTGCATGCGGAGGTTGGAGCAGCAGTGTCTTCCCCAGCAGTCGAACCACAACTGATGAAAATGGGCACCTTTTATATTGTTCAACTTAACTGGCTAAAACCACTACAACTCCATAGGGAAGTTACAAATCAACATAAACAGCTAAAACTAATCTAAAACCTCCATAACTAAAACCCACTACCATAACCTATCTAAAACCCAAGCTAAATATCTAAAACTCTAAATCTAAACACCAAAGTTAAATAAAAACCCATAAACCAATAAAATACATCTCCAGACTCCCCCACACATTTCCCTAGCTTGGTCCAGGCCGGAACCTTCTTAAGGGCTGTTGTTCGCGCTGGGACTCTTTTAGCTGACGGACCTGGACACAAGGACAGGGTAAGTACAAACACTAAAACACCATTCACTAAAACGCTTTAAAATCCACTCACACAGACACTAAACAAACTAAACTTAAATACTGCACATTTACGTTGCACTTTATCTTTTGTGTCTAATTTGTGTCTCCTTTTCTCTAGGGCCAAGCAATCATCAGTCAATTAAAATACAAGCACCACTGGATGTAAAAACTGAAAAGGAAAGACAATAAAATCAATAAACTACTTTAAAAACCCAATTGTGTGCAATTACTCTGTCTGTGCAAATATGTTTGTTCAAAGTGCCGTGCTGTAAACTACTCGTGCAAGTTAAAGTGCTTAAGTGAACACAGGTGTCTGTATTTAGTACTTAAGTGACACATGGCTGTTTGTCACAAATTGTAACAAGACAAAACAAAACAAAAAAACTGTCTACTTTGTGATTTTAAGCTCTTTTTTTTGTAACAAAACAAGACCTAAATCACTGACTCCTGCAACATTTATCAAAATTATGTAAAAAAGCACCAAAACAAAAACGCTAATGAAAATGATAAAAGACAAATTGAGACAAACAACTACAGAAAGACTTTGTTTTCGTTTGCTTTTGAACTTTGAGTACAATCAGTACTTCTACTACTGTCTCTACACAGAGTTCTTCTCACCGGGGTTCAGATCTGGACTTCAGTCCATGTGTGAAAATAATGTCTCATGCTCCTGAACCACTCTGAAACCATTTCATTCTGATGAATCCTGGTATTGCCCAGTATTTATGCTCTATATCAAACTGATGGTTGTTTAAGAAATTAGCAGCTACTCACTGCGTCAGTTAGAATAGAATAGCCTGTATTGTCGTTGTGTATTCAATGAAATTAGGGGTGATATTCTAATCAGTGCAAACAATATGAATTATAAAAAGCCAATACGTCAGAAAATAAAAATACGAAAGAAATCTAAAAAGTAAAGCTAGAAAATAGAATATAAAATGTACTGAAGTAGAATTAAATTAAAGTACGCATAAAAGATGATTTGACATATTTACAATATTAACAGTATGTATCTATGAATATTAGCAATATTAATGTGTATATCTATGAAAATCTATAAAAGTAGTGCATTTGTATCTAAATAAACTTGTTTCTGATTCAATGTCAAAGCATCTTCATGGTGTAATATTCCAGACAGCCTTTGGGTTTGGCTCCAAAACATCCTGGCTCCCATAAACATACAGTGAACTTCTCCATCCATCCATCCATCCATCCATCTATGCATTCATCCATCCATCCGTCCATCTATCCATCCATCTATCCATCCATCGTATGTTTTGCACTTTCTGGATATGTAGTTTTGCACTTGGTTTTTGTATTTATTTGGTACTATCTTTGGATGTATTAAGTTGGTTTGTCTGACTTTATACAGTATGATTTTATAGGTAGTTGTGTATGGCTAACCACCAAGGTTATTATTATTTAGAAGTGGGCCGGAAATATAAGATTTTCTTCATCCTGCTCCCTTTCGAGCATGGGTGTGTACATGTTTGTTCATTTGATGATTATTGAATGTTACTGATTAAATGCACAACCATGAACGAAATAAATAAATAAATAATCTATCCATCCATCCATCCATCCATCCATCCATCCAACCGTTCATCCATCCATCCATCTATCCATCCAATCGTCCATCCATCCATCCATCCATCCATCCAACCGTTCATCCATCCATCCATCCATCTTCTAAAACTTTAGTCTTCAGTCCTCTTGAGGGTCATGGGAGAACCAGAGCCTATCCCGGGTATCAAATGGTCAACAGTGGGGTATGTCCTGGAGATGTAGGGGTCATTCCAGTCTCATCTGTTTTGTTTGGCTCCTCTAATAAGTAATCAGGTCGTCTCTGATAATCAGATCTCAGGTCAGATCAGAGCTATGATGTCTGATGTCGGATGTGTTTGTATGACACTTTGCTCACCTGCTGAGATGGACTTTTGGAATTTTAGTTTACTTAATAAAGCCCTTTTTTCTGACAGACAGCTCCACTATAGCTATAGTTAATGAGGGGATACTACACTCTACAGTATTTTGAATGTGATTGCTGTACCAGTTTTGGCCATAAACCTTCATACAGTTCCTTTAATTTTTAGCCAAAACACAAAACTTCTTAAACTTCCACCTAAACTAAACTTTCACCTTCCTAAACTTCAACCTCACATGTTGGTGTGGTCTTGTTACACATTAGTCCGACTGAAAACATGTCTAAAGTTCACTGATTTTGCTGATATGAACATATCAGCAGACAGTGACGATTAAACAATACAGATCCATCTGGGCCAGAACCAACAGACTGAGTCACAGCCTGTACCCCCATCCACCCCCCACCACATCTGTACTTTCATCTGAACTGTTGCACTGTTACATTCTTTCTCCTATGTTTGTTGCTATTTCATTGCACTTTGGAGTTGCACTTTCATTTTGCTTTTGAATTTGTCTTGCCTGAAAGATGCTTGAACTTCTGTCTTGTGTTTTTTATACAACGACAATAAAGAATTGAATTGAAATAATCCTTATTTCAAGCACTGATTAGTCCATATTTCTAGTTGATCTGAGCATCTGCAGGTCATATGTTGAACCCTCCTCTGTTTATGCTGAACACACACTGATCCAGTACGGTGTTGTTGAGATGGTAGTGGTCTCCAACTCCTACACACCAAACCTCAGCCATCCCACATCTGTCCTCCTGCCCTTGTCAATGTGTTGCGTGTCCAGTGGGGTTCAACAGCAGCATGCTTCAACGGCGCATGACAAAAAGGTGGCTGTAAAAGCAGTGAGGTTGTTTATTGATGGAGTGTGAAGTGAACAAGAGAGTGCTGGAGGATGCAGACAGGGATTACACGGGATGAATGTGGTGTGAAAATAAACGAAACAGGCTGCAAACAGTGAGGCCGACAATGGCACATCAGGATCCAGGTCTGTCCAAGTTGTACGTGTCCTCTGTATAATAAACACTAAAGAATTGTCTGCTTGCTGAGATCATCCTTTCCATAGCTGAACCTTAAGGCTGGACCACCTCAAAAACCCACTTTTACCATAACACTGGTCCAAAAGAGTTCAAGTAAAACCAAACAAATGCGCACACACACACTGTGAAAGCCTTGCCCTGGGCTCAGACCTCTGCACTGTATTCCCTGGAGTCTAAACCAAAACAATCAGACCTCTAACACAGGAAAGTGAACACATGTCTCCCACACAGCCATCACCTTTACGTGCCTGAACACAACCCTGGATCTGAAATGCACACATTTGTAGATACGGTCTTTCAAATATTTTTCACAAAGAAACCTTGAAAATTACATCTTATCTTGTGTGTGTTTTCGTGCCTGGTTCAAGTATCCGTATTCCAAATTATGTTACCCATGACTGTTTTTCAAGTCTAATCAAATGAAGGTCTTGAAATTTTATTAAGAAGAAGTGACTAAAAAACATCCATAGTTGTATTTCTGCAGAATTTAGGACTCGTTGGACTTGCTGTTTTCTTTGCAGCCGTCACCCTAATGGATTGTTTTTCATGGATGCGTACCAAAAGATAAAAACATGACCTCTCGGTGGACTGCCAGTTCTGTGAGACGGTCACCACAGAGGCTGTCTCTCACTTTGGCATTCTTGTGGAGATGGAAACTTTGACTTCAGATATAGCCTTAGAGGGCTGAGAGACACTGTTCTTGGAAAACAAACTAGCTACTATTGTTGTAATTACAATTGAAGGAGGCAGCGCCCGCACGAGGACAATGATTCATACATCTTGCTGGTGTAAAGTAACGTCTATTATTAACACCTGGAACAGTAATTATCATGGGATGTTATGCATCTGATGTGGACTTCATAAGCAGGAGTGGAAAATGACTGCAAATAAGTATGTTTACCTAATTACTGTTCTTACCTATTGTGCATACCTCAGTTAAATATTTATTAGGGCTGTCAAAATTAACACATTAACACAGATTAAGCCATCATCATGATTAATCTGACTACAATTTTTAATGGAATTAACCCATCTGAAGCGCAGAATGACTCTGAACGTCTCTGCCAACGCATTTGGGGCAGTTTGTCCCAGTAGAGTTACCGTTGCACGTACACAAATGGCAGTTGATCTGGTAGGAACAGGCAGCAGAGCCAACCCATAAAGATGGAAGACGCTAAACAGCACGTTGGCCCTCTGGATGGAAATATAAGGACAAAAAAAACAAGACGGAACAGTCGACCGACATAAAGTATTACACACTCTGCAGGAAGGAGTTTTCCTTTCACTGAAGCACTTCCATCTTAAAATACCACATTTGATTTTGATTTGATTTTAGTGATTTATTCCAAACATGCAATGAAATTTTACATATATATACTTGCAAAACATACATAATAATACAAATATCAAGAATCATAACAATCTTAGTCAGAAGAAAAGCACAATAATTCCATTTACATGCCCGAAAAGGGGTGGGAAGAAGTACAACTTATTTAATCCCACCCCCTCTCCCCACAATATTATGAATAATATATGTTCCTCTTCCTTTTACATTACTCTTCTATATTTATATATCTATTCACACACACACAAACACACATACACACATACTCATTCATCCATATACACATATATACGTTTATACATATACACACATACAAATACACAAATAATCTTTTACCAATGCCTTTTTTAGTTGTGCTGGTGAATAAATAAACAAATAATAACTAACTCAAGGAAGGAATTATATACATAAACAACAGTGAACATATGGTGACAATTAATAACCCTCTTCCCTATATCTTGTGAAAAACATGTTCTCACAAGTGTTTTTGAATTGTCTTATGTTTGAACATTCCTTGTGCTCCTCCCTCAGTCTATTCCAGACTTTAACACCACACACAGATATGCGAAAACTTTTCCTAGGAGTGCGCACCCTCTGAATTTTGAAATTAAATCTACCCCTTAAATTATAACTCCCTTCCCTTTCAGTGAATAATTTCTGTATGTTTCCTGGTAGTAGATTATTAATGTGAAGTATACGTTAGTCTGGGATTCTGCTAGCACTTCGGTTAACGCATTGTCCAGTTTGTGACAAACATGTTAAGTGCATATATATTCTCTTCTTTCTTGAGTCTGTTTACTCATAAAATGAAACACGATTAATATGGATTAAAAATGAATGAAATTTAATCATGATTAATTGAAATTAATCCATAGCAACTCTGTGATTAATCGGATTAAAAATTTTCATTGTTTGACATCACTAATATTTAAATATTTTAATTCTCTACTTTATTTTCTTCTCTACTACATTTAATTATCAGCTTTTCTTACCAGTTACATTCAAGTTGAAGACTTTACTTAATGGATAATATAGCAAACTAAAGCTTTTTTTTTTTTTTTTTTTACGGTGAAATCAGTGATTTAAAGCCTTTTTAGTTCCTGATGTCTTCCATTTGAGATGTCCATAAATTGTCAATTCATTTATTTTATTTACTTGAAATTGCCATCAGTTATTACACCATAAACAATTATTTATCTGGTGTCAACATAGAAAACAAAACCTGTCTGTCAAGCAGCATTATTGAAAATAACCAGAAAAATAAAAGTCTGGTTTTGACCAGGTCTATATGTCAAGTGTCATGAGATAACCTTTGTTATGATTTGGCGGAATATGAATAAAATTTGGTTGATTGATTAAATAAGGAGTGGAATGTTAAGTTCATACACAAATTTTTATCACCTCAAAAGAAAAAATGGCGGTCATTTGTTCCCAACCAAATTATCTCACATGATTAGATTTGGTAAAGGCCAAATCATCCAATATTGTACCAAAAATCAAGGATTAGTGTCACTAATCTACAGCTAGAATCAGAACCATCTCATGAGCTCTTAGATTTGCCTGGTGTCTCTGGATATAAAGCCTGATATAATATAGATCAAACCAGCTCTTCCTACAATGGGAATGATAATAACCAGCTGTAACAACACTGATGCTCCTTCATTAATATTGTCACATACTGTATATAATCACAAATCAGTCTCAGGGACCAAACCATGTGAAACCCTTTGAGGTTTGAGGAGCCATGTTTGAACTCATGCAGTTAAGGTTGTGGTTTTCCCTTAAAACTAATCACATAAACCAGAGGCTCTTCCCTTCTGGCTTTGCACTAATGCTCTAACTGTAATCCTGGGTTTTGTGAAACGGATGAGAGTCTAAATGTCAATTTTGCTCATATTAAAGTAGAAATATTTGAGCATGGTTTTGTTGATACTTTTACTTAATGGAAAAGTATGTCATATTTTCCTTGACAAACACTCTTACAATAATAATCCTCTCAATCATCTCTTCTGACCCTCGGTTATTTTGGTATTGTATTTACCTGCTGTTTGTCTAAATTTTTGTCTTATCTGTTGTTTTGTTGTGTTGCTACCTTTGACAGTCACTTTATATTTCAAGCCTTAAACAGCATCTTGCAGTGTGTATGGGTGAAGCGATATAGAAACGAAATAACTGTAGTTATACATCTCTTTGCTCTTTCCGCTCTTCTCATTTACTGCACAGTTCTGTCTGAGTGACGAAAGGGGTGTATTTATTGGTAATTTTAGAATATAGGGAAAAATTGAGGGAAAAAAGCTTTATTTTGCTAGATGTCTGTGTAAGTTCTCATTTGCCCAGGTCTCATTTGCCATTCTTCTGGGTTCAACTGGACTATTTGAACTGGACTACTTGAACCTAGGAAGAACCTACCAAGAAAATGTTTATTTGCCACTTCAGGTCTTTTTTTCCTCAGTATGCTGCTCAGTCTTTTGCTCACTCGACCTTCGTTCTGTGAAGAGGAAGGGGGAAGTTTGAGCAGATCTGTTTCCAAACTCATACCAGAAATGTTACTTTGAGTTTAAATAATATAAGTGCAATAATTGCAGTTGGATTAATTATCAGATGAAACAAGAGTAATTAGGAAAATAAACTGCTAAAAAGATAATTGTGTGTGCAACATGATTCAGCTTGTAGTAACTAGTGAGACTGTATGATTTATGTGATTCACAGTGTTGAAAGCAAGTGACCGTTAACCAGTGATGTAATATTTCAAACAGCCCATAAACCCTCTCTGCTCATGTGACTCTGTGGAGGTAAAAGGGCTGGGTATGATTGCAGATTAGTGCTGGATCCACACAGTAGACCGGTTGTGTTCTGTATCTATGGCACATGTGTGTGCACACCAGCGAGTGCTCAGCGTGAAAGACCTATGTGTCTGGGCGTCAATGACTTAATGACACCACTTTACTGGCCTAATTCATACTCAGGT
This sequence comes from Sphaeramia orbicularis, assembly GCF_902148855.1. Taxonomy (NCBI): domain Eukaryota; kingdom Metazoa; phylum Chordata; class Actinopteri; order Kurtiformes; family Apogonidae; genus Sphaeramia; species Sphaeramia orbicularis. The sequence continues at coordinate 44,032,709 of NC_043960.1, read as the reverse complement.
TCTTGTGCATATTCGAAAAAACAACATGGAGGGAAATCCTGCCAACAGAGCAACAGTTGTGTCAGTCAGATTGGAGCTGAGCGTTTTTAGGGCTCAGGTTCTACACCTTTGATCGTTACTTTGGCTTAAAATAGATATTTGTTTATCTTTTATCCAACAGACATAATTTGGCATGTTTTCACATCTGCAACAGTTAAGTGACACCTTTCAAAAACAGAGTTATTTTTCAACAGAGCTCATGTCCTGAGCTACTTATATGAGGTAAAATAGGGCCAAAAATGGTAAATGTGAGGAAACAGGGATCACAGAGGACAGGGCGTTCTGGGGCGTTGGAGAGTGGAGAGAGAACGAAACAGGACAGGGCAGAGCCACACATCTTTCCACTCCGGTGTTTTCATGTGAACTCGTTGCGTCTCACAGGAAATGCCGTGTACTGTTTCCACTGGGTTTTCCTTTTCTTTTATGGTAAAAGTCATGAAGCCTATTAATAAAAGCAGAGAACAGAATGCACGACTCTGCCTGGAAGTACAGTGGTTTTCCTGCTGTTTTACTCTGAACAGCATCAGGTCATTATTGGTTATTATTGAATCAAATTTCATGCGTACAAATCCAAAATAATCTGTGCCTCTATTTCTTCTACTTTCAACCCTTAATCCAGTGGTTCCCAACCTTTTTTGGCTCATGACCCCATTTTAAGATCACAAATTTCTGACGACCCCACACCTTCAAAACTGAGACTTTTTTTTTTTTAGCTAAAATTAATTACTTTTTGATCATGTAATAGTTTGCTATACTATGTTGCTAATAACCAGTAATTTTAGACGACATTTAGTCTATATAATGTATATTATTATGGATGGAGGCAGAAAAGCCAGGTGTAGATTGCTGCACAAAGTGAGAATTTTATTTTCCTTGGTCAGGATATGTACAGTCAGTCCAGCTTGGATTTACAAGGCTGACAATTAATACTGAACAAACAAGAACTCAAACTATGAATTACGAAAGAGCTGCAGCATCTGAAACTGACCACAAGGAACATTTGAAAGATAAACAGTACCACAGTGCTTCAGTTTCAGCCTCACAGTTTGTCATGTCTTTTATGTATTGTGGTTGTCTCTCTCAACTCACCATATATTTTTTATTAATAAGTTTTTATTTTTTTATTTTTAGCAATTACAAGAAATTTCAGGCGACCCCATTTGAATTCCAAAACACTGCCTTAATCTATGATTTTATGGCAAAATTCTTTAGAAATGCGTCACTCTTAAAGGACATTGTTATGCTATCAAACAGCTTTTGCTTATGATTCAGATCCTGTGCTTCACAAACAGTTCAGGCATTTGATATTACATATAGAGGCAAGTATTTGCTATTGAGGCAAGTTCACACGCAAAGCAGTACAATACCTGGAAACCCATGTCTCCTGAGTGTAATGATATCACCTACAATATTATTACTGCCCGAATTATTAGTCGCCAGTACTCATGTTGGACAATCCTTGGCATTGCAACATCAAACAATACATTCTCAGTTACTTTCTCCATTAGATTGTAAGTGTGATGTTTTTACGTCCATTTCCTCCACATAACAATGGCCAAAGTCACCACCTACACTGCTTGGTTTTCTCTGTTCATGTAAAACACTGGTTTCTGATTACAGAGGGTGGGAGGGTTACTGTGAAGGCAACACCAGGCAAGAGGAAGCGTGCTGTTGGCTTCATGACCCCCTGTGTTTTGCTGTCTCTCGCGGTGTGTTAGTTTAGTGGGTGAATCTGAATGGAAGCCCTAAATCCCAGTTAATCTGTGACAGCGCTGGGAGAGCTGGGTACTTCGTAGCCCCTGCTATCTAATCATCAGCTTTGTAATGGTCTGCTGCCGGCAGCCCCACTAAGACACAAACATCCTGTTTAGAGAGGGGGTGGGAGAAAGACACAGAAAGAGAAATACCAGTCTAAATCGTCAGCAATTGAACAAGAAACACTGACTGGAAGCTGTGTGCAAATACACAGTCAAAGTCCCGTAACCGTCTTGTGTTTTCCACAAGAGTGTCAGCTTTTACTCATCAGTTTTACAAACTTTCTTTTCAGAAATGTAGACAGATGATGAGTCATATTAGTATGCACAGTAAGGGCAAACAGAGCAGACTAAACCCATCAGACTGAAAATAACTACTAATTATGACTCCACTGCACTGCTAGTAATCTCTATTCCCGTCTGGACAGGCACCAGACACTAACACCACATATGGAACTTCACAGATGAATGCTCTTTCTCAGGATAAACCACCAAGTGAAGCAAAATAACTTTGTAGTTACATTTGTACCCTTCTACTCCACATGTCTTGAAACAAATGGAGAACTAAAGTATTTCCTGCAGATGTGTTTGAATCCTAAAACAAACCATGCAAAGGACGGCATTGCCCCCTTGTGGAATGACAGTTACAGTGATAAAAGCTAAACGTCCATGTAGGTGCTTCAGTTCAGATGGAATGCAAGAGACAGATGAATAATAAAAATGACCTGCAAAGGCCTCCTCATTCAGAATCAGGTTCATTTGTCACTTCTGTTGTGCAAAAAAAAAAAAAAACAACAACTGGCATCTTTTATATAAGATAAAACAGTTGAAAGCAGAGCTCACATTTACTGTATATGTTAATGTTTAAACACAGTGTAAAGAGATTAGGACTCTTTTATTGTAAAACATTTTCAGTACTGGTCTAGACGAAATGGGGTCAAACTGTGTTCTTATTGGTACAGAACCATTTTCTTGAAGTGCAAACTCCATTTTAAATGAATAATAAACATCACAAATCACAAATAAATACATAATATGTCATGAATTCCGTAATGGATAATCAATTATACCTGTGTATAATGGACTGACCCATGCTTTCAAACTGGCTCTGAATGTAGAAGAATATTATTTCTTTCTTGATGAGGAGTTGTTATTGTTGCCATTTGACAAATCAATCATCCAATTTGTATTTTTTATAGCACTGAATCATAACAAAAGTTACCTCATGACACTTAATATTAGAGAAATTAGTGAAGAATAATAGACAGAGGAATTTAGAAAAGCATTACACATGACAGTGATCTAAAAATAACCTTTGCTGCGTTGCATTGTATTATGTCAGCCTGGGTACGTTGTGATGAGTAAGGTCTGCTGATGACCATGAGTTCTTGAAAAGAATGTAATGTTGACCAGACAAGCATGAAAAAAACGCAATTACCAGGAAGTTAAGCTATGAAGAAGTAAGTCCTTTCTTCCATTCAGTCCATTCCTGAGTCAATTACTGCAGGAAAAGCCATTGTTTCATTTTCATTTCAACACATGAAGTGAAGGCTGTGAGCGCTCAAATGAACCCACTTTCTATTGTATTCTTGTGCTTTATTGTATCCGTCCTCATCTTGTGATTGCTTATGGTTGTTAGTTTTCAGTTCAGCAGTGCAGTGTTATAATTAAAGCCACTTCTAAACTTTTAATTAAATACTGGTTTTCTGCATTTTAGTTTTGCTTGATTGTAATTATACCATGTGATTATTGGGGGTTAATATACATATTATAACACAGAACCGTAAATTTCTGTTTTTGTAAATGTTGGAAAACCCCACTTTAGCTAAAACAAACAAATCTTGAATGTGAACATCATCATCATCATCATCATCATCATCATCATCATCATCATCACCTGGGGTGTACGCGGTGCCTCATGAGGTCACACTTTATATGACATATGACATTTCAGTCCATGGTTTATTCTCGTGACAGCTCAGTGGTTGCCGTGGTAACAGATTTGCAGAAGTCTAGAAATGTATGGATTCAGAAAAAAAGGCATAAAACCTGGTCAAGCTGGTTCACAGGTTTTGTCACTGATCATGATGATACTTTAAACAGTTGGTGTCCATCTTCTGTTATACAATCAGCGTCACTTTTCTATTCATTTCAGCCGAATGCACATATAATCACAAATGGAAAAACCTCACAGCAGAGTTCTTTATTTGTATGTATTTGTGTTTTCCAGGAACAAAAACCTGAAGGCTTGTGGGGCGAAACCTGTCAGATGACAAGTTGACAGTTGACAGATGGCAGATGGCAGCTTCTCTGCAGCGTCTGCTTGTGTTTCTGACAGCAGAAGGTTTGGAAAACTCCCAGCTGAGTCTCCAAACTCTCCTTATTAACCCACGTCTGAGAGATACCCCATAATCAGACTTCAGTCTTTTCTCCAGTCCTGTTCTAAAGATGCTACAACACCTCTGTGTGATGCCAGTACCCATACCTTTTTCTTAACCATGTTTAAACTTGTAACCCATAAAGACCCAAACATCCACTGGTGACGAAAAGCATCTCCTGATCTAAAATGTTTAATTTAACACCTGTTGATCCTAATCCTATCAATACACATAAATAATTGGTGTTAAAAACAGTTTGACATCTTTTCATGGTCATCAGATATGACCCATTTGGACGTTCAGAGACTCCATAGTGAACGTAGAAACACCGTCATCTTCTACAACACTGATTCACCAGTAAAACCCATGGAGTTGGATCAATGACAGTGGATGGAGACACTGGATTATGTTCCGTTAATGATAGATTTTATGTAAAAAGTCACTTTTTCTTCAGTTTTCTCTGTTTCATGGGTTTAATAAATTTCTGTTGAAATGTTGATACTGGCACAAGGAACAAATGATTACATTTTGGTGGTGATTGGGGGTGGGGGGGCCACGGGGGCCCACTGATCTGCCTTGGTGGAGGTCTGCGCTTTACGAGTGCTTTTCTAGAAAATACAGTGCAGACCTCCACCAAGGCAGATCAGTGGGCCCCCGTGGCCCCCCCCTCCCCAATCATCACCAAATTTAATCATTTGTTCCTTGTGTCAGTATCAACATTTCCTGAAATTTTCATCCAAATCCGGGGCACTGATCTGCCTTGGTGGAGGTCTGTGCTCTCTGAGTACTTCTAGTTATATGATGTTTTACTGTGGATAGTGGAGATGAGGTTTTAGATTTTACTACCCGTGATTCTAAAGCAAAATGAAGAACAATTATAAGAATGTAAAAAGTTTCAAGGACTTTCATTGGTTTATAAATCACATTTATGCACATTTGTGTCATTGCTAACACTAGTTGCCACAGCTTGAAAGTTTCCGTGTAAATATAATCTAAAGCATGATCAGATTTCTAATCATGTCCTAAAGCAACAAACCCGGCTTGCAGAAAAGTTGGGGTAGTTAAACTAAGCAAAGAAATGTATTAATTCACTAATACAAACTACAAAAGAATCCACATTTCTCTAATCAGCTTACAAACCAAATTGTACGTTGTAAATCCAAATAAAATGTAGAGTTTGATGTCTGCAACAGACAGGCAGGCAGCGAAAGAGGCATAATGAAACTGAAATGATTATAGTGTATACTAGTAATGCTGTTCTGTCAGATTCCACAGTTAACAACAGGTGAAGGAATCCTGAAACATGGACATGAAAGGAGTAAGATCATTCAATATCTATAGGACAAAATAACAAAAAGGAGGGAGTCTGGGTGAAATTAAGTGTAACGACTAAGGGCGGAACCCACATGGCTGACGAGCATACAGTCACGGAACAAATTATCAGACCATCAAAAGTCATCAAAAACAATGGTTATGTAATCAAGTACTAACTCCTGTGTATATCATGTGACTAAAACAAACAGAAAAGAAAACATGGAAGGCCTAAAAGCACTGTTTTTGGCAGTACAATGTCATAGCTATTGATGTAAGAACTGAAGTGGTTGGTTTTGGTTATTATCAAGAAAAAATGGAAAATGGCTGGATATCAGCTCTGAAATTAAACTGTTATGAGCTATTTTTGTTGTTATCATTATATTTGTCCAAACAAATGTACCTTACATTGTACCAAGCATTAAAATGAACAGGAAACTTAAGAAAATAAGGGGGGGTCTAAGAATTTTTTCCGCAACTGTATTTGTGAAGGGACCACCATTATGAAGACATAGATTGAATTTTCCAGACACATATCGCTAGCCTCAGACCATAACTGCCAAAGCCATATTTTTTTCAGGTCATAGCCAATGATGAAAAATGAAACAGCAGTGTTAGGGAAGTAAAGTTATGCAGGTATCACAATTTTTACAATTTTATATATGACTTAGGTGATTATGTTGTGAGGTTAATGAAATGCTGCCATAAATTGATATCTTTTCCTTGAAGTCCTCGATTTTTTCATCAGGACAATACTAGGCCTCATTCTGAACCACTTCCAACAACGTCTCTTCATAATCACAGAGTGCTGGTTCTGGACTGTCCTGTCTGCAGTGCACATCTGTCTACTATTGAAACTGTATGGACATCAGGAAGAGGATGAGATCCAGACATGGCTTCCACTCAATCAGTAACATGTGGTTATATGTGGATCATGACTTAAACAAAGGAGATTTATGAAGATTTTACAAGAGGAGAGTGGTTGGACTCGACCAGTTCAGGCAGATGATTTACAGATGGACCTAACTGAAGAGCATGGAACCAGCATCTTTGAGTTGAAACTGTTATGAAAGAAAGAATGGCCTAAAAAACTGTTCATCCGTCCATCCATCCATCCATCCGTCCATCCGTCCATCCACCTATCCATCTATCCATCTATCCATCCATCCAACCATCTGTCTGTCCAACCATCCGTTCATCCGTCTCTCCATCCATCCATCCATCCATCTGTCTGTCTGTCTGACACAGAGGTGTTGTAGCCCATCTGTCCATCCATCCATCCATCCATCATCCATCCATCCATCCGTCTGTCCGTCCATCTGCCCATCTGTCCATCCATCCATCCATCCATCCATCCACCCATCATCCATGCATTCATCTATCCATCCGTCTGTCCATCCATCCACCTATTTTGTACCTAACTTAAGAGCATGGAACCAGCATCCTTGAGTTGAAACTGTTATGAAAGAAAGAATGGCCTAAAAAACTGTTCATCCATCCATCCATCTGTCCATCCATCCATCCATCCATCCATCCATCCATCCATCCATTAATCAATTTTTCTAAACTTTAGTCTTTTATTCTGGTACCAATGGGCAGAGGTGACCTCTGAAAAAAGAGTCGATGGTTTTTCTTTTTTGTAGGGGTCATTCCAGTCTCACCTGTTTTATTTGGCTCCTCTAATAATTAATCAGGTCGTCTCTGTTAATTAGATCTCAGGTCAGATAGAAGCTGTGATGTCTGATGTCTGATCAGACTTTGATGTGTTTGTATGACACCTTGCTCACTTGCTGAGATGGTCTTTTGGAACTTTAGTTTATTTAATAAAGCCCTTTTTCCTGACAAACAGCTCCACCATAGCTATGGTTGATGGGTTCTACTATATGAGACCATAAAATGACATCCATCCATTCTTTTTGTATGCCGGAGCCTATCCCGGTGAAGATGGGCTACACCGTGGGCGTGTCCCTAAAAATTACAATCAAAGCAAATGTGCTGGGCTGGTACATGGTCAAGATTTAACTGACATTATTACTAAAAAAAAATAGGACCAATGGCCCTGTAGCTTACCGGCCAAATTAAAAACTTTGGGAAACTTATCCAGATGCCATTTATTATCACCCAGTTCTGTGTATTTATTCTATTACAGAAACATCCCATGTTTTGGTCATATTCCAATCAGATCTGTAAAAAATTCAAATTCCAACTTGATATCATTGATACTTACTGATCTATTGGATCGATCCACTTCCTATCTGTTATAATGGGAAAATTTGTCAAAGTTGCACCAAATCCAGAATCAGATCCAGATCAAAATAATGTCAATACCTAGTGTTGACATCATCATACAGAAGCTGTATACCATGTTTGAAGTCAATCAGAACTGTAGTTTGGGAGAAAAAGACGACTGAAATTTTTTCCCCATAAGAGCCCATGTTAAATTTTCCTTAAGTTCCCGGATCCAGAAGAAGATCCTGATCAGCATGTGGACATTATGTTTTGGTCATCTCCCCATCAGGGCTGGACTGGAGAAAATTACACTTGATATCATTTATATTTACTGAGTTATTGCATCGATCCATTTCCTATCTCTTATAATGGGGAAATGTTTCAAAGTGGCACCCAATCCAGAATCAGATCCGGATCTAAATAATTACCTCCGCCAAGGAGGTTATGTTTTTGCCAGGGTTTGTTTGCTTGTTTGTTTGTCTGTTTGTTTGTCTTTCCGTTAGTGTGCAACATAACTCAAAAAGTTATGGACAGATTTGGATGAAATTTTCAGGGTTTGTTGGAAATGGGATAAGGAAGAAATGATTAAATTTTGGTGGTGATCGGGGGTGGGGGGGCCCACGGGGGGGCCCATTTCCAACAAACCCTGAAAATTTCATCAAAATCTGTCCATAACTTTTGAGTTATGTTGCACACTAACGGACAGACAAACAGACAGACAGACAGACAAACAAACAAACAAACCCTGGCAAAAACATAACCTCCTTGGCGTGGGGGGGCCCACGGGGGGGGGCCACTGATCAGCCTTGGCGGAGGTCTGCGCTCTCCGAGTGCTTCTAGTTTCACTAAGTTTTGTTGACATCACCATAAAGAAGCTGTATACCAAGTTTGAAGTCAGTCGGAATTGTAGTTTTGGAGAAGAAGACGATTGAAATTTTTGTAACGGACGACAGACGACGACAACACTGGACGCCACATGACGACAATTGCTTACAGCCTGTTGGCCGGTAAGCTAAAATGAAAGTCCCAAATTTTAGCCTCACATACTTTTGACACAAAAATATTTAATAGAATTAAGATTATTTTCCATGATAAATAAATGAATACATTTTATGCATTTTTTTTGTCTTGTCTACTTGTAAATGGATTTCTTGTTTTAATATTTGTGTGAAAATATTACCATGTTTTAGGATATATTTCCACAGAAAAGTCTCAGGCATTAAAATCTCAATGGATAGTATATAAACAAATACAATTATGTTGGTCAGTGAAAACATTATATCCTGTCTTTGAAATTTTGTCAGTTAAATAAAGGTGTGAGCAAATAGACATATCACAGATTTTACTTTTTCATTGTATTTTAGAAAATGTCCCAACTAGAAGTGCAATTTGTAGATGAGACAAAAACACTTGACTTCTTCAATTTTTCAGTTTGGATAATTTACCAGTCTTAAATGTTTGTGTCCCAAAGCATGTGAACATTGAAAATATGTAATTGGATTTTAGTTTCAGGAGCAAAAATTTGATCATGTTTTGGGTTACATTTATGCACAAAAATAAAAAAGTCCAGAGGGTTTACAAACTGTTCAGCAACACTATTTATTATATTGATAACCCCCCACATGTAAAACCAATTCACACTACACTGTGTACACTAATATGTCAGGTTCTCACTCTTCTTAAAAGAACCCAAGCACACAGTACACACAAGCTGCAAAGTCATACAAACCATTTAGTCTTCTTTTAGTAAACAGCTTGTCATAAGTAACCTGATAAAACCTTTTTACAAAAGGGCAATTAAAAGGGCGAAGGCTCCTGACGGAGGGGTGTCTGTTTATATCGCCTTTCTGACAATAAATCTCCCATATATCCTCTGAAATAAAAGGGAATCATGAAAAACTGCCTGAAATGGTCATAACAAATATCACAGGCTGTTTAAATAAGACGATGGGTAAAACATGTTTCTCACATTTCCTTATTCAGGGTGAACAGATCTGTCTGTGAACACTGCCATTAAACTCCAAACAAAGCTTAATTCTGGTTTACTATGCGCTTTCACTGGACACAAATCTGTCCCTGTCTTACTTTTTGACACTCAGGTAATGCTGACAGGTACAAATGTGGGAGTTACAATCCAATATTTGTCTTTTTAATATGCAGACAATGTATTGAATCTTTTTTAAAATGTGCATAAGAGGTTTAAATAATTAATATCAGACATTTAGACAAGACACTAAGCATCATTTTAAATGAAAAAATACTTCAGGTCATGACCCATGGCCAGAGTATTGTTTGGTTTGGATATTGAATGAATATACAGGGTGGGGAAGCAAAATTTACAATATTTTGAGGCAGGGATTGAAAGACAGTGTATGACCAGTTAGTTTATTGAAAGTCATGAGAATTTATTTGCCACAAGAAAATTTACATAATAGAAAATGTTTTTATTCTATGTGTCCTCCTTCTTTCTCAATAACTGCCTTCACACGCTTCCTGAAACTTGCGCAAGTGTTCCTCAAATATTCGGGTGACAACTTGTCCCATTCTTCTTTAATAGTGTCTTCCAGACTTTGTCGTAATAGTTTTGCTCATAGTCATTCTCTTCTTTCCATTATAAACAGTCTTTATGGACACTCCAACTATTTTTGAAATCTCCTTTGGTGTGACGAGTGCATTCAGCAAATCATACACTCTGACATTTGCTTTCCTGATTACTCATATGGGCAAAAGTTTGTGAAAAGGTATGGATAATAGTGTTAGGTATGATTATGACATCAATATATGTTTGGTTTCAAAACAATTGACGTAGTGCCTGCTGAGAAAAAACAACTAAATGTTCATTGTAAATTTTGCTTCCCCACCCTGTATATAAGGTGAGTTTCCATGATGTGGGACACCTAAACTCCATTTGATGCAACTCTTCTTCAAATAAATCAAATACAATACAAATAATACAAATAATACAACTAATCTAATTATACTGTGGATGTGGATGCAGCAGGTCTTCAAACAGGAGGAGAAGACCACCCACAAGATGAATGTTATGGTACAATTCTCATGTATAAAATAATATGACTAATGAGTAAAGGAAGTTTTTCCTTCCACTGTCACCAAATGTTTGCTCCTGGAGGATTCTGTTGGGTTTCTATAAATTGGTTTGAGAGTCTGGTTTTGACCAGCTCTAAATGTAAAGTGTCATGAGATAACTTTTGTTATGATTTGGTGCTATATAAATAAAATGTTATTGATTGATTGATTGATTGATTGATTGATTGATTGATTGACTATTTTTTATTGAGATGTGCATATGATAAGCTTGTACATAAAAAATAATAGACTATTTAACATTAATAATATGTATCATAATATACCCGTATTTGCCATTTTAATCACATGATCTATTATATATCCTTACCTTTAAAAAAATGTTGTTCAGAAAGTTGGATAGTATTTGTGGGACAGGTCCAGAATGACTTCATTCAAGCAAAAATGTACAAACATGTGGCACAATAACAAAGTTTATTTAGAAGCAAATGAAAAGCCTGATTCTGTGGATATTATTAACCCTTTCATGCACGATTTATGAGAACCTTAATCAAGATTTTTTTTTTCCTGAGTGTTTTTATTCCTCTTCAGGCATGGAAAAAAACAGAAAACAATGCAATTTAATTTTTTTCATCAACCAATTTTTCATGGAGTTACAAAAATGTCCACTCAGTTGGACACCGTGTGTTAAATGTTAAAGGCAAAGAAACATGCATTTACTAATATACGGTGTGAAAACTATTAAATAAAAACATTTTAATGCTGCTAATTTGACGTTTTCTCACATTTTATCATACTCTAACACTAGTTATTACTTACTTTATTGAAATAATATGCAAAAAAAACCCTTTTTAGTTTAAAACTGCATAAAAATGCATAAAAATGAATAAAAAATTCCTGTTAATTGCAATCTAATAACAATTTGCATTTTTTTTGCACTCAAACATGTTACTGCAGATCAGGATTATCTAGAACAGTCAAGTTACAGAAATGGTATGAATGTCAGTGTATGGGATGATGCATAAGTGTCCACTGCGTTGGCTGATATGGAACTAAAACAACAAAACCCATGAATATACAAGAGAACAGCTGGAGAATAACTGTCCACTGGAGTGACCAGTATGCATGAAAGGGTTAATTAAAACAGTGGGATTAATCAACAATATAGTGATGATGGGTTAGAGAAATGGAAAATAATTATAACCCTAACCCTTGTTAATAAATGCTTAAATAATTAAGCATTTATTCATTATGTAGACTCCTGAAAGTCTTTCTAATAAATAAATACATCCGAACTATGATGTTCAGTTGTTTGGTGTGACATCCTCACCCTTTAACACAGACTTTTCAGCATCCTGTATGAGACAAATTATTATTGAATATACAGATATTGTTACCATTTCTGTTTTGCATGTGATATATGTATTTTCTATGGTGCATACTGGGGATTTAAAAAATGACAGATAATATAGAGTTAATATACTGTATTAATATTGAGATTTATTCCTTAAATCTCATATGCAACAAATTTCCATGATAATTACGCTAATCCACCGTACAATAGATAATACCTGAAGTGTATTAATCAACTTTACATTGTCTTGAAAGTTCATTCACCATCCACCATCCCTATATTTTCAATTATTTTAATTTAGCTCCATATTTAGTTTCTCTCTGTTCTTTCTATGCCTTGTGATTGTATGTCTTAACTTTCCTTGAGCTGTTTCATTTTACATTAGACATATTGGACAAATCAAATGAGTCTTTGTCATATGATCTTTTTTTTTTTTTTTTTTTTTTTTTGCTGTGACTGAATGATATCACGAGTGTCACTTGTGTTCAACTCAGACACATTGAGGCCTTGTCTCCTGTACTGTCTGTTGGATCTGTATGCATTCATTGGCTGAGGTCATGTCTTAAAGCTTTATCTGCTTTGGCCATGTCTTAACTCCTGTCTCCTCCCCCATTCATGACGAGACATACAGAAAACTACACCCTATGATTCTATACATCACTATATAAGAGTGGGCTATAGTTCTGAGGAGATTGGTACTTGACATTAAATGTAACTTCAATATTGTGTCCACTGAATCTGTGCAGACATAAAATGCATAGATAGTCATATTTAAAGGGCAAAAAAATAAGCATAATAATTAACCCTTTCATGTATAGAGGTCACTAGAGTGGACAGCTGTTCTACAGCTGTTCTCTTATATATTCATGGGTTTTATTGTTTTAGTTCCAGATCAGCCAACACAGTGGACACTTATGCATCATCCCATACAGTGCATTTCATATCGTTACTGTAACTATGCTGTTCTTGATAAACCTGATCTGCAGTGACATGTTTTAGTGTAAATCAACAAACAAAACAGTTTTGTTTTGTTTGTTTTTTTTTTTGCATATTATCTCAATGAAATGAATAATAACTTGTATTAGAGTGTGTTAAAATGTGGGAAAACATCTGATTAGCAGCATTAAATATGTTTTTATTGCATACTTTTCCATATCACTTTCTGATATTAGGTTTTAAATACATGTTTCTTTGCTTGAAAAATGAAATGCATGGGGTCCAGCTGAGTGGACAGTTTTGTAACTCCTTAAAAAAAAAAAAGAAAACTAAACTAAATCGCATGTTTTTTTTTCATGCCTAAAGAGCAATAAAAACACACAAATATTGTGACCAAGGTTCTCATAATTGCATGAAAGGGTTAATAAGGCTTTTTTTAAAATGTATATATATATATATAGGGGGGGTCTAAAAATATTAATTAGATAAGAACATGTATTTTAATTTTAAAAGTGATAATGAAAGTAATGCGGTTCTTTAAAAACAGTTATTTATAAAAACGAGAAAATTCGTATTTACCAGCTTTTCAGTTTGACTAAAATATTACAATAAAACTTGTGAATAGTGTGTGTAACTCCGCACATAACCGTAACCGAGTTGCTGAATCGTTGCGACAATAAACGGAGCTGTACAGAAGAGTGGAGCTTCAACATCCGGGCAATAGTCAGCTTGCGCAGAAACGGAATGGCGGAGGTAAGTGAGCGAAAACGAGGACTGTAATAACCCGAACCGCGGACAAACGGCACCGAACTGAAGGCTCGTGTCACTCCGTACGGGTCCATGTACGTTCGGGCCGTTTCTCCGGCTTCCGAGCGGCGGCTGGAAGAGAGCTACGGTGGTATTTGTATCGGAAAGGGCTCCGAAAGAAATGGAGAAGCTCTCCGGCGTATCGCCTCCCTCTCTTCGCGTTCTTGGCTTTAAAGAGCCATTCCCTCTGCCTTCATCGTAAAGCCGGAGAAAACAATAGGGAGCCCGGCGGGGTCTAACACGGTGGTGCTGAACTATTTCAGGTGCGCCCCGCTGACACAAGTGGGTTGGGTGAAAAAGTTAGGAGAGATGTCAGTACTCGGCGGCGGTAAAACTCCGGCCGTATGTTTCGGAAATATTGAGAACTAGTTATTTCCTTCTTGTGCCACTCGGTAGTGAGCCGAAGAGAGGAAGAGACGTTCAGCACCAAGTCACAGGAAAGCGCCCCTGGTCAGACTCAGACCGGTTAGCTGGAGCAGCACCAGGACCTGGACTTTATACTGGGACTGGGATAGCACTACTTATTTATACACGAATAGAGTTTTGGACTACACTTAGTTGAAGTTTTCCACTTCTGGACCACTTCATGTGTCCCGAACCCGCATACTTTACCAGTGACATACCCAACTTTGACTTCACAGCCTACTGACACAGTGCAAGGATGTGATTGAGAATTCACAGGGAAATGCTCTAGGCTAATAGCATTTTAGCTAAATGCCCCCCCAAACTTTTTCAGCTCCGGATACCTCAAAAACATTTTTTCTCCCAAAATTGCAAAACTTTATGATTTGCCATAATGTAAACTTTTTTGACTATTTTTTTTACACAGTCAAAATAACATTTAATTAAATCACACATGGCTAACATCAACTGACAAGTAGCCTAATGTTAGCTAGTTCAGAGGCTAACAAACACAAAGTCTGTCAAACTGTTTGAAACTAACTTTTTTTTGGTTTTGGTTTTGTTTTAATATTGTTTGTCTGGTCATTTTGTCTATTACAACTGTGGCCTCCCCACTGTACTTTGGGTGGCATTGATGAGGTCAACATTTAGGCTACAAAGTCATCCAGAAAACACTGTCCTATTTTAATTTGGAAAATGAATACACACATCACAAGAGTGCATTTTAGTCTTACAATTATTGACTTAAAAAAACAATGGGTTCTCACACAAAGTCCAGAAAAAGCACTTTTAGATAAATATATATAGGCTATAAAAAACATGGTCCTGTCACATGCTGTTAAGGCCAACTGATTTTTTTTTTTTTTTTTTTAGAAATATGCTATAGTGTACAACAAACTACCTTTCATATCTGTCTTTTAGTTTAAATAAGGTACCAACGGCAGCTGTTCTCAGAACGGAAGTTAAACAAAAAAGCCGGTCCGACAGTCAGGAGTCAGCTGATCTGTAATGGGATGAGCAAGGATCAACTACTACTCTGATCCCTCCAGTTTGTTCATGTCAACATGTGTGCACGTGCACCACAGATGCAAAGGAATGCGCTGCTGCCCCATTGAAATGCATCCCTGTGCTGTTTTACTTTTTGAGTTTGACTGTTCCCGCAAGTTATACATTGTGTCTTTTGTGTGTGTCTGTAGGTGGATGAAAGGCCTCTGAATCTGGCCTAGTGCGGATCCATGAGGTACAGAAATGAAGACACACAGCAGGGAAAACGCAAATCTTCGTAGGCCTTAGAGGAGTTGAAGGGGAACTCTCCTCACCTCATGAAGATGGCAGCGCAGTCCCCCACTGTACGGACATACTCAATATCACAGTAAAAAAGAATGTTTGGGAAATTGTTGCTGTATGTTTGAGGTACCATGAATGTTGCAACTAGAGCGATAGATACATAGTTAGATATACTTCATTGATCCCAAACTGG